>NC_139484.1:18601489-19013989 GCF_008360975.1 Lichenostomus cassidix
ATGGCCATATTTTTGAGCCAAATTCTGGAAATAAACATTAAAGATGTGGAAGGACACAACAATGACCCAAGTTGTGTACTTACAAAATGTCTTTCTGCTTTCTGTGTAGGCCCTTAAAAATGTCTGATTGATAAGATTTGTCTGGAAGTTAAAGTTGGTGTATTTCCCAGCTTGTAGTTATATGCCTTTATAATGAATAGATATGGAATTTTAATGTGCTTAATTACAGCTTCATTACTGAGACAAAAAGTATTTTATCCTATTGTCTTTCTGAACATTTAGTATTTTATGGGTTAGCTACCAGATTATTCCCATTTGGCAAAGGGTTCAATTAGCAGGTCAATGACAACAGAGCTAATGAATGGCAGTGCAAACCTACCCATTATAACATTGAGGAGGGAGTTCCTAGCTGGAAAGCAGCATTTCAATTGATCTCATTTATTAGGGCAATAGCTCTCTGTAGGTTTGATGAGTCTAAGTTCCATTAGAAGCTTTACTTAATTTTAAAGAAACATGTAATGAATTTTTAATCCATCACACAGATGGTTTGTTACTGGCGATAAGGTAGGGTAATTATTGATGTCCTATTCTCTTTCTGACCTATGCTATGGTGCAGAAGGAACAGTGGATGCCTAAAAATCCTGGAGAACTTTAAATTGTGCTTATATGCATCATTCTAGATGTCCAGAAAGTAATGTTGGTAGAACAAGTCTAGTAAATATTGATGTCATGTGGCTTGGAAAACAATATGACATTTAAGTCTTGTGCATCCACAAGAAAAGAAAGGGAAACAAAGTAGACACACTGAAAGTCAATGTCAAGAATTGTACTAATCTGCTCAGAAAGACATATTTTCTGAGTACTCATTGATAAACATCTTTGCTTCTGCTTATTGAATATTCACTAGGAAGTGCTTGGGGTCACCTATAATAAAGCCAGAATAATCCATAAAAACTGTTTACTAAATTATGATTAATACAGAACACAGCTAAGAGAACTGCAGCTTGCTTGTTACAGCTTATCAGAAAAAAAGTTAAATCTTTGGTGATGATGGATTGCTCAGTTCATTCCAGTCATTAAGTTGTAGTTCTCAGTCCAGGTAGGTCAGGATGGACTGTCCAAGAAGTCTGACTAAAAACTCAAAGAGAAATAGGAGCAACAAGTATATAAGTGCTATGGAAAAACATGGGAAATGTGTGTTTTCTTTACAGAAAAGCCCACCACAAAAACTAAAATTTTCATGTCAGCAAAAAGAGCTACATTATATATGTTTACAAAGTAGGAAGGATTTTGTTTTGCTTAGCTCTGCAAACCCTTGCCCCTCATGAAAATTCACAGCTTCCAACAGCACCCAAATCTGAAAAGAGCTGGACATGGTTTGGATCACCCCAAAACCCATACAAACCAGAAGGAACATTTTGAGGGAAGGGTCGTAGTTTGAAATTCACCTCAGTAAACATTTTCCATTAACTTGTTATGGAGTAAGAAAGGAAATCAATTTAACCATACAATACCCACCTGTAGGGAAAAGTATCAACCCCCTGTATCTACCAGCCAGTGGCAACCCTAAAATGGGTGAGAGAATAAGTTTGACTGATGAGTCCTGACTTGAGATGTGAAAGCTTTAATGCCCTGAGGAATTATGCCCTGTCTCCTGAACTAACAACCCAGGAGCATCTGGAGGAACACAAACTGTCCTCATGCTTTGGGTGTGAAAGCTGAGCTCAATCCTTTTTCAAATGGACTGCTAATATCCAAAGTCTGTGTCAACTGGGGTGAGGCGTGACAGAGCCAAAGCTTTAGGAAATGTACACTGGTGTTACACCTAAGCTTACAGAGCTTTCTGACATTTCTGAGACACCCTTGCACATCATGGAAGAGGAATATTGAGCCAAGATAGGAGTAAGACTCTTACAGCTTCTTTTGTTTCCTTTTAATCCCAAGAGATCATGATGTAAATGCTAAAATCTTCTGTGTCCATTTTTTTAGTTCATTTGCCTAACAACTCATGTTTACACAAAATGCATGTTGGATGCCCTGGGGAATTTTCTGACCTACTTACTAAAAGCAGTGCTGAGTATTTGATTTCCTTAAATGAAACTAGACAAGTTCTCAGGTTTAATATTGTTTGTTTTGTCTTACAGATAAATAGACAAGGCAGAAAGTAGACTGTAATGACAACCTTTGGTTTCCTTTAATTTTCTTTCAAGGCATGACCATTCACAAATGGTCAGCAACATGAAGTCCTGCTTCCACAAATGTTTAGGCAGCCTAACTCCCTTGGGCAACCATATTGACAAGAGATGTTTATGTGGTTCTCCTTTATCACAGTCTCTCTCTGTCAGGATATATTTGCAAGTTGTTGGCAGCAGTGACAGTAATAGCCAATGAACACTGCCCAAGTGTCTGGGATGCTGTCTCAAAAACTGAAATTTTGAGGAGTTAGAGTCCCTTTTCTTCACCTCTTTCATGTTTTCTAGAAATCAATTTTAGCCACACCATAAAATTAATTTGAATCAACGCCAGGTCAAAGGTCTTAGCAGAATGAGGCCATATTCCACTTTTAAAACAATGTAAAAGTGCTCTAGTTCCACTCTGTTTAATTGTTATAAATAATCAAATAAGCCCTAAGCAGTACATGATGCTGGTTACAGAGGTGGGAATTTACATGAAAACCAAGTTACAGGTAGCAAATCCTCTTTAATGCTCTTCTGCATTGACACCAGTGGAACAATGCTGAGGACCTTGTTCAAAAGACTAACAGACTTTAAACTTTTTTTAAACTATTTTTTTAGAAGATCTACATTAGATATTGAATTAATTATCAGGCTTGTGATAAATAAATCAAAGTTCACAACTCTCCCCCTCCCATACAACAAGCTAGAACTTACTTTAATTGTGGCCCATTATTTGGAGAGAAATCAAATGAATAAACAATTACTCCAGGCCATGGAGAGACATTTCTCCTATAAATTACTTTTTTGTAGACTGGTAGCATTTGTTTAAGAACTTGCTCCAGACACTGCACACAAAAATTTCTGCCTAGATCTGTCCAGATTAGTCTAGTTATCCAAGGGATAAAATAAACAGCTCAAATTAGCTAGGTATTATATTTATGCCCGAAGTTACAGTGTCATCTGTTATTTGAACAATAATACTGTGATTATATAAAAATAAAATATATTAATATGTAATAGTATATAGTATATTAATCATGCAATATCAACTAGAATAATTATTACTAGTACAATATACAAAATTTATTAGGCATAAAGGGGGTAATGAGTTTCTTTGAAAATATAACAGAATCAATTCAAAAGGTGACATGTACTGTTGTCCAGTTTGCTTCAGATGATGGGGGCAAAATAACATGTCCATAAGTCAGCATCCACCAGGCATGAGATTATTTCCCCAGGACCATAATTCATGCCTCAAAAAAATGATGTTATTATTAACTCAATAATTCTGTTAATTATTAAATTAACATAAAATCTTACACAAAGATGTGAAAATTTGTTTCTTCTAGGTTTTCACTCCATTGAACTATTTTTAAACCTTTTGGGGTTTTTGTCAGCTCTTTATTCAGATTCACTTTTAGATTTTAATACTTACCTTACCAGCTTCTTTTAGGCATTTCATATGCGGAAGGTGTAATGTTCAATACCAAATTTATTTATTTAAAGAGAATATATGGCACAAAACCACATTGTAATCCCAATATACAGTTTAATCACAATAGCATTGTGATTCAGATCATCCATCTTTATGATATTTCATTGTCATGGTGCTCGGTATATGTGGGTTGAAGCCATTGCTCTCTTATAAACTTTTTTTGGTCTGATTTTATACTCTGTGTTGTGTGGAGCCACAAATCAACTCCCTGCTCATGGCCTGGCTAAGTCAGGGCAGTCACTCTCTTTAGGAGAACTGAGTTTCTTAGGAACATCTCCCCTGGCCATGTCTTCTAAACCTTCTAAACCTTCTTCCATCAGTCACAGCTGTGAACAACAGAACATTGTTTTCCATGTTTGGGTGAAACTGAAAATACCACTAAATACAGGAGTGCAGGAATGGGACCTGAAAAGATTCGAGCATTCAGTAAGTGTTCAAAGACTCTGAAAAGCATTCATCTAAGTTTTGGAAAAAGCACAAAACCTACAGTAAGGCAAGAGCTGGTAAAGTTGTGAAAGACCTCACAGAAAGCAAAACTAGACACAGTAAAAAAGAGATAAATAACTGCAATAATTTTAAAAGCACTCTTACACTCCAAGGGAATATTATTTTTAATTTTGACTTCCAAAAGAGTCCTTATGCTCCAGGTTTGAGCTGTAAGCCAAGGAGAGTTGATGCAAATCAGTAAGAAATAAAGTTTCTTTTAGCAGTTGAATATTGCAGGGAAGGGAAAGCCTTCTGTCTTGCCCACTTTGAAGCCTCTGCTCAGAGAGGGTGTGCTCATTTCTGAAATGCCAGTGATCTCCATTGCTCTCTTTAGGACTTGGTAGACCTCAAGGATCCACCCTCCACACATCACAGAACTGTTCCACTCTACATGGAGATGAGCTTTGAAGGAGTGAAACAGGCTTTAAATCACCTCCTTCTGAATCAAGAGATGAGTTTATTTCTTTGTTATGCTCTTTCAGAGTTGCTTTAAGCAGTGCATTCAGCTGACAGGTTGCTCTTATGGTGAGTAATTTTAGCAGAATCTGTCCAATCCAGCACTGCTTCAAAAAGGGTCATAATTCCATTTCAAGGGGGATTTTGTATTTTTAAATATACTTCAAAATCAAATGTTTCATTAGAGATAGTGTACTTTTCACACCTAACACTGCAACACATCTTTTCCTTAGGGACTGGAAATATTTGAAGAAGGGCACAGTGGGCAAGGGAATCATATATGTGTTAAAATAAAAAAGTATCTCAAGTGAGTTATTTCATTTGCACAGTTATGAAAAAAACAATAATTTTGCTGCACTTTTTTATGAAGGAAAAAAAAAACAACAAATAAACAACACACCAAATACTTAAATAGATTTTCAGAGTTCTGTTTCCCTGGATGATCAGCAAGTTCTCTGCACTGATGAGCTCCCTGTTAAATAGACTCAAGGACAAGAGGTGCTTGATACTAAGCATTTCTGGAATAGTGGGTATTATTTCAATATGGGTTTTGAAAGGATAGGGAGTCCTTTCTGAAAGAATATCATAATCCAGTCTCACCTAACAATGTATTTCCACACTGTTACCCTGATGAATATTTTTAGGCAGCTCTTGTTTCATCAGTGGAAAAAAAAAAATCAGATATTTTCAAATAATTTTATGTTTCAGAGTGTCGCTGTTGAGCAGCTAGCAGAGTAATGAATGCATCGGTTCTCAGTGGCAAGAAGGAATGACCTTTATTGTTTTGATTTCATCACATTTATAGAGTTCTCAAAAGTCACCCAGATTGGTCAGCCAGAAGCCTTCCCCCAGGCCTGATTGGCCAGGCCTGCACTGCCCAAGTTCTGGGACACTGTTCCAAAACATCCAAACTTTATCTTTATTTACAAAACACAAGAAAACCTCTCATGGGAAAAACTGTGCTAGCCACATCAGAGAGTATGGTCTCACATCTACTGCTGAATCGTGAAGGGTGATCATTTAATACCAATTGATTGGCAAGTTTTTATGGGTTTCTGTGGTTGCAGAATTCCTGAAGCAACTACCCAAGGCAACAAGGAAAAGCCTCAAAATACTACAAGTGGGGATTCCTGTTTTTTGCTAGTACCTATCTCTTCTGGAAAGCCCCAGCTGTACCTATCCCTATTCTGCCACAGAGCTGCTTGATCTTTGGAAAGTCACTTAAACCTGCCTGTGCTGCTAGGAGCTGTGACCCCACCGGAGATTAATCTTTCCTGCATCACAGAGCTGAATATGAAAGTCTGGGAGATATGCAGATGCCATGAGAGTATCAATTCAGTCAACTGGAGGACTGACTGATAACCTCTGGATAGCAATATTCAAAAGTATGGCAGTAGGAGAGAGAGACACAGACCTGGTCAGATTCAGAACTGGTTTATGCCACCAGAAACTGAGCCTTCCTGCCTGCTCTTATGTTTATGCCATATGAAGAGAGAATCAGTTTTGAGGCAATAGCAATTTTATGGAGCAGTGAATCTTTTCCTCTCCAGTCAGATTTCAGTGAACCATAGGCCCTCCATGGAATACCTGTCATGCAGAAATTTTGGATCCAAGCTAGCTGACCAAACTAAACACATGTCTATAAATTACTGATGTGTATGTCTTCCCTCTCATCTTGTTTGCAATGCTCTTTTCTTTCCTTCCTATATCCCCTAACTCAGGGTATCCAAGACAGCACATTTTCAAAGAACAAAGTACAAATATTTAATGCTGGCTTAGCAGAATTTTGTTTTCCAGCTGGTGCTTTCTTCTTCTTCTTTGAACACAAGCATGAAAAAAATGCACTTTCACTTTAAACAGTAGGGTTTTTTTATCCTGCCCATACTCCTCTAGGCACAAAGGTTTGTGTTTGTTGTGGTACAGGTAGGGTGGTAGGGTTCTAAAGATATAGTGAAGGCAACATCTGAAAGGATATCCTATTTGAGATAAATTGTGAAAAATAAAGTTTAAGGTTATAATAAAATTTAAGATAAAATTTAAGGACTTTCCCTGAAAGATGATCTGTATTTTGTGGATTCATCAATTGTTCTAAGATATAATATCACAGCTCCTTACAAAGGTTGTTGTCTTTATACAAGGAATTGTGCACAGGTTACATGAAATGTGTGAGAGTGAAAAGATGGTTAAAAAACCAAGGCCTGAATTTGGAATTTTCAGAAAAAAATTAATGGTATTTAACTGCATAAACAAAAGAATTAGGGTTTCATGGCCCTAACACACTCACATGCTGTGCAACTCAGAAAAAGGAAAATTTTAATGCATAGTCACCTATGGAGTATAATAGAATACCACTCTCCCTAGTGAAAGGGGAGCATAGTGATAACACATTACAATGTGCAACAGAATGTATCTTGAATCTGTCTTCTAAGGATGGTAAAACATAAAATATTTTTGTACTATAAAATCACTGTTGGAGCCTTTCCTCCTTCCCATGGAGACAGCAGTCAAAAAGTTGACATTAGCAAGCAGTTTCTTCTTACCCTTCTGCCCCTTGTTTAAATGCCTTTATTACCTTCAAAGTAATCCAACTCTATGCAGATTAATTTATTTTCACAAAATAGAGATCTTTAGAGGGAATATGTGATTTCTGTGTGTCAGAAATATGTCAAGAAATGCTGAACATCAATGGGCAAGGGATGTAAAGAGAAAAAAATTGAAAAGAAGTGGCAGAGGGGAGCCAAAGGCTGAGAGGAGAAATGGAATGGGAAGGATAATTGTGGTGCTTTTGCAGAGCAAAGATTAAAGAGAGCTGTCTGAGCACGGGAGCCACACTAATGATGAACAGGGGAGCCTAAGCTGTAAGGAGACATCCAGGTGCTGCAGAAGTTTGTATCTAGGAAAGAAAAGGAGAAGAAAAAAGTGAGGCAGAAGGAATATGGTTGAACTCTGGCCATCGATGACTGTGCTGCTAACAAAAAAGCTGTTCTTTCTATCACCAAGCTTTAGAGGGAAACACTGGGGGAAGACACAGTGGGGAGGTGAGTACTGAAGCTCTTGCTGGATGTTCAAGATTGGCAGAAGAACAAAGGTAATGCTAAAGACATGACTCCCTTGTTAGTTGTGAGAGGCAAAGTTTTGGTCTGAAAGGCCATGTCCTCTAAATATAGAAGCTTCAATAGCAAGAAAGCGTCGAGGTGTGCAAATAAAAAAAAACAAAATTGTTTCTGTAAAAGGCAGATGTCTGGACAATCCTGGCAATTAGCTTGCAAGTGTGTTTGCTAGCATTTTGGTCAAACCATGTCAATCTCTAAAGATAAAAAAGAAGGAGCACAGAGCTGAGGTTTTATGCTGTAACTTCATGTTCTGGTGTGTCTATTTGTCATCAAAACAGGATTTTTGCCCTTAAAATTGTTCAATTACACTTTGTTTATTTTGGTGCTGAACTGTTTCATCAACTTATTTCCTATGAAGCTACAAGCAAGTTTCAAAACTTGCTGAACACTTTCAGCTTTTTTTTTCTAGTTACATAAATACATATGATGCACTGTGATGGATTGCTGTTACAGAATGTGGAAAACACTCACTGCCATCAGTTCTTGTGCTATAAACATGCAAGAAAATCCTCAGCAATAGAGATGCCTGCTGATCTCAGTGTTATTCCACCAGTATGTTCACAATATTTCCTGCTTACAGAGAAAGCTGTATGCTTTTATCATCTTTACTCTCCCACTTACTGTGGTATTCAGCAGGCTGTTGATAACAGCTGATGGCAAATTGAAGATGGAAAAGGATATGTGCAGACTTAACACAGATGCTTAGAATAATATGATTACAGGGCTCTCATTGATTTTCCCCCTGCTTTGAATGTGTCAGTGTTTTGTACACTGTTGCAAAGAGATAATGGGTTTTAAGGGGTGGATGTCAAAATTGCACTCATATGCTTGGCCAAATTATAGTTCTGAGACAATGAAGCACACAACAGTTATTAGGCAGACTCTTAGAAGATTAAAAATCCTGTGGACTCCAGTGATGACAGCTGTGTCATGGTTCTTTATGCTTTAGCCTGGGATCTGAGCCTCAGAGCTTACATGCTTTGCAGAGATTGAACTCTCAGAGACTTAAATTGCCGAGGCTGCACAACAAAGGAAGTATTAACATGGGAGAAGAAACACACAAATGTTTTCACCCTCACCTCTGATTTTAAGGAATATGTATAATAAAATGTGTCAGTATTGGTTTAGTTTTAGCAAGAAGCTTACAGGTAATGAAAATCTTTACACATTTTAGACCAGAACCATTGACAGTCACCAAGTTTTGGTCAAGGTTGAAAAGACCTCTAGTTTGTTTGGGGTTTTTTTGCAAGAACCACTAACCATGTTTTTACTAGCACTGAACTGCTGCAGCTATCTTGAACAGAAGAGCACACCTTTCTTTCTTGTTTCAGCCCTCTAGAACTGTTAGATATTAACCAAAGCATTGCAATGAAAAATGGGCTTATTTAAAGCCAGCTGGGGTAACCTGCAAAAGAGAAGGGTCTGAGAACTTTTCCCCTACATGACCACAGTTCTGTGGGCACACATTCTTGCACCAGCAAGGATCTTTGTTTAATTACCCTTTTTGTAACCACGTGGTTACACTATAGTGTGTTTTGAAGGAGAATTCCTATCCAGAGGTGGCACAAAAGAAAAAACATCTGTGATGAAGGGGCATTTTTATATTTCTCTTGCAGAATCATTTTGCATAGGTGGGTATTCATGCACGGACCTTACAAGAAATGTGAACACAGGCTTTTGGGTGACAATTATATATTAAAGGTTGTCACAGCAGGTCAGATTCCAGCAGGATGGCATTGTCTCCCCAGAGCAGCCACTGTGTGTGAGTGAGTTAACTTCACAGTGCTTGTACTTCATTGTGAGGAAATCAGAAATTCATTTTCTCCAGAAACCTTAGAATAGTCCTGCACTGTGGCTGACAATGGAGTAACTTCTGTTCTTTGTGCTGCTTTTATTGAACAAGTGCTCCAGAAAAATAAAGAGAGCTTGTGGTGGTAATTACTTTAAGATGCAGAAATTTCTAGAAGGTGGAAACAATTAGTTGTTAGGTTGTTTTTTATTTGCATTTAATTGTTAACTTCTAGTACCTGAGAACATTCTCCTGACTAACCATGTGTGCAAATGAAACTTTAATTTAATTTTGTTTAGTTTCGTTCTGTACATAGACAATGTTTAGTAAATTCATTAGGATTCTTTTACACTTTGTACTTTCTGCTAAAAAAGTGATAGATTAGTTAGTCATTCTGAATAAGCAATTTGTCAAGCCTGTTAGCCATATAAAACTGAGTGCATATATAATTTATAGCCTACTCTAGTAGTAGAAATAATGTACATTTGGCAGATTCTAATTAAAATAATCAAGAGATTAATCATTTGATAGAAATTTATTTATTAATCAGAATTAATTATCTTAAAAATGTGGCTTAAACTCAGAGTACTACTAACCTGCAACTTAGTAAATTAGATTTTTTTTCTTTTTTGATCAGCAATTTAATAAAAAATGTGGCAAATTAGTAACATATACATAAAATGTATTTTATGATACTTCCCAATGTTACATATGAAAAAGCATTAAGAGGATAGTTGTCAGCTGGAGTTATCTAGGAAATTTCTTATATTTTGTATTTAATTTATGAGACATTTTATGAAATATAAGTTTTCTTGATAAATATTTTCATATGGAAAATATCTGCAGCATAACTTTCAGTCCAAACTACTTTTCATTAGATAGAATTCATCTTGTTTGTCATAGCCTAATTTGCATGCATGTACAAATGCAGAAGGAAAATATGTTTATTTGGCGGCTTAGAGACACCAAATATTGTAAACTTTACAACACACAGATTATTAGAGGACACTTACTTGTTTAAAGTCCAGTAACTTGATGTTTAGAAGACTTGTTTATGGCGTTGAGGTTTTCCTTCTAAGTCTGAACTTTTAATTGAATCCAAGCAGTTATTTCTATCTTTTTAAATGCCACAAGTGTGTTGTGAAGCAATGAAGAATTTCCATGAGGTAGGAAATATTTCCCATCCAGTTATAATACTTATCATTAAAAGGGCATAGCTTGAAGAATGAGCATTTTTCAACTTTGAATTTTGACCACAAGAAAACAGAATCAGAAAGTTACATTTCCAGTAGTGACTGAAGTATTTCGATTGTGCATTGCAGAAATGAATCACTGTTCGAAGTTACTCACAAAACCTTCATTTTAGGAGGCTGCTAAATGACATGGATCTGAAAATGCCACAGAGTTTTGGATTCAAGTTGTATTGTAAGCCAGGACAAACCAGTATTTTGAGTAAAACTTGAAAGTTTTTGATGTCATGAGAACCTTATCATCCAAAAACCTGAACTCCTGTCAGACTGGCTTAGCTGATTCTTGGTCGCAAGATTCTTGTAATTCTGGGTTAAATATACAAGAGAATCTCAAATACTGTAAGTTAAGAAAAGTTTTGTGATAATGCATGTCTCTGCTACACAAATAACATGTACCAGAACTCAATTCAAGCTGCCTTTTTTTTTTGCAATTGTTCTCACTTTCTTTATCTGTAAATACACAATGAAATTGATGTAGAAAAACTTAGTGCCATTAGAGTTTTTCTTTATTCAGAGCTGGGAGAGGCAAAGAAAAATTATTCCTTTAAGGCAGCTACTAAAGAAGTTACAAGCATATCAACTACAGTGCCTGAAGAAATACTGCTGCAAGAAATTATAGAATAGAATTTCTCACAAAGAGGTTACACAGATATTTGCAGAGGCTGCTGTGGAAATAAACAACTTTCAAGTGCACAGGTTTTCCATTTAAAGGCAGGTGAAAAAAATAATAAAAATTTGCAAGTAAATTAAACTATATCTAGGGTATTTTTAATAAATCAAATGTTGAAATGGAAATCACTGAGAGGCCTGCAACTGCTTGCCAAGTCTGAAACTTGGGGGAAAACACCCTTGAACACTAAGAGCTTTTTTAAAAAATAAAGATGCACACACTGCTTTCCAAAATTCTTCCAAGGGATCTGAGTCCCATATCAAATGTAAATGAAAGAATCAACTGCAAGAATTCAATGTGACATTAGTTTTCAACATATTCAGCCAAGGCAATGTTTAAACAAAGATTTCTACCGTATTAATTATGTTCTTTGCAAATGAGTGCTAAGCTCTGCATTCTGATTACTGTAGGGAGATGTACCAGCTATTCTTAGGGCAAGGATGGCTAAGCACCTGACTATTTGAATAGATAGGTATCTAAACCTCCTTGGAATGCAAAATCAGACAAAAAAAAATCTTCTTGTTTCCTGTTTCCTGTGCAGCCAAAAGTACCCTGAGAGATGTCACTGCTTCTATTTCTAATAACACACAAGGTATGGAAACACAATCCTGGAGAAGTTAACTGTGTTTGTGATTTATTCAAAGCAGAAAGGAAGCATGTGTGGAAGTTGGAAACTTGTCTGCTGTGATTGACACAGACCTGAACATAGACATAACACTTTGAACTTAAATGTATATCCATCTCTCTCATATGGAGGTCTCTAACATTGCATTAGATATTAAGGAAACATCAGTGCCTATCCTGACAAATCCCTATTTGACTAAGTGCCTTTTTGTTATTAAAAATAGATTTTGTAGGGGTTTATCTAGAGTTATGTATTTTGGTTCCTTACTATATTTTTAGCTCTTTCAGCAAGAAAACTCCACCTGTGTAATGGACAACTAAGAGATTATTTTATATCTCATGCATTGTGATGTCTTGAAGTACTTGGACTATTACAATCCTTCACAGTCTAAATATGCTACATGTTTACATATTAACAGTTGAAATTTAATTAATTCAGTGGGATTTTTCACCTAGAGGTCTGACTTTACTTCTATATTTTTCTCTGAAGCAATTCATATGTACTACAAAATACTTTCATGATTGTTTTTGTTTGTTTGTTTGTGGTTTTGTTTTGGTTTTTTTATTTTTGGTTTGTTTGTTTGTGTTGCTTTTTGGTTTTTGTTTTTAGCTGCATCATATATCTGGGGACAAACTTGGCTGACGACAGTTGCACTTTCCTGTTTCAGGAGCTTTTTCTTTTCATTTGGGTTTTCTACTGAAAATAAGCATGCACATAAAAATATTGTGATTTATATAGGGGGTGAATTGGTCTCATGTCAAAGCCTTTAGTAGCTGTGAGTGATAAAATAAAGCCACTTGGTCTTAGGTGCCAAAGCACAGATTTCTGTTGGTAACAACCTAAGGCACACAAGGGGGAACATTTTGGCCAAAAGTTCAAACTCCTTCTTTATTCTTTTCTTCTAAGACATGATGTCATGTAATCAGAATTTATCATTCCCATCACCTTATGGTAGTTCTGCAGTCAGGCTCTGACAGTTCAGATTTAGTCTCAGTATGAGTTATATTAAGCAGCTTAAGCAAAGTTAGATAAGTGGACTTCCTACTTCACCAGAAATGAAGACATGATCTTTTGGGGACTTGAGTGCTTGCTCTTCTTTTATATTTCTGTTTTCTCTGTCAAAATAGTCTACCATTCATGTTCTGTTTCTTAGCATTTTTTGCCTTCAGTACAAAATATGCAATTTAACTCCATTGGCCCTTTTTTCACAAGCTTTGTAGTGCTAATAACAATGGGCATACTTCAGTGACTTGTTTCTTACACTTCAGGGCTATTTGAGAAAATATATCTGTCTATAGCTATTTCTATCTATTTGTATATATTTATCTATATCTATATCTATATCTATCTCTATCTATATCTATATCATCTATATCTATATCTGTATCTATCTATCAATATCTATATACCTATATCTATATCATTTATATCATCTATATCATATCTCTATCTATATTTATATTTATATCTTATTTTTCCCACAGAAATTTCCTGAGATTCTTTTTTTTTTCTGTGTTCACTGTCTTTAAGCTTTTAAGTGTCTACACTTGGTGGTGAATTCAAAATTTTCCTCTCTTTTATTGCAGTCCCTGAACTCTTGCAAGTTCTTCTTACAAACTGTGAAATACTTCTGTGCTTCTGGCAAATTCAGTCCAAGTACAAAGGTGATGTAACTCATAGGACGCTGCTCTGTTGTGATCACCTTCTTTTTATTCAGGTAATTAATTGCCAGTAAATTGCAATTTTAATCAGTTTTTTTAAAATCAGTAACTCTTTAATCAGTTGTGTCCACACACTAGGAGTGTTTTCCTATGATTTGGGTTATGAATTAAAAATTATTGAATTAAATTAAAAAATAAATGAATAAAATTATTATCACTTTTTATCCCAAAAAGCCTGGAATATTAAGTGTGGTTGGTTTCTCTACTCAGCTTTGGTGAATGTTGCATGTGCTCAAGTGAGACTTTGTTTTTGTGTAGCAACAAAATAAGGTGTCCATAAACAGTCCATTCACTGGGGCAGTATTTTCAGATATCTTTATGACTATGTAAATTTGGCAGATGTTGAAATCAGATAAACATCATCATGGTCAGATATTTGTAAATAGTGAATGCATATGAATAGTCCCTTTATGATGCTGTGCAGTGTCGTGTCCTCCATCAGAATAAAGGTAACAATGCTTGCCTTAAAAAAGTACTTTGATTTATTCTTTTTTTGCAGCTTCTTGGATGGAAATCAGTGTTAGTTGTAATTTTACACAGTCTAGATAATAAAAGGTTGGTTACTGGGAATCTTTCCCTTTTATTTAGAATAACACTTTTGTGTGGAACTCATTGCTTGTGCTTTGTTTTGTTCCCAGTCCCTAGATTAATTTTGCTTAATAAAACCCAAAACCAAAATAAAACCAAAGAAGCCACACAATAACTTTCCATAGTATTCTGGCTTTTCATTTTTTACATCAGTCTTTGAAGTAAAACTGCCCATGTGTTGATTTTATATTATTTTTGCACATAAACACCTTCACATAAATTTTCCCAGATCTTTCTTTTTCTTTCTTTTCTTTCTTTCTTTTCTTTTCTTTCTTTCTTTTCTTTTCTTTTCTTTCTTTCTTTCTTTCTTTCTTTCTTTCTTTCTTTCTTTCTTTCTTTCTTTCTTTCTTTCTTTCTTTCTTTCTTTCTTTCTTTCTTTCTTTCTTTCTTTCTTTCTTTCTTTCTTTCTTTCTTCCTTCCTTCCTTCCTTCCTTCCTTCCTTCCTTCCTTCCTTCCTTCCTTCCTTCTTTCTTTCTTTCTTTCTTTCTTTCTTTCTTTCTTTCTTTGGCACAGGTTCCGATATCTCTGGCTTAGCCAAAATCAGGTTCAACATTTATTTGTCCCCAGCAATTACTGTCAAAACTATTGGTCTGAACATCTGCTCTAGCTGAAGGGTCCCCATGAGGGCTTAACCAAAAGAATCCAAGTTAAATGTTAAAGCAAAATGTGCTTACCCATAGTTTTTAGGTGAAAGTCCTATTCAATGTATTTTTTTTTTGTGGGGTTTTTTTTTGTTACACCTGTTCCTGATTCAGCCATTCACATGACCACATTTTCATTGCAGGTGCTTGAAAAAAAATTTTTGAGACATCAATCTGGCTGGGCAAAAAAGTTCTAGCAAATTAATTGCTTCGGAGGTAATCTGCTGAAAATAGGCATTGTAACTGAAATCTTACATCCAGATGTTGTGGATGAAGTTGTGCCTTGGAACAGAGAAGCAGCAATGTATTTATTGATACAAGGTAGTGTATTAACAAAGTTTGATGGTTAATGTGGCAGTGGTTTAACAAGATCTGATGGCAAGGTACACTTCATGGTTTACTGCATGGAGCACAGGGTCAGACAAAACTGGCAGGGAAACTCTCCCACTGAGTCATGAGTTTCAGAAAGGACTCCCTTGCTTCCTAAACTCCCTTCTGAGGGGAGTTTGGGTGCAGCTGGATCCAGACTTAGTCTGAGGCTTGATCCACAGTTTGTGTCTAAAGGATTATATGTCTACAGTACATCCTTTATAGCACTTAACTAGGATTTCAAAGTTTAACGCGCTATTATTCACACTGGGAATGTGCTGCAGGAGTTTCTCTGCCTCAAGGAGTAATTTTGAGAGACTTCCCCAGTCAAGGGGAGCTCATGGTGTGCAGCCCACTGCCATGCTGGAGAGTTCAACAGGCTGTTCCCTATTTACAGAGTAAGAAGATTGACTTATAGTCATATTTGGATACCAGCTGCACATTGGGTTGTCACCTGCTCAACCTGGAGACCCTTGCAGAAGTCTCTGGGGAGACCTTACTGTGGTTTTTCCATGCTCAAAGAACGATGAGGACAAACCTATTAAAATAAATAAAATTGCCCATAATGGCTGCCAGTAAAGCAGGGAAAAAATGAGAGAAAAGCCAACTTTGAACATTCATCATGAAAATACATTTCTGAAACGAGTGACAGTGATGTTATATTTTTCAAAGCACTTCTATCCATGCAAGTTCAGCAGTAAACACTGTGCTAGATCTGTAGCTGATGTGCATTGAGTTATTTCTGTTGAAGAGAAGTCAGTGATTTACAGAGCTGAGGATATGAGCCAGTATCCTTTCTTATAGTACAGCTATTTGAGCCTTGGCATATTTACATGATACCATCTTAAATGAGGTATGTCTGCAGAAGAGTTAACATTTAAAATATGGAAACACTTGCTTGTTGTCTCCCATATGGAGATTTGGCTACAGGGGAAATTGCTCTTCTATTTATAAAATGGTGATTACTTAAGTAATGTTTTAATGTTTTAATTTGGCAGATCCCAGACTCCAATCCTGAGGATTGCAGTTCCAGAGGGTAGTTCAGGATAGTTTAATTTAGTAGGGATGGTTGGCTGCCTTGCATTTCCCCCATAATAAAATAGGGGATTGCTTGCTGAGTTACTTCATCTTAAGAAGAATGAAATTGTCTGTGTTTTGGCTAGAGCAGGTCAGCAGATGCTTCCCTCTTTCTTTCTCATATGTTGATTAAGCCTTATGGGCTATTGGCAGATAGGAATTCTGGGCTGCCTTGAGGGGCATCTGTGGTTTGTTCCTTTTACCAAATACATTCTGGTTAGAGATCAAAAACCTGCCTGCTTCACCATATTTTGAAAAGTGAGTATTCTGATTCATAAGACATAAATGATTGCTTTATGAATTAAAAAAAGGTAATTTTTTTCTGGGTAGATACTTTTCCTACTTCTATGTAGGACATTCACATGGAAGAACTAATAAATACAGTATTTTGTAATTGACAACACACAGAAGAGTAGATGAAAGGGTGCAGAGCTGGAGGGACAGATCTTAAAAATTTTTGTTGCCAGCCATTCTCCTGATCCAAAAATCCTGATTATAAAAATTAAGGACAGTATAAGAAGTTACTCAGGGAAGTCTTTCACTCTCTTTATCCTGCAGGCCCCAACATTTCTTGAAGCTGTAGAGTGTGTTTTTAGTTGGCCATCCAAAATTTTAAAATACTGGATTGAAGATTTTGTAAAGATTTCTTTCCCTGTTCTGATATTTTGTTTGTTCTCTACCAACGGTGATGGCATCAGCTAAAAAATATGGAAAAGTGCTGATAGAAGAGTGTAATATGAAGAAAGAAGGGAAATGTGCAGGAATTAGAATACATGTAGATTGAAATAGAATGGATTGAAGATTTTCATTGACATTGGAGATTCATTCATTTTGTAGTTGGTGGAAATTTAGGTTAAAAAAAGTAGTAGTAGAGGTTTTTTTCCATAGTGTTAAGCACCAGTATACTGCAAATGAAGACAAATCGCCATCCTAAACTCACATTCTTGGAATCAACTTTTCCCATTAAAATTACAATTGAAAATATTACTGATATCCTTTTTCGTTGGTCAAAAATTATTTGATATTCAATAGATTTCATTATATGAAAGTTTTATTTCTTTAAAGTCTATTCTCTCTCAAACTTTGAGCTTTTACATATCTTTTAGATGCAAGTGTTTGCTTTGGGGAGTTTTTGTGTGTTTGTGGTTTTTAATTTTTTTTTAATTTGCTTGTTCTTGGTTCCTGCTGGCACTTCATAATAGTTGGTGAATTTTTGCAATGTCTGAGAATGCATACTGGTAGAAGTAGTTCTTAGTTTTTTAATTAATCCCAAGGTCTTCCTACTCACTATGCAGCCACTGCAGTTCCATCTCTCCTGACATTTTTCTTATTTAACATGTTTTTGACATGAAATTTTCTTAGGAAACATAGTTTCTTCCACCATTATGAATTATTCTACAAATAAACAATCAGCAAAGAAGGCACCTCCTTCATTATGCTATGCCATTGGATACTTCACCTTTTAAGTTTACTATTAAATAAACAGCAAAGACGAAGCTCTGAAAAGCATTGATTTAGGCTGGGAAACTCCTAGGATTTTTTTCTGCCAAAGAAGACTATTTATTTACTTTCTCTACTGTTACTGTATATATCTTTACAGACTTCAAAAAGCATAAAAAAAGCTCAAAAGCAAAAAATTGTTTCTGCATTAAAAATCAGACATTCAGACACTTAGAAACATTTTTTTATTCTGCTCTGTGTACCTGGCGCTATTTCTGTATTTTACAATTAGTGATTAGTCAGTGAAAACAATCCCTGGGCAAGGACTCTGACTGTTTCCATCTTCCCCAGCTCTGTGGGTGTCTAGCTACCAAATTGGAGGTTTGGGATATGGTTGCAGTGTGATCTTCAATAAGCTAATTTCTTAAATCCTCTTTTACTTCTTTCCATGGTTAAGTTGCTTTGGTGCCTTTGACATAAAAGCAAAAAACCAACCCAAAACCACCTCCTTTTCATTAGCTTGAACTCTGAAAAAACATGTCACTAGTCTCTTGCATATTGTGACAAAGGAAATTTAATGTTCTTTGTTTGACAGCCTAGAATTCTCTTGACTAGAGAGAGGATTTGTCAGGGAAACAAAAACATGGAGCAGTTATTTGCATAGTCATGCCTTGGGAGCACAGCTCATGAGGAAGCACTGTTTGAATTAAGCCCCACTAGGTGTGAAACCTCTGTTACTAAACTGTTTGCTATTCCTGTGCAGCAAACATTACCATTCAGCATCTCAGTCTCCCCATCTGTAAAGTACAATATTGGTATTTAAAAAGTAATTTGAGTACTCTTGGTGAAAAAATGCAGATACACTTAAGTAGCAAATACTGTAAGAATACTTTCCTGTAATTTCATGCTTCATTGGGTTCAGCTTTATGCCAACATCCAACTAGACTATTTATTTCAGAATGAAAGATTAAATCTAATACTTCAGATTATGAAAATATCTTGCTGCCATAAAACAGTGTCTTTCTCTATACATATTTGCTTCCAGAAATGTTTCCTCCAGTGCCTGTGCCTGTTTGCTTATAGATTTAAACAATACAAATCTTACTCAGTATAATGAAAGTACATTTTATTTTTTGTCATATAAGTTACTGCAAGACAGGAGTGTTCATAATTTTTTAGCTTTTTTTTTCCTTGGAGAGTAATGAAAGAAGCAATTATTTTATAAAGTCAATCACTGAAGGTAGATGGTAGCAGCTCCCTACTGAGCACTTCTGTTTTTACATTTGCCAGGTGAGTTCCTGCAAATTTCAACTGAAGCACTGGAATGAAGCATTTTTCTGAAGCAGTTTTATAACAGGAAGGCTCAGAGTAACTCACTGTGACTTTTGGTACATATTTGAACATGTACTGAGCATGTCTACCACATATGTCATTGTTGTCCCTTCTGCTAATGGTGAAAAAGGAGCAGCCTTCAAGAGCAGCAACATGATGGGATTAAAGGACAAATTTCTCTGGATTAATTGATCTTTTTGCAGTGTTCCTCACAGGAATGAACAAGATCCCTGTATTCTCTGCAGAGAGGATAACTCACCCTTAGGAAGTTAAGGTAGTTTTAAGTAGCTTTATGTAGCCCAGTGAAATTTTTACTGCTGAATATTCAGTAGGTTATTTACAACCAATGGGACACCTTAGATGTAGGAACTTTTCCAGAGTAAATTCCTTTACATGTCACCTGGTGGCTATATCCGTTAATGTTTTTCTTAAATAGAGATTGGTTTTATGCTGGGCAAGCTGCATATTACAGTCCTGCTGGGAGTACAAAGGACAGGTCTCAGGTATGATTTAGTTTTGCCTAAGCAGAGTTTGTTAGAAGAAAAGCAAACAAAAAGGCATAAAATTTATGTCAGTTGTGCTGACGCAAAATGTTGGCAGATTGGGCATCAGGAGTGTAATAATATTCATATCCTTATAGTTCTATTTCATTCTGGTTTATTGCATAGGCTTTATTGTAATGGTGTGCTGTTGGCATTACAAGTTTTCCTTTTATTTCTTCTATGTGATCTGAATATAGTAAAGAAGTTTAAACTGATCTGCTTATTCCCAGATGAGTACTTTGTATATAATGTGGGAAGGAGTAGGCAAGTCCAAAAAAGATTTTTTTTTTTTAATTTTTTTTTAATGTTGAAACTTTCAGAAAATTATATTGACTTCTTCCCTTATAAATCTTTGCCTCCAAATCCCTTCAATTAAGTAGACAGGAAATTACCCTAGCATTATTTTATGTTTGGGCTAGGCGAAAATCATTGCTGCTGGTCCTTGTTTTGTAGGCATCAAAGGGAAAACAAGACAAAAGAAGACTATGTTGAATTTTAACACAGTGACTTGGAATCATTTTCCATCGTGCCTAAGATGTGTGGTCTGTAATTGGCCCAGATGGCACTGTCTCTATTAAGCAGCTCTTCAAAAACTGATAACACAGTGGGCTACAAATTCCAGCTGTGCTGCTTTGATTGTGTTTACTGAAGTGCTAGGGCCTGGTGCTACCAATATATTACACACATGAACTGTTCTTTCACATTGTATCTTGGTTTTCCAGTTTTGTTTCCCCCAATATATGATCAAGGGTTTTGCCAGTGTAAGGAGAATGTTTCATGTGTTCTTTCTTTCAGTAAGGATCTGGTCTGTGCATAATTTTCATACTTTTTGGCAGCTAAGAAGCTGAAAAAAACCCCTCTGTGATACCCTGTGGCTTTAATGCAATAATATTTGGTCAGTTATATGGTGACTTTGTCCTAATGGCTGCACTCAGCATCTCCCATTTTTCATCTCCCTGCTCTTATTTCAGAATACCTGTGCTTCTCGTTTCTCTGAACCTTGGCATTGTGTTGTCTGAGCAAATCTGTTCTCTGAAAGGCAGGTTGCTTACGTGAAAATATGCTGCTCCTAGTTGGGATTTTTCTGTTGGAGCAGCACAGTTTTGCCGGGCTGGACACATCCACATTGCTGAAAGGATCCCTTATCCTTGTGTGACTTTGTGTCAGCCTGTGTGAGCATCTCTGTGCTCCTGTAACCACATATATGTGTGGGCTGGGCTGCTGAATCCTGACAGTTCTGCTGTAGCCAAGCCAGTACAATTTGGGTTGGCAGGAAAGCTCGGAGGGAGTTTAATACACGCTTAAATGCAAATCTTTTCAGAGCTTACAGTGTTGCTCTGTGGTAGCTGTGTTCATCTGCTCTGTCAGGGCTGGAGTGTAAACATTCTCTGCTGCCTTGTGCTTTTGTGTGGTGAAGTAATTGCTGCTCTGTCTTGGTGTTTTTACCCTTTTCACATCCCCCTAGCAGCAGAACATGGGGAGCAGCCAAGCTGACTTGCTGCACACACCTTTCCTCACTCTAAGGCAGTTAATTATTTGTGGGTGGCAGATGCTATGCAAGTACTTTAGGGAATGACATGCATGGCAAGTAGAGCCACTGTGGAATTTTTTAATTAGGAGGTCTTATGAGCTCTAATTCAGTATGAATCACTTCTGCTTTGGATCCTGCACTGTGCTTTTGTGTGCCTGACACCTACCCTGGAGCCCCAGCATCATCCAGGAGCCCCAGCTGAATTCAAAGCTCTCTGCAGGGAGTCTTGGAAATGCACATAAGTCACTGCACTCAGGAAATTAAAATCTTAGTTGACAAGACAGAGGAATGAAGAATGTTTGTTCCAATTTATGTACTGGGGACTGATGTATAAAGAGAAAAATATATCAAAAAATGACACTTAGGAGCACACGTCTTCTTCAACATAGGTATAGGGTGACTTCAAAGTGGAGCTGGTCAGGAAAGGCCTGTTGGAATAAATTCGCTCAAAGTGATGTAAAAGTTGTGAGTTCACTTTTGTGTGGGGTAAACAGAAAACTTGTGTGTCTGGATGTGGCTAGCAGAAAAGAGGTGGGCAAAGTGAGGGAGGAAGCTAGCTAGGGAATGTCACTGCCCTGGGAGACCCGATAGCTCTGAATATGACACCATGAGACCTTAATTCCTACATTACCTTTATTTGAATGCTCAGGTGGATGTTTAGGCACAAAAGTTGTTTTTTGGGGGGTGATTTTTTTTAATACAACTTTTTTTTGTTCTATTTCATTTGCTTTTACATGTTGGATTTTAAAAAATACCTTATGAAAAGATTACAGACTAAAGCTGAAAAATTAACTAAACAAACTGAATTTGACAAGTTAAGATTCTGTTTTACATGCAGAATTGACAATCTATTCAGTAAAATGTACTCCATTTTTATTTTGAATTGGAATAATGTTTTTCTATGGACAATTCATATCAAGTGCAGGAGTGCATGCTCTCTGATGCAGATCCTTAGAGCATAATTTCTGAATTTCTGCTATATTTTCAGCTTGACTTAGCTGCAGAGTCTTGAAGATGTGTCAGTCAGTGAATCTTGATAGTAGGATGTGATCTTCTGTATATTGAGCACTCTGGATATATTGCTTACAAAGTATTTGTCACTAACGTTAGTGTGTTCCATCAAGTCTTCATAAATGATGTGTCAAGTGATAACTTCTAGTAGACAAGCTTATAACTCCTCTTATAATCAATGCCTTAGTTTAAGACTTTATTAATTAAGAAGTAAATTTTCTAGCAGTGACTTATGTTAAAGCTTTTTAGATTTACAGTGAAGTAGAAAATTAGTGGTGAGAAGGTGCTGACGGTGATATCTTGGAATACAGCTTCCCTTGATCCCTAATTTATGTAATGCTCATACATGTGACCTGTGTGTACTCATTTTGTGCTCCTGGGACAGGTGTGTTTTGTTCCTCTGGGCACTGTTTTTCCATCACTATTGTTATTATGTATAAAGATCCTGAAGAATATCTTGAAAAATGCAATCAGACCTCAGTAGCATCACACAAGAATATTTAAAACTTAAATATTTATTGCTTGGTTTGCAAGTGTTTCAGGTGATAAATGCACTACAAGCATGGTTGCTCTTACTAAGGGGAATAAAGTGATCTTGCCTAAAGTAAGGAAAGATCTGTGTGCTTTTTACTAATGCCCAATGTCTAGTCCTCTTTAAGGCTGCTGTGAAAGCTAACAGAGTGTTTAGTGGGGATTAGCAAGGGAATAATGATTTCTCTGTGTGTCTATGCACTGCTCTGTAAGGTATAAACCCTGGATACTTCATAACCATTAGGACTTTAGCATACTTTTTGATATCTTTCTTGCATGGTCCTAGCATATCAAGCTGTTTTGAAAAGCTGGTCTGAAGTTCACAGTCAGGTTCCTTGTGAAACTTCTTAAAGTAGAAAATGTGTCACAGTTCCTGAGCCTGAAGCATGTGCAATATTCCAGGGCTTTAGTGCCAGCAGCTGGCATGCAAGAAGACAGAGGAAAAAAAGATTTTTAGAAGGGGAATGGTACTGTTCCTACACACTGTCATTTGCAGTTATATTACTTCATATTTGCAAAATATTTTTGATAGAATCTGCGCTAATTTATTTTATAATCCAGAGGCTTCAGGGAAAAAATAATCAAGTTCAGGACAATAAGGTTGTTGCAGTGGTTGTGATCTGGGAGTATAGGCAAGATGAATCTCTGTTGGAAGAGCAGTGTTTGACACAATTGCAGGGAAAGCAGACAAGCTTTTGAGCACACAAATCCTTTTAGATAAGGAAAAGTGAAACTTCAAGTGAATTATGATGGGAACTATTGCTCTGATTTTACAGTTCAGTTTTTCCTGGCCTTTGCTGTAAAGAGTGTTTAGGCTTGCTACCCTTTTTGGCTGACCAAATGTTTTGGTATTTTTTCTTTTGTTTTCATTATAGCATTTGGTAGCATCCATTCTTTTGTCCATGAGAGTTTTGATCTTTCCATAATCTGTCTATACTAAAGGTTAGTGTCAAGTTTCTTATTTCAGAACTGCCAGTTTAAAATAGCAATGCTATCATTTCACTAACTCCCTAATAGCACAGGAGGATATATGTCAGGAAAAACTGGGGAGAGGTCATATAAAATACTTTGAAAACTCAATTTTTTAATATGAATTCATAACAAAGATTCTAAAATTGTGAACAAGACAGAGATATTGGTTTTATTGCTCATAGAAATTTTTATGCTTTCTCCCTTCCTTTGGTAACAGATGCTAACATCTTCCCCTCCTCCCTATTGACAAAGGTTAACTACCTCTCCCTCTCTTGTGGTCCAATTGATTTATGTAATTAGATTACATTAAGAGCCACAATCATTAACCTGCATTTAAGCTGGATTGTTCTATACTTTGTACGAATTTATGACAGAACACTAATTGCAAAATTTTGTCTGGTTTTGGTTGCTGTACAGCTGGCCGAACACAAGATAATTACATTTGAATTTTGTCTGTAGTTATGGTTATGTTTTCCATGATCTTAAGTGCTTTTCCTATGTACCTGGGAAGAATTTAAAAGTTTATGTCTGTTGAAATCAATATTATCCAGGTTTTATCTGTGGCTTGTGTAATGTAGAATATGCTGTGCATGCTTCAATTTAAGTGGGAATATTCAGGATGAAAACTCCCACTGTGAACAAAACAAGATATTTATTCCACTAAATGCATGATTACATTTAGTTCCAGTTCTACTTAATCATTCAGGAAAATCTCCATAACATTTCTTATCCCTAAAAATAATTCACTGTCACGATCAAAGGAGAAAATTAGATTCTACAAGGAATTATGTTTTCAATTCTGTAGTGCTGCACAGGCAAAGTTGGGGGGCTGCAGTTCTGTAGAATTGTGAAAGGTGTTGATTGGCTGCAGAGTGTCTAAGCTGAAGATTTAAGTGCAAGATATTGTGTTGATCTTGCTTTACTCTTGTTGTGGAACTGTTTATGGTATGGTAGAGTGTTGGACTGAAGTTTTTAAGTGTTCATACCCTCTCCTACCAAAAGGGCAAGGTGCAGTGAGGGAGGAGGGAATAGGTCACTGTGAGTCAGCCCTGGGACAGGGATTTGTGAAGGAAGGAGCAGCATATGACAGGAAGCACAGTATGCCAGAAATAGTGTTTTAGCAGTCACTTTGCCCAAACCAGTTTCATTAGCATCTGAAACTGCTCTGAGCTGGCAGTAACAAATTTAAAGAAAATTACAGCTTTGCAGTGCCTAAAACCCATTGCCATTCTAAAAAAACTTAATGTCTCCTTCTGCTATTTGTTTTGACCCATGTTACTGTGAAAATGTCACTCTAACTCAGAGAACAATCCCCCTCCTCCTCTCACACCTGATAACTTCTTGTTTTCTGTGTTACATGTGTATATATCCAATGTATGCTCATGGGAAAGAGAGATTTGTCTGAACAACTCTAGGAAATCGTGCTGTAAATCAGGAACAATGTCCCATATGTTGGCAAACATCTCTTGTGAGTAGGAAATTAGATAAAAGAAGCCATGCTTTCCCCAGTTTTTAAGTCAGATTTTTTTTAGATCTTGCTGTTTGGTAATTTGTATATCATT
The DNA here is from genome assembly GCF_008360975.1 of Lichenostomus cassidix. Classification (NCBI taxonomy): domain Eukaryota; kingdom Metazoa; phylum Chordata; class Aves; order Passeriformes; family Meliphagidae; genus Lichenostomus; species Lichenostomus cassidix. Next base: position 18,626,868 of record NC_139484.1, read on the forward strand.
GCTTAAGGCCTCACAAAACCCTTCAGACACAGGAATTTTTTAACATGGGAGTATGCTAGATAAATAATTTAAAGGGAATCTTTATAGGTTTTAACTACTTTGAGTGAAGCCAAACATTATCTTTGAGATTTATAGAAAAATCCTCAGGAAAAGAAAAAGGAAGGGATTTACATGCAAAATATAATATTACCTTGCAGAACACTTGGGGATTTTGAAGCATTTTCATTTGATTTGAGTCAGTAATGCCCCAAAGGCATTTTAATATAAAACATGTTGTCGCAAACACGAAAACAGCAAGCCTACTATAGTTGGAGCTTTTAATGTTGCTTGTGGCTTTAGCATCATTTTCAAACCAACTGAAGTGTACTACAGCAAAACAAAATCCTAGCTCAGGGGGGATCAAAAAGAAGACATAAAGGGCTAGACTGAATTATGAATTGAATGAAATTATTAATTTATTCACTTACAGAAACTGACAATCATAGTGGATGGCAGATGTGATGAATTTTTCACTCTTTATCATCACTTAAACATTGGGGAACCCTGGACATGTATTTTTCACTTTGTTGCACTGGGATAAAAAGGTTGTGTCAAAACTGAGGCCACTGCCAGGCATGCACGATGTGTTTTTCCTTTTTTCAAAAAACCAAACCAGAAAAAACGCACAAAGTTAATAATTTTTATTTGACTGAAGTGATGACGCCTGACAGATAGCAAAAGGGTGTTAACACTGCATGCAGAGGGTGAGATGGAGCTGCCCACCCTTGGTGCACACACACACACATCAGCATCTTTTAAAAAACAGTCCTTAGCTTCTCATATTTGCCACAACCCCTTCTGTTTCCTTGCTTTTATACATGCAGTTTTCATTTAGCATGGATTCCTGTCTGTGAGTGCTTTGAAATTCTCCAGCTGAGTGCTGTTGTGGCAGTTCCACCTGCTGGATCCACGTCCCATTTCTGCTGGGGTTCCTTTCACCCTTGTACTCCCTCACTCTCTGTGCAGTGAAGCCTTATTTTTTTTTTCAAGTCTGCTCCATGCGCTTCATTATTATTTGACTACAGAGGAGTCACAGTGTAAACCGAGTTACTTTTTATTTCAACTGAGGTTGTGTCTATTCTGCTCTTCCAGAAGTGTCTCCAGCTAACCCAGCAACGGGAATTGATTTTTCTCTTCTGCCATGAGTTTTGTAGCTTGCACTGAAAGTGATGGTACTGATCTACTTATTTTCAAATAGATTTCAGGTTCTTCTGAACTGCTTCAGCAGTCCATTCAAGCATCTTCTCACTCCAGACTTGTTATTAGAGCTAATGGAGGATTTTTTTGCTGATCAGCCTTTAAAATCTCATCAGGCTGATGTGATTTGTACACCCAATGCATGCATTTTATCTACATTTTTATTATCTGCCAAGATGTAAACTACATTCTAGTGTGCTGGAATGCTATGTTCTGACCTCCTAGATAAGTTATGATCCTTTCACTCATCATCATGAAAATATTGCTAATAAGTCTGCGGCAAATTGGTTTGACTTTGGTCAAATCAGGGGGATTTGGACTTTGGGAATTAGTGATCAAGATATTTTCTTTTAAATTTTAATTTTTAAATTTTAGTTTAATTTAGTTTAATTTACTCCTATTTTATTTAATTTTTGTTTTCAATAATTTAATTTTATCTCTCTTTCCTTTTCTTTTTTCATTTTATGAAATTGGATGAAATATTTATTATGTAAAAAAAAAGAAAAGGAAAAGAAAATGGAAATAAGGTAAAATAAAATAAGATTAATTTAAAATAAATAAACTTAAAATAACAGATAATTAATTAAAAATACAATTAATGAAAGTTAAAAATAAAATAAAATAAAATAAAATAAAATAAAATAAAATAAAATAAAATAAAATAAATAAAATAAAATGTTTAGGTTGGTTAGTTTGGTTTTGTTTTCCCTCTTTATTTGCAACTTCCTAAACAGAATCAAAATAATTCAAGCACTAACTCTAGAATTCAACAGATGCACAGAAGTGACAAAACTCATTGGATTTTCAGAAGTATGAGAAGACTTTTTAAGCGACTTATCAGTTGGTATAATTAGTGGGATAAAAATGTATTTTCCATTCCAAAGTGTCTGTCTTGAATATTTCTTTCAGCATATCAAATTGGTTCTCTTTATGCACAGCCCTTTTTCTAGAATGAATTACTTTAAATTATTGAGTTTTGCTAAAACTCTTATAACCAATATTTTTATTTAGTTTTGTATTTGTAAATTACTGAAACACAGCTGACTGCCTACTGGACAAACCTTGACTGTTGTATAGGTCTGAAATGTGCAGGAAAATTGCATTGCATATCTGAAGGTGTGAACAATGTCACCTTCAGCACATTGTGGTTTGCAGTGATGCTTCCTTGTTCAGTCTATGGCTTAACCCCTGACAGTGTGTAGATTCATTTTCAGTATTGTGCTTTATTTCAGATTTTCTGGGTTTGCATATTTGCTTGTGACTTTACTCATTTATCTGTTCCTTCTCCAGCTCCTTGGACTGTTACAGAAACTGAGATTTCAATTAGCACAAAGTCTAATGATTACAAAGGCAGTTCTAATTTTGCAACACATAAACATTTAAGAGAAGATGAGCATCTGTTGACATAAAATAGCAGTAGGTGTTCATGTGCTTAAGTAGAGATGCACTAAAGGTCAGAAATTAATTTCAAATTAAATGGTTCTGTGGTACTGGAGGTTAACAAAGAAGGGGACAGCTTTCCACTTGGATACATGTATGAACTCACATGGATGTTTCCCCTTTCTCTCACTGATAAAAAACACAAAGCCCTTGGGCAAAGTCCTAAATAATCACATAAATGCCTCTTATGAAGCAAATCAGTATGTTTGTCATGCTGGGAGAGAAGTACAGGCATTATTATACTGCTCCTCATGGTGATTAGAATAGAAAGAGCATCAGGAGTGGCCACTGTCTCACATAAAGAAGTGAAGGAGACCCTTTGCAGAGAAACAGGTTTTTATTTGATTGGGAGAATGAAGGAAAGGTCATTCTCGTGGCTATTGAAGTAGCAATTGTAACTGCATTAATGGCCACCAAAAAAAAAAAAATTTGCTGTACAGAAGTTCACAGCAGGGCAAGGGCATAGGTGCCAATCTTGAGTTAGAGAATAAGACTTGGATGTGCTGCCTTTTGATTCATTTTACCACGTTTGATCACTGACCTGGAAAAACGAATAACATTAGAGTGTGTATGAAATCTAATTGTGCTCAGGTACAGTTAACCAGAGCACTTGCTGCCAACTTGATGCCAAGGAACTCATACAGCAAATATTGATCCATGCAATTCCCAAAGGATAAAAAGCCCCCTCTTTGTCAGGTGGGAATTTGGTGCTAGCAAAAAGAATGAGGTGAATTTCACAGGAAAACTCTTTTTTGAGTATTTTTAGAGTGAATATACAGGTATCTCCTGTCATTTAACATTCCCCTTGAAGCAGGGAAGCAACTGGGCTCTTCATAAATCTATCTTATTGATGAAATAACTTAAGCACAAACTTCTTAAACATCTTTAAACTTGATTTCAAAACTGTCCTTTCTGGAAAACACGGCAAATATTTTATTACTTCTAAGGCAATTTTACCCCAGCAAGACCACACACACACCTCATGTCTGCAACAGGCTTTGAAACACAGTTTACTACTTCTAGATGTGAAATTGTCATCAAGAAAGAGGGGAAATGATAAAAGTGAACAGAGGGAGGAAGAGGAATGAGAATGAGGTTGTGAGCCACAGATACGTTCTATCATAAAATTAATTCCTGTCCTTTATAATAGATTGGGACACATGGTTTGGAAGGGTAAAAACCTGCCTGGTTTTTTTTTTCTGCCTTTTTTTCTGTAGAGGGAGTGCTAGCAGCAGACCCCTTTACCAGTATTTGTGGCACAGCAACACCATGCTTGAATCCACTGTGGCATTTCATGAGCGACTGAGGCCAGGAGATGAAGCAAGCTGTGAAAAGATTTACAGTGTGAAAAGATTTACAATGTGAAACGTCTGGGATGTGAAAGCAAAATTTAATCTCTCTGATATAAACAGTGTCACAACTCCTATTATAATTATGCACTGAGGCAGACTGAGATGAAGATTTTACTAACACATCTAAATTGTCCTGTTTTTGCTGATTTAGACCAGCAGCAAAAATCATTCACAAGTTCATGTGTTTGTGCTAAGCAGAACTAGGTTAAAAAGAAAATAATAGAAAAAGAAAAAAAAAATCTAAACCACAAAAACTGAGTAGTAATGAAGAGTAGGATTGTCTTTGTTTTATACAAATATTTTATCCTTCTGTCCATGGTACTGATAAAAAAATAATTAAATATATAGTCTGCTTCTGGACAATTAACTGTTTAGTCACTATCATATGAGAAACCCTAGCAGGGAAAGCTTTATAAAAATAAAGGTTGAGTTTTCCATGACCATGCATTTTTGGGGGGCAGAAGTCACTGGATTGACAGAAAACTCAGGCACAGCCCTTATGTACAGAGGGCCCTGCAGCAGGGAGAGATCTTGCATGATACCTCTTCTCTTAAAGGAGCTGAATTGGTGCACAGGTTCCTTTCTTTATGTTTTTGTTTTACTTTCGTTTATTTTGACTTAATTTATTTTACTTTACTTTTATTTTTGTTTTTCTTTTATTTACTTTATTTTAGTGTGGTTTATTTTCATATATTTAATTTTACTTTGATTTGATTTTAATTTTCTTATTTTTATTTTTATTCATTTTAGTAAATCTTTATTTTATTTTCATTTATTTTATTTAATTTTCCATTTATTTTTACTTTGTTTTATTTTCAATTATTCTTTTTTATATTTTTACTTTTTTGGGTTGTTTCCTTTTTAATTTTTCTATTTTTTATTTTTTGTTTTTTAAATTTTAATTAATTCTTATTTTATTTTTTCTATTTTCAATAAAAATAAAATAAAATTAAAATTAAAAATTAAGACATTTTAAAATATATTTTAAATATATTAAAAATTAAATAAATGTGATAAAATGCAAATTAAATAATAAAATAAAAGGAGGTAAATAAAATATAATAAAAATACAATAAAATAAAAATAAAGTAAAATAAAATAAAATAAAATAAAATAAAATAATAAGATAATAAATAAAATAAGATACAGCTCTTTTGTCCATGGGTCTTGTACTAAGAGGTCATGCTGGTAAGTGTAATTATGCCTTCTTTTTGGGACATTCTGGTTTTGACTGTGTCTGGCTCGTGAGTTGGTGCTCTCTGAAACCTCCAGTGAGTGTTGTTTGACCTTGTGTTTGCAGTGGTGGGTGACACTGCATGGTCCTTGGAGAATAGCACAGGTAGGCTTTTCTCCTTGGCACAAAATCTGCTTTTCCTTTCTTCCTGGTTCCTAATCCATGACGTCCTTGCTGGTGGTCTTACAGAGAGCTCAAATCAAAATGTTCATAGTAAGCAGAAGAAATTCCAAAACTGTTAAAACGGCTCATCACTAAACTTTCTAAAAAGGCAAATTTCCAAACGCACATAACATATGCTTTAGAGGGAAATATTAGAGCAGGATGTGTACTGCATATCGCACTGACTCCTGGCTGTTCATGTGTGATGGACTTTATCCTTCCCACAGAAGATTTAATTTACATCCCAACACACAATGTTCATGGCTCTGACAGACAGACCAGGGAGCAGCTCTGTGGTGTTTCCTGCTTCACTCAGGTCTGCATGTGACAATCAGGTCGCTGAGGTTCACTCAGTAATGAGTGTTTTCGGCTTGAAGGAAGTCAATCCCATAACCAGTGCCAGAATTGTGCCCTCTTGGAACCAGGGGGCCAGCAGTGTAAGCTGGGAATGGAGGGCAGGACAGCAACTTCATGTCCTAGAAAAACTCATCCATGCTTTCTTTACTGTGATTGAGAGACTGAGTTGCAACTTGCAGCGTCTTCCATGGTATTCACAAACTAGAAGTTTTGCCAAGAGAAGCCTTTTACCTGCATTATTTTATTAAGGTTTGGGGGTTCATGGCAATTTCTCGGAGCAGAGGGTTGCAGGCTGGATGTGGTGATCAGCTGCTGACTGGGATTCCAGCCAAATGGAAAACTAGCAGTAAGATGACCTGCTCACAATAAGTAGAGCAAAGAGTTCTTGATCCCTGTGTGAATGGCTTAATCAGTTTTATAGTGCAGTTTTCCATCAGTAAAATGGGGATAATTGCACTCTACTGCCCTCAGGGGTGCTGTCAGGGTAAATACATCAGAGGTTACAGAGTGCTCGGATGCTCTGGCTGAGAGAACTGTGAAAATATTGGGGAAGAGAATAATTTGCACAACAAATAGGCAGGTTTGAAGCAGACACAAGAATGTGCTGGGCAGGCTTTGAAATTCACTTCTCACCCTGCACTCAGATCGAGACTACAATTAGCAGTGAGGCAAACATAGTGCAGAATCAGGGTTTGCTGGTTCTGAACTGGCTTTGTATTGGCTGCTAGAGATAGTAATGACACTTTCCAGCCATCAAAGCCATTCCAATTCTGCAGCAGCAGGGAAGGTACCCACAGCTGGGCTCCCCTGGACCGTGCTAACACACACAACTATTTCCTATCAGTGCCTGCAAGCTGCAATTATCGGTCTTTGGCATAAATGAATCTTGTATTTGCAGGGTTGGAGGAGACTCTTGGCCATGTTGGCCTAGCTTGAGACACAGTATGGTTTCCCTGAAGTCTTTTTTTTCCAGGAGAATATGTCAGACGATGAATGGATATTGAGATACTGTAATTGTATGGAAACATTTATGGGTTTGGCTTTCTTATTATGCAGCAGACAATTAAAAAAGTTTTAGGGCAAAGAGGTTTCCACAGTTGCAGGGACTTTTAGGGAAGCTCACAAAATGTAATATATCTTCTATGAATAGATTTCAGCAGACTGGAAGGATACATTTCGGGATACAGGAAGAAGCCTTTCCATTGATTCCAGGGAATTTTATTGCATGATGCAAGAGAAGGAAGAACATGGCCAGATTTGTGCAGAAAGTGCTAAATGCCTTTTGGATGGAATTTGCAACTGCTAATGTTTTCTCACCTCTAAACCTTGCTGTAATGGTAGGCTTGCTGGGGAATGCTGCTCACACTAGGTCAAGGTGAAATAAAAATAAGAAATCTTTGCTGTCCCTACTGTGAGAGGTAAAACTGGCTACTATTTTTCCTTCTGGCAGGACTTTGGAACTGACTGTATCCAACAAATGCAAATTATGTTGCTAATTTAATTAAGCAAGCCATATGAAATCAGAAAAAATTACAGTCCATGGTCAAGAGCAGTTTTTTATTTATTGGCAGTACATCAATACCTAATTGAAAAAGATTACATAATTGCTTTTGATTGTGATTTAACCCCAGCAGGTAGTTTGGCCTCACACAGACACTAGTTCAGCCTCTTCTCTACAGGGAGAAGGGGGAGAGGATCAGAATAGGAAAAGTGTAAAAAATGGGTTGACATACCATTTAATAGGTAAATCAAAAGTTGTACACACAAGCAAAGCAAAAATATCCAGAACATGGCCCCATACCATACAAGATACTATGATAAAAATTAACTCCATCCCTGTCAAAACCAGTACAACAGAAGGCAGAATATGATGCCTGCAAATCCATTTTTATCTTTATTACAGTAGAATCTGAGTATTTAATGATCCCAGTGACTGAAGACATTCTAAAGCTGAAGGATAGTAAAGACAAGGGTCAGAACTTTGCCATTTTAATCACAGGTAAACATGTAGCCACTAATTGACTGCAAATCATGTTATGACTGAAATAGAAGGCTTTTGCAGTGCCATCACTTTTATTATGCAAGTCAATGTAAGGGTTAATGAAAAAAGCTACATCTGTAAAGTCTTGTGATAGAGTGGAAAGTGTCTTTGACTTTGAAGTTGAGGTGCTGAGGGTGAGACTTGTGATTTCTGCACTTCAGTTTTACCTATTCATTTCCTGATTTCCAAGGGCCTGTTTTGTACTTCCCTTCTTCCTCTTTCCTTGGCCAAAAATAAAATATGCAAATGGTGAAGAAAGGATCAGAAAACCAGAAATTCAGTTTCTCACTCTCCAGGACTAATTTTTGCCCATTTATGCTTCATTTGTGTCAATTTTCGATGCTTGATAACAAATTGCCTTCCTTTCCTCCATGTTCAATATAACTGTAAGGATTCACATTATTCTGCCAAGTATCACAAACCAGAGTTTTATGTGTATTTACTTGAGAACTGAGATTTGGGGATGGGGTTGGGAGGAGAATTTCTGGGCAACCCCTGGCTTGATTTATGATTCAAATATCTCAGGACTTTAGAGTAGCTCTCTTTCCACATCAGAAAAAGAGGTTGTGATACTCTATGAGCTGCTGCTTGTTTGGTCACTGTTGTTTGCAGTGAAAAAATGTTTCCTGATGCTCAGGAGAAACCTCCTGTGTTTCCGTGTGTGTCTGGCTATGTTATCCTAATATCTTGCCTTCAGGTATTATCTAGATTTAATCAGATTAATTAGAAAATAAGGTTAGCAAGATTTAACGAGATTTAAGAAGATTAATTAGATGATTAATAAGAATCCCCACAATGTTCCCATCTCTATGCAGAGCAGTCCTGTTTCTCTCAGCCTTTCCTCACAGGAGAGATACTCCAGTCCTTTAATCATTTTTCTATATTCTCTTCAATGAATCCATGTCTCTCTCAAAGTTGCTCCTGTCCCAATGCTCCATATCACAACCTGTTGCACCTCCTCCTGCAGGAATTTCAGAGCAGAAGATTTGAGAGAAAAAAAAAAACAAACAAAACAGAAATTGCTGCAGGTTGTGAGACATCAGAGCTGGTGCTGTAATAGTGTGGAATAGAGTAACCACAGCACTACTTTTCAGCAGGACTTGAAAAAGTGGAGTGGGAATGAAGGATCTGACTGTGACCTGACTTGGACACAATTCTTGTCTGTCTGGGCTATCAGTGGCAAGAGCAGGTGTCAGTGAGTTTGGAGTAACACATGAAATAAATAAAGGATTGGGGTAAAAAGAAGTTCTATTTCATGTTAAAAAGCTGTTTTATGTGCTTCTCCTCAGCAATCCATGAATGTGTAAGCTGACTCAGGATTGGAACAGCTTACATGCAGAGTTTCTCTGGTTGTCTGTTTAGTTATTTTTTGGGGAGACTTTTCTTTGTTTTACTTCTTTAGGTTTTTTTGAAGACTGGGATCATAATTACTGCAGTGCCATGCTGCAGGACAAGAGAAACTATCAACAGTTCTGCAGCTTGATGGCACCTATTTTGTTCTTTTATATTGTTAGAACCTTTTGCAGGTGGATTTTTCATGCATTTGTTTTCAAGCACGATTTTCATACAGAAGAACATTTTATATGCTGTATGATAGAAATCCAAACATGGATTAGTAGACATTTAGCCTGGCACATTCTTTTTTCTCATAATGCATCTAAGTATTCAAATACCTAAATAAGTATTCATATACTTAAATAAGCAGGTATCAGACAGAAAACATGTAACTGCCTGAGATATGAAAGGCTATAGAGGATTTCCTGGAATGATGAAGTAGAAATTAGATTTTGCACTTGAATACAAAAAAATTCAGAATTTCCAGCTATGCTTTCAAAACCCCTTAAGGAAAATGGAAAAAAAAAACCAAGAAGAAAAAACCAAACAAACAAGCAAACTAAAAAACCCACCAAAAACACAACCAAAAGGAAAATTATAAGGGAATGAAATAAATAATTTTAAAAAAGACAAATTAACAAACAAAAAAAAAAAAACCCAAACCTGCCCTTACAGCTAGAACTTTTGAAAGAAGAAAAATGTTTTCCAGCCCTGGTGTACACTGCCATTTTATCTAAATAGAACTCAGCTATGTCCATTTGTTGGGATGTAGTGCGCTTCACATGACATTATTCCAGACATATAGTTCAGTAACTTGTTCCTGTGCACATTTAGAAGATTAAAGGTAGGCACTTACAGATTTTTAATGGTTGAAACATTAACTGCTTAGGCTATTCTCACAATTCAGAGTTAACACCTCTGCGTGAGCAGAGCATCTCTTTCAGCTCTGGGTTTCTCCCTTCCTCCTTGCTCTTCCTGCAGCTCAGAATTTCTACCTTGGGTTTGTGTGCTTTCTTGTGAATCCCTGTGGCATCCTCTCAGAAAAGACCTGTTGAAGTGATCTTATGAAGTTTATGAAGAGTTCTTCTTCACCTTCAGAGTTGTCACCACAGCCTGAAGAAAGCCTGTCCTTCCATAAATCAACAAGTGTTGTTCTTTCACTGGTTTTATTTACCTCTATCACTTCTTCCTCTTTTCTTTTTTCAAATCTTCATCAATACTTTTGGTATTCCTTGACAACACATCATCTCAGCCCCCTTATTTTGCATTAAAGGAATGCACCTTTGTCACCTGTCCTCCTTATATAGCTTTGCATTCCCTTACACAGCATTTCCTTCCCTTGTTTGAAATGCATGTGCTTTCTCTGCTTCTGTTTCTGAAACCAGGCTTTATGACCTACACCTCGCTCTTGTTACCAATAATACCTTGTATTATCATTGCTTTCTTAATCCTCTAAGGATTAATATACAGTTAAAGTGAGAGCAGCATCCCCAGGAACTCAAAGATATTTTCCCATGCATTATTTTTGGTTTGATATAAATAATATTAGCTATACTGATGATTCTGTGGGAAAGACATTCTTCCTTCTTTGAATTAATTAGCTAATGCAGAGCTGAAGGTTGTCCAGCAGACACAAAAACGAGGTGCACCATCCTTCTTGAAATTAAAGAGCTGTGGGGGTAGGTAAACTGAAATTTGTTTACAATAAGTGATCACTCTTATTTTAATACATCAAGCTGTCAGCTTCTTTTGAAAATAGATGAGGTAATTTCAAAGTTAGCAATTAATTTTTTTTATTAATTGATGAATTGGCGACTATGGATTGCTAACCAGATCGCTTTTTATTATTAATTTTCAAGCTTTCTGTTCAAATTTATTTAAACTCTCAATTGCAATCTCTGGAATGCCTGTGTTACCTGTTTGCATACTTGGCTGATAAAGGCCAGCTGTTCACCTGTCATATGAGCACACCTGAGCAGCCACAAAGCTGCACATGCAGTCACACTGGATTTTGCTGCTGGTGTGAAACTCTTGCACACCTCATCCATCCAGTTCTGATGGATTACATGGCTGAATTGCTTACACAGTTTGTAGCAGAAGTCTTAGAGGATCCAATTTTGAGCTCAAGTGTCTAAGACTGAGTTTATAAAGATAGTAAGGGAGAGCTTATGTTTTTAGGTGTATTGAGATTAATTTTCAGCCAGTCCAGGGTTGGTGGTTCTGACTGGAGCTGTTGTCACCAGTAGAAGCTTTCCCACTCATGAATGGCATAACAAATATCTAAACTCAAACGATGTTAAAAGACTCTGTGCAATAATTGTAAGCTTTGGATCAGAGCCTGAGAGTCTCCAGAACTGAGCCATATCTTTGGCCTTTCTTGACAGAATTCTTGGTAGTCCCTGCCTGGAACACAATGGAGGTTTTGAAGTCCTGGGAAACTGCAGGATGTTCCCATTTTTCTGAAACAGAGAAATCAATGAGGGAGTGAGGAGCGTGAGGAGGTTTTTTTAGCATCACTTAGGAGCAGTGAATAAAAACGCAAGAGTAATTTAGTAGTTTCTTTGTCAATAGCTGCCTTATGGTGAAAAGCAAGGGGGAGGACTGAAAAGTCTGTAGTTCTTTAGTACAACAGGTGGTGTTCATATTTCTTTCTCAAAAGGTAAGGCTTTTTGGTGCAATTTAGGTCAGAAGGGGGAGATGAACTGAAGATATGTCTGAAAACCAGTGGAGACTGCCCCTGCTCTAGTTGCAAACACACAGTTGCCTCCTTCCTTTACAAGAAACACTCTCAAAGGCACAAATCTACTTTTTTATAATACTAACAAAACCCATTTTCAGGCCATACCCTTGTGTCCACATGCACACGTTGTGTGACACTTCAATACTTTAGCAATTCACCGAAGTACATGAAATTATTTTAATAAGCATCTAACTCTCCTGTAAATCAACTGTCCTACCAACAGAAGCAAACCAGTGAGAAATAACGTGCAAAATCATCTCTGAAGCATTTTTATTCCTTAAAAAATAGACAGGCCAGGCACTGCACTGCAGACCTTGCTGGGTCTACTGGCAGACTGTAGCACTTAGATGGTGCTGCTGTGCTGGGCAATATATAAAGCTCTAAGACAGAAACACAGGATAATTAGGAGTGGCAGAAGTGGTCCCTTAAGAGTATGCTGTTTAATGATCAGCTTCCTATCATCATCATCATCATCATCATCATCTCATCTAATGGCTCACCAGCAGTCTTGCCTAAAGGTCTTTATACTGGGTTTTGTGGTAATGTGCATGTTAGAAGGCCAGAAAGGAATTTTTGTAGCTAATTTGGAGAGCTGGGTAATTTGCAGGACTTTCAGATACTCAGCTTCAGAACATCCTTCACAAAGAAAGCTCGCTAGTCAGTCACTGCTTAAGGAAAAATAAAAATCAGTAATTAGTATAAGGCCTTTGGAGAAGGAAACCTCAGGGAAAATAAAAAGAAACAAAATAAAGAAAATAGGCACTGAACTCTGATTTATCTGCAAACAGGAAATAAGCAATTGTTTATTTCCTGATTGACAGGAAAGAAGCAACTGTTTGGAGCCTTGGCACTGATAGTTTTTTAAAGAACAGGCCACTATGGATTTTAATTTTTTTACATTTTTTTCTTGCATACAGTTTAGTTTAGCTTTCATTGTGAAATTAATACATTTTATGTTTTTATTTCAAATATCTTACAAGCCAGGATGAAAAATTAATAATACACTAAAAAAAATTGATCAGGAAAAATGTTTAAATAAACCACCTATCAACAAAGACAAATATGAAATGATAGTTAATATGATAAAAGTAAAACTCCATTTCTATTTTAATAGTACTTTCCATATCCATTTCTGTCATGCCGTTGATCAAACTCTGGCTTTACCATAAGGCTTTTGCAAGTTCAAAAATAACATTAAAAATAGGGATAAATGTATTTTTACTTGTTATCTCTTGTGTATTTCAAGAAAATTCCAGGATTTTCATCTTCCCATGCACTATGATCTCCCAAGGCCAGTGGATGTAGGTATATGGTGAGAATGACCAAGTTTTCTGAGGTCTCGATATTACTTCTGCAGGAAAACATTTTGTCACTGTGAGTCACCACAATTCACCTGTTATCCCAAGGAGTCATCAGACTGGATAAGAAAAGAAAAAAAAGTCATACCATTCATTTAGACATTTAAATAAACAGTTATATTTTCAGCAGTTCTGAGTAATTCCTAGGGCATTTGTCCATATGCCTAAATAGATGGGTTTTTAAGAGCCCAGTGCCTGCAGCCATGTGAAGAATGAAAGAAAATGACCACTTTTTTCATCAGGACATTTTGAAAACTTTTCACCTTTTTTTTTGTTGACTTCATAGGAGATTAACTCCTTTGGAAATGTGTCCAATGTGAGTTCTGAGCACTCTGGAAAAGCTGTCTCCATTCAAAGATCTGTTTAATTTATGTGAGCCTGGACCAGAGTTTTGTTTTGTTTGTCGAATTTAAGGTGCAGGTGGATGTTTTCTGTGTTGGTATTTAGTGAATGTTGTAGTAGAAAAAAATTATGGGGACCCTTGTTATACACATTGTTATTTAAACCATTGTCAGCAAAGTGAGACTATTCTCAAATTTGCATGCAAATCCCTGTTATCAATCACTGCAGAGTTTGTGTGAAACACTGAGCAGTTGCATTTCCAAATGAAATAGGCTGGCTGCAGACATGCTGGATGGTTTGTTTTGATTGTGAGGTATGGAGGTCTGGTAATGGTGATTGCCACCTCAGGAAAAGATGCCCTCCAGGAGGATCTGAGGATTCATTTCCAAGGGTAAATATTCCCCTCAGCAGAAGGAGCATTTTGCCATGGCAAAGCACCCAGTAAGCGGATTTTCCAAATGATGTCTTTACTACATGCCTAGTGCATTAGCACAGCCACCTTGTCATTCACATGCCTGTAATGATCACTTCTGAACCATTTACACCCCGTGTTTGGCTGGCTGGCTGCTGCTTACTCAGGAGGAAGATTATTGATTGCGGGCGCTTATTAAGAGAGTATGGAGCAATAAGCTATGAGAGCTGTTGATAATTCAAAAGATGAAGCTGGCAATTATATAGGGATCAGGGGGATTACTATATGCAGGGCCTAGGAAAATATAACTGATGGCTGTGGCACTGCTGTTATGACTGCTTGAAATAAAATGTATCATTATTGATTTCTTTTGTTGGTCTTTTTTATTGCGCTTTAAATCTACATATTTTTCATGCAAAGAGCCTATTCTACACTAAAGCTTGAAAATGTTTCTGTAACTTACTGATTTATTAATATAATCCTCTGTTACAGTATTTTCATCTCTTGGTGCAGATTTTTTTCCAATTTTTCACTTCATGGTCGCTATTTTAATGGGACAGAAACCAAGTGTCTGATTTTGGATTATGCCACTTCCTCTGTTGCTGCTTTTGCATTGCTGTTAAGAATTTTGTTTCTAATGACAAGACAAAGAAGAGTGAAAAAATAAATTAAAAAAAGAAACATATTTTGGGCATCAAATATATAGTAAATACATTTGTTAAAACTATTAGTTCTTACTTTCACCTGTCATTAGGTGGCATGTTCAGCCTTATAACATTCTTCCTTGTTTTAATTGCTATTAGCTAGCTTCCTGATTTTTGCATTAATATTCTTCCTGTTCATTCCTTACACCATTTCCAGGTCTTAAAATGACTATATTAAATAACATCAGACATTGTTAACATTATTAACACAGGAACATTCCTAGTGCAAAACATGGAAAAACTTTCCTCTTTTGAGAAAAGAAAAAGTCCACTGCCACAGCTTAGTTTGTCATGTCATGGATACCCACTCTCTTGGAAAGCATCTCAATTCCTAGAGTTTGTAAACCAATGTAGAAGCTCTTTCTAGAAAATGAATTTCCTATGTGATCTGCAAAACTACAAACAACCTGAAGACCTTTTTAAAGCAGAATACCAGATACTCCGGTGTTCTCTCTGTCTGGGAAAATGTCATACATCTTTTATTCAGAATTATTTTTTCTGGTAGTTGCCACTCTTAACATTTGCCAAATGAACAAGGTTTTTGCCTCCAATGTGTTTCTTGTTAATGGTGGAAAGATGGGGGAAAATAGCATGAAAATTTTATGCAGTTGTGTTTATTCTGCATAAAACTAATATTCGGAGAGACAGCGAGCTACATAAAACATTACAGCCACCCAACTCACTGTGTACTTTTTTTTGCATGGAGGATTCGGTCCTCTTATCACAGCAAAAAATCTATTCAGTCATTATTTGGGTAAAGTTGACTTTTAGCCAAATCCAGAACAAGCCCCACAAGCCAGAAGCCTAATCAATACCACACTAACTGCTCCATTAATCCTCTTTTGCTGCTATTTCCCTCTCATCCTTCCAGGAGACTGTTACCTCAGAATAGATAATTGATTTTTTTTCCTAGGTAATAAATGCAGCAGCTTTTCAGTGATACATCCCACACACCCCTGCACTGCAGGTCTCTATCATGACCTGACTGAGCAGAGCTGCTCCCTGATTATTCCAAAGCTGGATGATCACCTAATGCCAAAAGCCACTGCTGATGTGGCAAATAAGCCCAACTGGCTGATACCTGGACCTTTTCACCTCAGATACTTTAACCTAAGAAGTTCCTCTTTGATTTTAAAAAATCTCAGTTTATCTCCCTTCCCTATAATTCCTAGGTACTTTCACCTAGGATGTGGATGGCAACTCCAGCAGAAATAACAGGATTTTTCTCTTGTTGGTGTTCTACACCCTCACAAACCAGGGAAAAGTTAGTTTGTATTTATTTATTATGTTTAGTATTTTTCTCTAAAAGACTTGTTGATATTACTGGCCTTTAATATTAGGAAGAATTTCTTCAAAGAAGTGGTGACTAGATTTTGGAATGGGCTACCTATTGGTGGTAGAGTCAGAGCACTGGAAACAGGACTTTTTTATGTAGCTGGGTGTATTATTGATTTTAAAACAAACTTGTGGCCAATTGTATGAAATCCTGACCTGATACAGCTTAAATAAGCAAAAATAGCTGAAAAAAACAAAGATATTTTAAATTCATTTAAAATATTCCCACACTGCCCCTTGGAGAATCTGTAAAGCAGCATCATATTGAAACATAACCATTCAAAGTCCAAAACAATCTCTTAAAAATAATAATTCTTGTTTTAGCATCCTGCTTACATTAAAAAAATTAAACCCAAAAAGTAATTAATTTAATTTGCAAAAGAAAGCACTGGGCACTGGATCAAATGTCAGTTATGCCAGTATTTATGTTTTGGGGCAGTATCACTGAGCTACAGTTCTGCACAATGGCCAAGATAAAGAAATAAATAAATAAAAACGAGACTAAACTGAGACCAAGGGCTAAACTACATTCAGAAGACAGGGAAAAAAGGGGTGATTGGCCACTATGCTTGATACCAACCTTTGATATGTGCTGTTTCTGTGCAGTTATTGCTCACGTTGTGCATTTCTCCTCAGCAAATAAAATTAGTTACTAAAATGTCTGTAACTGTTTTTCCTTAAATCAGAAGTCAAATGGTGTTCAGATCATGATAGAGCAGATCCTTGCTATAAAGATGCGCCAAATTCTGAACATCATGCAGGCAACTTCGTGCTTCTCACTGGGGCTTGTCAGAATTTTTATTTTATTTTATTTTATTTTTTATTTCATTTTATTCTTATTCATTTTTATTTTATATTATATTTATTTTATTTTTAAAACTTATTAAGATAAAATTAAAATTATACAAAATAATTAACAATAAAAATAAAATAAAACAAAATTAGGTTAAAATTAAGCCAAAGGAAGTAAAATAAAATAAAAATAGAAATAAAAGAAATGAAAATTTATTTATTTTACCACTAAAATAATTTTTTCAAAAGTTTCACTTTAACATTTTATTTCTGTATAAACCTTATTGTTTAATTCATTTAAAAGAAACATTTCCTTTGGGGTGTATGGGACAAAGAGAGTCAAACCTAATTTTTCAAAGTTTTTAGGAAGTTTGTAATAGTCACACAACATTCTTCTCAAATACATGAGCTAAATTATTTTACTCTAACATACCTAACTTTAAAGTTTCTTGTTAATTCTAGACACTCATTTTAAAAAGATGTTTTGGACAGACACATTCAATCTTTTTCATACATTCCATTTAGGGTGACTGCAGGAACTCAGTGACAACAAACAGAAATTCATCAAATGTGGGTGATTGTGCAGAACTCGAGGAGGTTTCGAGATGATGCATCAGGTAAATAATTGTTTTGTTTATGCTTACAATGATTTTTCCTTCTTTTATCATGCCTGTCATGAGTGTTGGGGATGCACAATCTTATGTGTTCAAGATAGAATTCCACTTCACTTCTTCCACAGATTCAAACTTGTCCTCATTTAAGCTTTCAAAGTTCAGGTCTTGCTGGAAAAGAATATCTTTCTGTGGGGACATAGAAGTTGGTAGAAATTCCTCCGGAATCAATACGGTAAGACTTCAGAATATTTAGCAGTCATGGCTTTCCTGATATTTTGAAGCCAGAGCAGACCACCAGCCCAATGATTGACAATATTTCACTGAACATTTTAGGGCAGGACTTTTAACCTGAAATTGGTTAAATCTACTTCTCCTTTGAGCTGAAAGCAGAAATCACAGTGCTATCAACTGCAAGGAGAATGAGACCAGCACTGAGCTGTTCTGAGCACCTGATCCTCTCTCTCATTGCTCACCTTCATTCCATCTTCTTGGTATTTCTTCCATGTTTCCATGCAGTAGCACTGAGAACAGACACTTTTACAACATAACAGGAGAAAACGGGACGATATTAGAATGAAATACCACAGAGATTTCTTTATGCTCACCCCCCACCCCTCTGCTGGTTTGGTTCATATTTGGAGCTTGTAAGCAGCAGAACCACAGCTATCAATCTGTCAAGAGAAAAATATATAGCTTGATCATAAAATATAGGGGAGCACTCAAGGCAGCCAATGCTGTAATAAGGCTTATGATACTATATTTTGGAAGTACTTTAATTTCTTGTCGAATAAAGAAGTATTGAGAACTTTTAACCTTTCAAGTAGAATTTCTGCTCAGCATAAATTTACTCCTGTTTCACAAAACAACTCCTAGCAATAAAATACATATAATTTTTGGCATACTAAATTTATGTAAAGTTCTTTATTCTGCTTTTTCCTCAGCAAATGCATTTTATATCCTTACATTAGTCTGAGAATTTTTTGAGTATTTTTACTATGGACAAACAGCAAGAAACCCAAAATGCACTGCCATAAAATGGTAGATTTGGGTTTAATGGGTTTAACAGAAAAAACTAACTTTTGGATTACTTCGTGTTATGCCAGCCAACAGAAAGCTTTTCTTCAGGAGAGAAGTCTGAGGTTTAACTGTAAAGTACGAGAAAAAACCTTTATTAATTTTGCCTCAGGAAATCAATGATTTGAGTTTCAATCTTTTTTAGGTGCATCTTTATTCTTTATCTCCCAGACTGGCCTCAGAAATAAACTCCCTGTATACTTTGTCATATGATTTACAGGTTGCTGGTCTGACACACAAGGACAGTAAGTCAGTAGTCTCTCTCTGAAAATCCTACTGAGAGTTACGACTGTCTAATATTAGATGTGCAATCAGAGCTGATCTGCTGCTGAGCAGTTGTATCCTCTACTTTGTGTAGAAGCACCAAATGGAATAATTTCCCCAGAGTGTGCTGAAGACTTGTCACTGAGAAGTGCAAGGAAATTTGGATGGTGTTCTGGAAAGTTCTGGATGACTTCATCAAGAGCATAAAAGTATGACCCTGGTAAATCTTCATTTTTAGTTTTATTACAGAGGGTGGTTTATTTCCTCTTAAAAAGAAGAGCATTAAATGAAAACCCATTATCTTCTTGTATGTTCAGGGTTTATATGACAATATCTACTGTAAATTGCTTCTTTTAAAAATGTGCTGTCCCAATCAAGGACAGAATTTTAATACTGAATGATTAAGGTTTTGGTCTGTTTTTGATATTAGAAGATGCAGAAAATCTTGCCCTACTTCCACCTAGCTAACTATGTTAACTACAGTAAATTCTTTTCCAAGTATAACACTATTGAGCACTAGCTGTGCTGTATCTTTTATTTTTTGTCAAAGAGAGCGAATATTTTAAGACATTTTTTGTTCCAATAGAAAATTGTCAATAATGAAGATTAACCATGGAAGTTGCTGGTGAAAGAGAAGTCTTGTGTGTGTCAGATAAAAAATGCATCTTGGTGCCCAGAGCGTATTGCAAGGCTCTTCAGCTAACAACTGAACCAGGATAAACAAAGATTAAAAAGTACGTTGTATTCCCAAAAGCATTAAAAGTTTTATGGAATTAGTAAGCTTCTTGGAGGGGTTTTAGTAAAACTACACTGGGCATAACTGTGTCCAAGCTGCTCTTCGAGCCTCATCACTGGGATCTGCCAAAGGTAAACCTAACCTTAATAGATCAACAGCAGTGATGGATCCTGCAACAGTTTTCTCCGAATTGCAGTCCGTGATTAATCTCTCTGCTTTGATATTAGTGAGCTAGTAAAGTTTGATCCCTCATAATCAATGATTCTTTGGCAGCTATTGAAGTGAGTTGTGCTGGCTTTGGTTCCTGAGCCAAATGGGAATTCATGCCGTCATTTATTTACTGTTTGCTGAAGGGAACATTTTAATCAATGACCTCATCACAGTTTTGATATTTCATTGTCTCAAGATGGTTGCCCTGTTTCTGGATTTAGAATAATTTATTTGCTTTAACGGCTGTGCAATTTAAACAGATAAATAAGGTTTGTGTAATTTAAATGGTATGAAACTGAGGGCAACAAAAGAATAGACAAGTTTTACCTCTTGACTTTTTAAAAAGGAGCACTTTTATTCAGTGTGAAGGTTCAGGTTTGTTTAGATGTAAGGAAAGAGACAGTTCTGAGCACTGATGAAGAGTAGGGGATAAGATTGATACAACTAAACCATCTCTGGAATGGGAATACGGTTGAGAAGTTTATCCATGGCTCTTGGCCTTTCCAGCCTGGTCAACAAATCTGGAGCTGATACCTACTGAGCCTCAGTGAAGATCTTACCAAAATTCACAATTCAAGTGGACTACAGAGAATTGATCTCCCTTTCCCGAGCCCAGTGTCTCGTGGGGCACACCTCCCCTTGTTCCTACTCCTGACCTTGGAGCTGTGAGTGAAGCCCAGAGCTAAGAGCTCTCTGGGAAAATCAGTTTGTCCACATCTCCAGAAATGTCTCACCTGACAGAGTCAACTGCATTGTCATAATGGCCACATACATTGCACTTCCAGATGGGAAGCCTCCTTTCTGGTTTGTGATACCCTCTGATGTTGTATTTTAACAGAATAAATCCTTCAAGTATTACTCCTTTGCAGCTTTGCCTTTTAAATTAATTGCCCTGTGGAATTCTTTACATATTAATGCTGAGTAGAGCTTCTTGTCTTATGAAATATCAGAATAGTGATCTGAAAGGAATGAATGATATGAAGCATGAAACAGTACTTAACAAATTGTCTTCATTGCATGTTGAAATCTTGCTCTGTGTGCTTCATTTCAACATTCATTGGTTTGTGACCTTTAGCCCCCTCTGGGGAGAAGCACATGTGACCTACCTGGGCTGCTCACTGTGCATTTGGAGCTCCAGTTTTGCTGAATGATGTGTAAAATGCCTGGTGAGCACACAGCTGGTGATACTGGAAAGCTGATGTGACTCAAGCAAGTGTTGGCATTTATTTATGCTTTCAGCTTTCCCCCAGATGCAGCTCTTTGTGATGTGGCGACATCTTTTATGTTTGTGCTCATGGAGATTTGACTTGCATTTCTTGAAAACATACCTTCTAGACAAAGGGAATTTTTCAAGCCATTACAATGACAGAAGAAAACAAAATAGTTCCTGGGTATCTTTATTGCCAAATTGCATCATTCAGGGCAGAGATCAATCAGAATATTTGGCTTTAATTCTGGATATGTTTAAAACAAAGCAAATGTGCTGTGTTTTGTTTTGCCTTTTTTCAGTCCCTTCTCTTGCATTTTTTATCTCCTGGATATAACTGGATATTCAAATTTCCATCTGTACATTACTTGAGAATAGCTAGTGGCTTAATTCATGTCCTCCTTTCTTCTCTCTTTCCATGTCTCACCACCCTTTCCCAAAGTAGAGAAATTTTAGTTTTCTACTCCTGGAATCTGTTTTCAGATTTCTGGAAATCCTTCCCCAAACCCGAGAAAAAAAATTAAAGACCCCATCACTGGGAATCAATTCAAAACATGAATGGAAGCAAATTAAGGCACTGAGGAATACAGTTTTTATGTGACATTAGACAAGAAATGACAAAGGAAAGACATCTGTCGTGCCTTGTCTTCAGTGTCAATGGAAATAAATTGAACTGTTACCTGTTGCATACACAACTCTTCAGGGAACTTCAAACTTTGGAGAACTTTATAATCAATACATATGGTATGCATGCATGCTGGTGCTTTTCCTAAGCCTATGATTGAGGTCTGGAGCAGTTTTATACCTGTGATTAATGGGGGTTTTTTGTGCTTCTGTACCTGGGGTAGAGGAAGACATCACACATACTCTGGAGATAACAGCTTGTTTTACTCAGACTATACTTAGTGAAAACAGCATTTTCTCCCAGGCTCTTCCTTCCTGACAGATCACAGAGCAAATTTCCTTCTGCTTTCTAACAAAAGCTTTCTACCAGCTGTACTTAGAGAAGCTTAACTTTTCTTATCATTTGTGAAAATTTCAGCATACTAAATCCTTTCTCTGGCACACCCAAATCCCTCCATTGCATTGTCCATTACAGATTGTGGAAAGAAATTTCCTTGTAAATAGAATGGGAATTGGTCTGTTTATATCTTTCTTGCTTATGGAATCATATTGTATTCTGAGGCACCCACAGCACTCATGATACCTGTGTGAAGATGCACATTACCTGGTTGGTTCCATGTTTGAAGGAAATTAGAGAGGGTTGTTTATGTGCTGTGATGGAAGTAGCATCGCTCTCTCTCTCTTATTCTGTCTTCTTTTTTGTCTGGGGATTTTCTGGATCTGATTTAATTGCATGGAGTTGCTGAAGCATCACCATGGGACTGCAGCAGCAACTGCTGAATGGTATTTTAAAGTGTGAATATGCTTTGGAGCCTTCCATCACAGTTTGTTCTTCAATGAATAAAGGTGAAATAGTGATTGCACAGATCAAAAGTTGACTTATTTTCAATAAGGATTTGGCTTAGTCAATCGATAGGCTACCACCTTTTAGACTGCAGTCCCAAAAGCCCTTTGAAAAGATTTTTCCCATTGCTATCTCAAATCCCTATTTGAGAGCAGCTAAAAAACATGTCATAGTTCTTCATTCTCTGCAACAAGATAAGAAATCTTTTGAAATATTTCTATTCTGGAACATCAGATGGATTAAATTAAATTTCCAAATATGAAGGCCATTTATATTAACTGGCTTTATTAGAGTTGTCTAGAACATCCTACAGCTTAATGCATGACATAATACTTGCTGAAGTAGAAGCTATCATAAACAAGTCACAGAATAATTCCTTCCTTTCAAGTCTTATTCTAAGCAATTTTTTCAGCTTGGTAATCTCAAAGTGCTCTTGTCCTCTGTTCCTGGTTTTACAACTAAACAAAATAATAATCTGGTCATACTATACCATCTTTCACCAATGTATTTGGAATAAAGTAATATGATTTCAGAAAATTATTAATTCTCATTTTTAACTTAAATTTTAGGGATGGGTAAGAGTTGATTCTCCTAAATTAAGGTCAAAATTCGGGTACGAAAGGTATAAGAAGCATTTTTTCCCCCTCTTTATTCACTCAGTTATTCTGCTAAATAAGTTTGCCTTTTTTACAGCAATCTATACTGAGAATGAAACACTGCAATCTGAATTACTTTTTATGCACTTTTAGATCATGAAGACATCTTCCCAAACTACTTCTTACTTTTCCCTTACCTGTTAACAGATGCTATTGGTACAATTTTCGGGCTTTGGTCAAGAGCTTCATTAAACCCAGAATACAGTGCTTCATAGCATAAGAAATCCTAGTCAAGCAATTATGATCTCATTGTGTTTGGCATGCCATAAATAAATAACAGACACAAACCCCTCTTTTTTTGGAACAGAGTTTGGGTACTGTTCATGGGAGGCATTTGCATCCTCAGTTTTGATTTTGTGGAAATGTTACCAAACCATGACCGTAACTGGAATGTGGGGAAAAAACTCCCATTACTGGCAAATTCAGTGGACTAAAATGGACTGCACCTGGAGTGAGGTATTTTAAAGAAAATCTCAGACCTTAAGTGTGATTTTAACATGTATTTATGTTGCACAGCTTTTGAAATTTCAAACTCTGGAGTGAAGTTTACAAGTGATAAAATTCAGTTCTCTAAACCTCAGAGGTGCTCTTTGAAAATGACCTGGAGGATTAGGGCTCCCTTAAATTCTGTTGTTCTGTAAAGACCTGGTTCTGAGGGAGGTACTTTAACAAGCACTGCTTAGCAGGGTTTTACAGAATGCTGATCTCACAGGCATGGTTCTGGGTGCTAGGTGGAAAAATAGGAAACCTACCTTTTCTTTAGTTCCTCCCTCTTTTTCCCTAGGAAATCCCTGGCTGATCATGATGGCATTCACTTCCACCTTCATCTGAAATGTTCAATTAGCTGATTTTGCATTCATATGCCTTTGAAATTAGTGATTTGAATACTGGCTGCCAAGCAGCCTGCGTAATAATGATGGGTTAGAATTAATTTCTGACTATTGTTTTAGATTCACTGCATTTAATTTTTAAAAAGTGTTTTAAACTCAGTGAGAGTAACATAAATGCATGCAGTACTTACCTCGACATTTCACACATCTCTTTCTTTTTCTAAAGAATCCCATTTCAATCAGTTACTTAAAAGGTCATGTTTAATGTCACATCAAAACTCCTACAGAGAGATTTATTTTTGTTCTGATGTTGGTAATGTTAAACAAATACCCAAGGTTCTGGTCACTGTCTTCAGTTCATTCTCTGTTTAAACATTGCACTCCAGCTTACTATGATATCTCAATGGTGTTTGACAGTTTTATGTTTTAAGAGATGATTCCAGTTATCACTGAAAAACCCACCATAATGATATAAAGGTACTTCTGACATGTATGAAGTGTGCATGGCTCAGTTGTAGTGCAGTAGTCATGACAAAGATTGAGGAGAGATGGCAAGATTTCTGCAGATGTGGTGTTAAATTCATCATTCAGTGAGAATTATCAATTATATCTTTGAGATCTCTCTCAAAATCCTAGATATGGGTGATTTTCCCTAACTATTCCTCCCATTGAAACCAGAATTAACTTTGTTTTCACATCTTTTTGGCTTTGGCTTTTTCATGTAAATCTAATGCTCTTTTTATTATTCTATTTATGTTAAAGGTAAATAAAAGGCAGTAATTTATATGTTGAAATTTCTCACTGCTAAAATCCCAAAGAATAACATTTGTTCTTTTCCTGGATGAAGGTATAAAATCTTGTGTAAATGAGTATCCATCCAAAGGAAATGAAAGCACGGAAGAAAAAGCAGTATATTGTATATAAATAAAAAAAGAAGCCACAGAAGAAAAAGCAGTATATACACTGTTCTGCTAAGCAGTGAAATTGGACTGACAAGGAAACTCTCTAAACATGGAAAACAACTAAAAAGAAAATTAAGGCAAAGAAGATACAAGCAAGATAACTTCTGCACTGAATTTAATTTTAAATAAATTGGGAAAAAGCATTAATTTTGTCAGGTTAAATGCAAGCAGGTCCTGGCAGGTAGCATAAAATAGATTGGGTGAGCTGTAGAGAAGATGAGGGTAAGAACAGCACAATGATGTTGCCTCACTTTTGAAACAAGCAGTGTAGAGTTTTTCTAATTTTCCCTGCACAGACTGAGGGACAAGCAGGTGAGTGAAAGCACTTCTTTTTACTACTAATCCAAATATTTAAGTAGGGTCTGCTCATTTACCAACAAACCTTGTTCCATCATCCTTTTCAGAGGCAACAGCAGCACCAGCACATGTTGTTATTGTTTCTATTGTGTAGAATAAAAGAGGCTTTTTGAGATTCAAGACCCAGTCTTCAGTGTAAAATAAAACCTGGGCCTTTAATTAATCCTTTCCTGTTGGCTTGGGGTTGGTTTTTGTGTTTGTTTTGAGTTCTTTTTCTTTTATTTAACACTAACTGGTGATGAAGAATTCTCAGAAAGGTAAGAATGTCATTCTTACCCTGAGATTTTCCAGTTTGCCACAAAATTCTCTTTTGTAATCTTTGCCACTGCACTTTGGTATGACATAACTGAAATATTTAGCAACATGTCAATTCAAACTCCTGCTAATTTCTTTGCAAATAAATAGAGCTAGAAAGCTTCCTCTTAGTGATTACTGACAGCAAAATCCTTTGCTAAACTTGCCTGACATTTTTTCTTTTTCAGACCCAGCTTTCACTCACTTAGTGCTGGAAAACTCTGTGGTCTGAAATTTCCCTTACTGGACATCTGCCTGAAGCTTAAATGCTTTGATTACTGAGAATAGTGTTGAGACAAAATTCATTATATTGCTCATGTTAAAAAGCATATAAGCAAGTTTGCAGACTTGTCAGTGTGAAAATTTAGGTGGAAAAATACAGTTTGCAATATTATATTTTCATGGAATTACTCCCATGATGCTTCTCCATATAGTTATCATGCTATAAGAGAACACAAAAAAAAATTATGTAATTAGAGATGCATGAGGGACTTGAAGTAAAATTACCTGGACTACTTTATTTTGGCCTTTTCCACCTGTGAAGTTACTCAACCACAGTAATTTCAAAAAAATGAGGACTTTCAAAAAATGAGGACTTCTTTAAAAAAAAAAATGAGGACTTGCCAAAAGCCACTTCTGTGCAAAGGTGAGAAAAGCAGTCTGTCCCAGTCTTCTTGTTCAAAACACAGAGCAGAAAGCCTGCAAGTGAAATTCTAACTCTGTAGGCAGCTAATTTGCTGAGAACTGACCCAAGAGTCTTTGCATCATTAAACTCAGTTGAATTTCCATCTTCTAAAATTATTTTTTCTTTTTTTGCATAGAATACAGCAGCCGTCTTTTTTTTTTTTTTTTTTTTTTTTAACTAGAGGAACTGCCTGTTCAGGACCAGATTGTTCTGTTTTCATGCACCATAATATATTTTCATAGCTTAAAGATCAGACCATAGGTGTGTTGCCCCAGAAAGGCATCGAGGGCAAGAACAAATCAGGCCCCCAAATACAATGTATTAAATAAATAAATCTCCATTAAATACTCCATCAACTATGCCCCCATAGACATGTTAGAATATATTTTTCAGTCAGGGTAGTAAAGCGTCTGGAGAAAGCACATGGCAGCCCAGGCAAGCACTTTTTCAGTTGAAAGGTAGCAAATATTTGTGATAGTTTGCATGGCAGGATTTCTGAGGCCAAAATATCTGGGTTATTTTAGCAGCAAGTTGATACTATCCTGGGAAAATAAGATATTTCAGGAGGTTACCTGGTATGTATGAAACAGACCTCATTATACCTAAATTCCTTGTCTTTTATCATTCTCAACAAAAGCACCATTCAGCTGTATCTTGCCTGACAGTTAAGTTACATGCAGTGCCCATTTTATTCAAATGAATGGCAGTAACCTTTATTCTGAACAAATAGCTACCCCGCCAGGAAAAATGCTGCTTTGTCTCTGCAGTTGCTCTGGGTTAACTCCTCATCAGTTATGGCTGAGCAGCAACCATATTTTTCCCTCTCTCCATTTTGCCAACTGCAGTTCCATTCGCTGTAAGTGATCACTGTATGGTTCATTAAGTTTTTGTATATATAAACTGGTGTTTTGAGAGCTGTTATTAAGATCTACGAGTAATGGGATCTGGCCAAATTTTTGTACTGTTTTACTCAGTGTATGTTTCCCCACGATAACATTATGTGAAATAACACTATATTGGATGGTAATTCCACATGTGGCAATTGAACTTCATTTTCTGAATTCTCACAATTATGCTGAGTTTTTGCAGGAAGCATTGGAAATTGAGAAGGGCAGGATTTTCCAGAGAGGCTGATGTTGATTTATGACTGCCATCTCCAAGCTGCATTTATCATAGTGTACACCATAGCATATAGAAATAGAGTGGGATGAAATGTTTGGGTTTTTTT
The DNA here is from genome assembly GCF_008360975.1 of Lichenostomus cassidix. Classification (NCBI taxonomy): domain Eukaryota; kingdom Metazoa; phylum Chordata; class Aves; order Passeriformes; family Meliphagidae; genus Lichenostomus; species Lichenostomus cassidix. The sequence continues at coordinate 18,654,293 of NC_139484.1, forward strand.
CTGCATGTTTTATCATTTTCAGTTGAACTATAGCTAAAATTAATCAACTTTATAGGTAAAATATATATGACAATAGGGAATATGTAACTAAGTAATCTAGGAATCATAACAATTATGCACCTTTAAACATTTCCACCATGCGAAGTTGAAGCATGCAAATAGACTTTATTGATGGGTGAATTTCTGAGTAAATATTTATAGGATAAAACCATAAGACTGCTTCATTGAAAAACATTATTTCCCACCTGCACAAGGAAATAGGGCAGGGGAAGGGTTTATTTCTGTGTCTGTCAGATCTGCTCACCAACCCAGCTGTGAGGCTGCTAGAATTCACCCCTTCCTCAGCTTTTCAGCTGTGTGTCTGGCCAGGTTCCTTTCTAGAGCATACACATACTCATTATCTTACTCATTTCTCTCTGATGACCACTGACAGGAGCCAAGACAACAGCATGAAGCTCTGTTGAGGGAGTTTAGGTTGGATATTAGAAAAAGTTTGTTTGCTCAGAGAGTGGATGGGCAGGGGAGCAGGATCCCCAGCGCCAAGACTTCCAGAATTCAAGAATCCTTTGGACAATGGACACTTCTTAAAGAGCAAGAGCCAGAATCTTCTATAAGTTCTTTCATTTTGGTTATTCAAAGCCCATATCATTTCGGGGGGAGGGGGGGGCAAAGCAAACAACTTAAACTATGACCCCAATGCATTTAAAAAATTGTAACTAGTCTCATGAAAACTTTAATGGATGGGAATCAAGACCTTGTCTGCATGTAGTCAGTAAATACATAAGCTAACAGTTTTCTTGCTTTTTAACTGATTGTGTATGAAATGCTAATTCCTTCTGTCACGGATTAGCATTTCAGGGTTTTATGCTACTAAAAATGCATCATCTTAATAGTTACTTGAAGTCTTTTGTTCAGAGTATGGGAAGTGCACAGAGACAGCTCACTCTCAATTTGGCAGATGGAGTTCATGATGCCAATTAACAGGAGATATTTTATTGAAATAAAAACCCATTTAGAATGAAGCTTTGCACAAAAGGCATTGCCTGAATTTCCATGGTCTAAGATCAGATCATGGTCCTTCTAATTATGTTTAATTTTTGCTTTAAACTCGATTAACTTGTAAGTAGCCAAAGTATTGTTTTACAACTAGAGCATGATGATAAGAGTTCCTGAAGTGACAAAAAAATTTAAAGAATGTTAATGTTGCACAGAACTGTTCCTTGTTTGTTGGCTTGAAGCCATGATTTCTGGCAATGTGTTTTCCTCGGTATATTTGATTCCTTCCAAAAGTGAGGGAGTCTCTTTGAGTCTGTAGCCACCTGAGAGAGCACTAATAATACACTTAAGAAATGTTCATACTGCTCCAGTAAATGCATTAAATGAATTTCATGTAACGCCCTGTTAGTAGACATAAGCCGACTAATTTTCACATGAGTTAATATCTCCCAAATCTGAATCAGGATACAGATCTGTTTCTGATATTCCTGATCTGGGGAACAAGGCAGTTTGAAATGGATCTCTTGACTTTGTCCTGAGATTTGCAACACAATGCAACTCGCAGGACTGTTTATAAGCGTCTCTTGCTGTGTCAAAGGGGAAAACTTGCAGTCATGTATTATATAGGATGGCAAAGCCTCTAGGGATTTTGGCACCTGTTAGAACATCCTCATGGCAGTTTCTCCCCCAGAAGCACTTAAGGACATGCAATACCAAAGAGAATCCTATGACTCTGGGGGAGGAAGCTTTTTGGCATTTTAAGTAACAAGGGCATATGCTTGTCATATATGCAGTTTGTATTCTGGGCCTATTTCCCATATACTTGTCATATATGCAGTTTGGATTCTGGGCGTATTTCCCATCAGAAACCTCCGAGTGGAACACTTGTCAATTGTGAGCCTGCCTTAAAGCACAAAGCCCTTGCACAGAAAAGGTCAGATGCAAAGCAGTGATTAATTGATTTTGTGGATTGAGGCCCAAATGAACTATCTGACTAGACTGTGTTTTCTTTGTCACTTTCACTTAGGTAGTGTGTTTGAAAAAATACTCTAAATATTTTGCTGTTTGTTTTGATTATTTTTACCCTTTCCTTTGCTCCCTTTATTACTCCAAGGTTTGAATAAACAAGGTGACTTCACCCAAAGAGGTGGCAGGGGACAGTTGTCTCTCTAATGAAATTTACACTTTTGAGTATTCACTTTTAAGGAATAGTCTAACTTCCTAACAAGCTGTTTCACTTTTGCATGCCTCATCAGCATCAAAAATACAGAGCACTTCTCTGCACCTGAACTTGCATCTGGGACTCAATTACAGTAACAAGCCACCATAAAGGGCAAGTAGTGAGTAAATGTAATTCAGCTCTGTTCTTAAGGTATACAGCCTTGCAAGTTTCTGCCATAAATTTTTACAGAATCTTTCCTCTCATCTGAATTAGAGATCTGCCAAATTATCATGAAACCATTTGGATAGTCTGCAAACAGAACTGTTTTCTGGACAGTGTGGTGAAATTTCTAATCATTGAAAGCCCTTCTGTCTGCAGAAATTTTTGTGTGTTTATCTACTTTATTAACATGGGTGGGAGGAGATAAGAGCACAAGCTGTTATTAGAATTCTGCAGATACCAAAATGGCCTCTAGCTGTTTGATGACCAGCATGGAAAAGTATTTCCATAACCATCACAACAAAAATATGTTGCTCTTACCAAGGCACTTCTCAACTGCAAAAGACTACATAGCTCTAAACATTTGTGTGTGTTTCCAAATCCCAGACATGAGTACAGCCTGAGAGAGGAACTCATTGAGAGCAGATCTGCAGAGAAGGACTTGGGGATCCTTTTGGATGGTAAAGGGAGAAGATTCTTCCACACTACTTCACTCTCATGAGACTCCACCTGGAGTTCTGCATCCAGGTCTGGAGCCCTGGCCACAAGAAAAATGTGGACCTGCTAGAACAGGCCAGAGTTCAGCCCAGCATCAGCCTGTGCATCAAAGCAGTTCAGGGCCCTTGAAACTAATCACTCTGTTCCATACAGCAAGAGAGAACCGTCTGCCCTGCAGTCCTGGGAAAGTAAATCTCATACCTCCACCCGGACAAATTGTGCCTACTTGAATATTAAAGGGCTAGACCCTAAAACAACTGGTCATCAAAATATTTTTAAGAGTGTGTCCCAAAGTTACTTTATTATAGCAAAGAAATATTGAAATGTATTATATTTGAGGTGGTGTATGGAAGCTATTTGTTGCCCTGAAAAGCCTAACTTTGTTTTTATTTTCTTAGTTGGCTGCAGTAGGGCCCACAAAGAGGCCTTTAGAAACCTCTATTTGACATCACTTTCAGTAAGATTTGTCAAATAATCTCAAATGGCTACAGAGCAGATGTCTGTCTCTGAGACAGTTTTTAAGTCATGTTTAATATTCCCTGAAACAAGCATTTTTAAGAAGCATTTCAGCTTAACTTATTTTGGATGTCTTTCTGGGAACAGAGGAATTGAGAAATATTTCTCTCCATTGACTAAAAAGATAGTGCAGTGCCAGGTGTGGGCATTGTACAGTTCTGCACTAGGTCAGATAAATACTGCATTTGAAGGACCTCATAAAAATCTTGAGTTTGCTCCTTAGCCTTTAGCAAAGCCAAGGCTTCTCAAGCTTTTCCTACAGATATTTTAAATTTTTAATGGAAATGTTAATTATTCAATGCATTCCCAACATTAGTGATGTTGTTCAGGAGCAATGTCTCTCAGTCAATGAAGTACCAGATGAGGTTTTTGTTCTCAGATCTCTCCCTGGTTCACTGGGGACCTCTTTTTTCCAATGTTTATATTTTGTAAAGAAAGAACTAAAAAATTATACCCACCTCCATTGAGACTAATTGGATTGCATAAATTGTTATTAGGTTTTTTTGTTATTTTCTTTGAATCAGCCTTCTCCAGTATTTTTATGTTTAATTTTTGAATTATTATGAGATTTATTTAGGCGTTTTGTGCTTGTCAGCATAGGAGAGAAGTAAATATGTTAATTGACCTTTTGCCAATCTCGGGTGTAGTGTTTGTGTTTTGCATTATCCTCATCTTTCTTCTCTGGGATCCTCCAGCCGTCAGAATGAGCAGAGGTCAGCAGGAGGCCTGCCTGAAGCGTGTGTAGGAAATGTGAAATTAGCTGATTCCTGTCAGTGCAGACCTCTCACAGTGACCTCTCACTCATGTAAGCCTGTGGCCATTTACTGGGGCAAAAAGAAAGTTTCATCTTTTCCCCATTATCACTGGGGTTCACAAGAAGCAGGGGAGCAGAGACCAAATCCTTCTACATGCATGCTTTACAATACTTTTGAGAAGTGCAGACTTTCAAATGATGCCCTTGTGAAATTCCACTGGACATTGTGTAGTTGTTTTGCAGAGACGTACAGAAATTTTCCTGGACTTTTGGAGTCCCAGAGTGTCATTAAGCCCATTTACAGCTGTTTCAGTCAGCTGAAGGTGAGAAAAAATAGGTATGGTTGCACAATCTTTTTTTCTCTTGTCTAGCTTACAGAAGAAGGATGAGGTCCAACATCTGGATCCCCTAGACAACAATTAATGGAATTTTTCTCCGTCAACAATCGCAGCTTCATCAAAATCAAGATTCTTCAAAGAAATTAATTTTTGATGACAAACATTTTCAAAATTTCAAAATTTCAAATTGCTCATGTATTGCAATTTCCTTTTACTGTTATAAAGCTGTTGGTTTGCTATGAGAAGTATAAGTCATTTTTATAAGGTGAGCTGCTTAATTGTTATAATTACAAATAATTTAATTTGGACTGTAATGCTAATATTTATTTTCACAGCATATTATATTTCACAGATTGTTTTTAATATTTTAATATGAGGTCAAATCTAAGCTAACCGAGGCAAAAAATCAAATACTCAACATCCCTGGGCTACTGGTTTACTGTTGGGGGGGAGAGTAGGTTCTTTGAGTGATTTACTGGCAGGGAAAGAAGGAAGGATCAAGTACTTTTACCCTGAGGCTGAAGAATTGATGCCCAGAAGGAGTAAGAGATTTACCAAGACGATCGTCAGTCTGTGGCAAAGACAGAAACTTAGTTCAGACCCTCAAATTCTCACCATTGATCAGACCATCTAGGGAAAAGAGATTTGGTATTTTTCTATTTTTCACATAAAAGCTGAATTGGTGAATATATCTAAGAGATTTACATAAAAATTAATAATTTCATATTTTTGTGTTTGGGTTTCTTTATATATGCTATGGCCTGAATTGTCACTTACATTTCTGCTTCTTGTTGAAGTCAATTTCTAACTTCATCTGACTTGTGCTCTGTAATGTCCAACCTGTTCTCAACTGTCCTCAAATAGGCATTTTTTACTCTAACTCTGGTGAAAACCAGATTCAGAACAACCAAACAAAGTTGGTTTTCCTCACAGAACTACTTTCAGGATAGAGACAGACAACTTAATGTTTTGCCAATGTGTTTTGGATGTGCTAACCATCCTATATCTTAGATGGGTGTGTTGGTAGAAGAGACAAGAAAATAGAATCAAGTGAACTGTTGCATTTGTAAAGCTTCAAACAAAATTGCTAATAAAGACTAGAACTAAATTCAAGAGTAAAAAACCATCTTGCAAATATTAATTTCACTTGAATCACAAGACTCCTTTCTCCTTTGTTTCTTTATTCACAATCCCACTCTTTTGCATTTACATTGTCATATTTGCAAAAACCAAGGCTCTTAAGTTCAAAATGAGAACTTTTGATTCCAATTTATTCATTAATTACTTACATCTTCAACCATATTTGTCATTTATGTGCCTGCCTTCCAGTGTATGTGACACAGTACCTACTAGCTGACACACACCTGCATGATAATGATTGCTTTTTTGGCACTCCATAAATGCAGTGTGTTTAACATATTCCACAGAGAAAAGTGTCATTTTTAGTTATTAAGGAAAGGAATCAGAGATTTATGTACTTCACATTTTAAAACATCTGTAAAAAGAATGGCTGCAGTGACTCAAGCCATCTCTCTGCATGTCTCTGTCAGTGGCCAAACATTTAGGAACACACAGAACAGGGTTAGGCTTCTCCCTTTACTTCCTCCATTTTTCCACAGTCGGTGGCTTAGGAAACTCATACAACTTTTTTTCCCCAGCTTGATATTTTTATTACCCTCAGTAATACTTTATTTTTCGTTCATTTTCTTGAATTCTATTCTGTCTCAACATTTTCCCGTCATAGGGAGTCTCCTGCTGTACCTATATGCTGTGTGAAACTATTCCCTGAAAATTTCATTTGCTTCCCATAGCTCTTGTGCTGAAAAACACAATTAATATTTATTCCCAATTCACATAACTCAAATGCTTATAATTTTAGATACCTCTGTCATACACCTGTTCAATTGCTTTCCAAACTGCACTGTTGTATCTATTTAAATATTCCTCAGAGAAGAGATGTTCCATGCATTAGATGATAATTTTATTTCTGCATATTTTCTTCCACCTAAGGGTTAGGGAGACAAATACTGACTACACTAGGTATAAGAAGACAAGATGATTGAAGCAGAAAGAAAATGTTGCCGAATATTTAGTGTGTGATTTGAAAGTAACTGAGGGGTGGCTAAAAATAACAGGTCAGCAAAGTAACACACAGATGCATTTTAAGGAGGATTAATGAAATGTTCATGAATTACACTATTGAAACCAACATGTTAGCAGTATTTAGAAATTGATTTGGTCTTTATTTAGTTTTACAGTCAATAGCATCTGTGGTTGGTAACGTTTCTGTTGCATATGAAAATACCATTCTTTATGACACTGTTACACTTTGAGCTCCCCTAGATGGCTTGGTCCGGGTGTGGAATACAATAAATAAAACTGAAAGCATTCACTGGGCAGAGACAAACTTTGGCTTTGCTATGGTGTGCAGACATAGGAGAATAATATGTACTTTCACAAAGAACCAATTCAACTTCTGCGGTGACAACTTTCCTTTCTTCCTTTCTCTTCCCCTTTCTCCCTTACCAGTAAAGAAGAGGGAGTGGAGGACAAAGGGGAGAACAAGGATATTCTTGCATGTTGAAAAATTGAATTCAAAGCTATTTTAATATTTTTGTATATTTTGCTCAAAATAAAAAGGCCTTCTGGAAATACAAATGATATTAAAGTGATGTTTTTCCCTTACAGTTTGCATTTAATGTAAACATTGTGGACAAGTCCTAACTTTGAGTGTCCCAATTTAAGTTCACCAAAATTACCAAGGGGCCAGGAGAGGCTGGCACAGACAAGATAAATGAGAAGGTGCTAAGCAGTAAATGACAGCTGCAGCTGAAAAACTACATAGAACATTCTTTATGGTGGTATGGCAGGGCCAAAAAAAAAAAAAAAAAAGAAAAAGTAGGGAAGGTGGCTCTGGTAATTGCTGGGTAATGGTGTAGCTCTGTAAATTTTACTGGCCTGAAATGATTTTATGTAAGTAGATGCTAAAGTAGCCTATGCAAAGAAATATTTGCCAAATAGGTGCTCTAACCTTACTAGGACACATATGGCTGTGTTTCCTATGGCCAAAGTTGGTATGTAAAGCCAGTTGGCTCTTTCAGGATGGACATTGTACTTTTATTACAGATTTACTCTCAGTCTGCCATGGGATTGTTTCAGGACTTGTGCTCTGACCCTTATCCTCGGGGTAGGGAAGCAAGCAGTGGTTCCCAGGAAAAGCTCTCCTCACATACACCTTGGGCTGGTCCTTAGTGCTAATTGTCACTCAGTGAAGTGACACCATGGGCATGTGAAAACAAGAACTTCCCAAAGGCATTGGTTAACTCGAAACCTGAGACAATAATACAGAAAAACAGTGTTTGTTTTCAGTGTGATGAACATTTGGATCACTGAAAATCCTAGAAATGAAACCACAAAAAATATACCTCAGGAAAGGGTTCTTGTGCTTCCAGAGGGGCTGGAAGTCAGTTGCTTGGCTTGGGATTTCAATTCGACTTTTGTAACATAAGGAGAGATATTTGTAATGCAAATCACCCACAAAGGAAAGAGAATGATCCACTTTCCTCAAGCAACAAATCCTGTCATAATCTTGCTAACACCATAAAAACCAGTTTACTCAAGCATTTGATGCATTTTTGTCCCCATGTGTTAAGCTGACAAGGCAGGATTTACAAAATGTTCTCAGTGGGATGGGACAAAAAGCAAAGAAAAACTGTAAAAGCCTGTAGGACTTTAATTAGACCCTTGTGGAGCACTTAGTAATGAGGTCAGTGCTTCATTTGCTACTGCCCAATACTGCTTTCAATCCTTTTCCACTGTGCCTTCAGCTGTGGCTGGAATCACTGGTGTCCTCATGTGGCTAGCACAGGTTTTTCCCATGAGAAATTTTCTTGTGTTTTATAAATAAAGATAAAGTTTGGATGTTGTTGGAGCAGTGTCCCAGAACTTGGGCAGTGCAGGCCTGGCCAATCAGGCCTGGGGGAAGGCTTCTGACTGACCAATCTGGGTGACTTTTGAGAACTCTATAAATGTGATGAAATCAAAACAATAAAGATCATTCCTTCTTGCCACTGAGAACTGGTGCATTCATTACTCTGCTAGCTGCTCAACAGCGACATCCTCACACAAAAAATTAGCAACTCCTCCCCACCATGCAGTCTGTAGAAAAATTTGCTCAGCACTATGTGGACCATTTATTCCTCAGGAGCCGTTCCAAAAATGAGAGTTTTCTTGTCTCCCTTGATCTTCCCCACTGTAGCCCTGTTATTCCCTTGGCAGCTCCATCACCTCTTTCCATCTTCTTGCTCTTGGGTGGGCCTGTTATAACCTGCAAGGTTATATCCTGGCAAGGGAAGTTTTTTCAACTCCTTGTAAAGATTTGGGACTAAAAATAAAATCACGCTGCAAATCAGGATAAAAGGCTGAAATCTTGTAAGCTTCTGTGGCTTGAGCAGTTGAAGGGGAGAAAACAAAACAGCTGAAATAAAAAATTAGCCCTAGCAATTATGGAATCTTTTTATCATTTTACTATGCATTCATTCAAATTTCTAAACAAAATGCTTACAGCTGAAAAGTTTTATTTTAGGAATGAAAATGTGATATTTCTGAGCATATTGTTTCAAAATTAAAAATCCATAGAAAATTTCATGGAAATTTCAAAGAATTGGTAGCATCTGATATAAATCTAAATATAGATAAAAGGGAGGCATGTGTTGGGTTTTTTTTGTTTTTTGGGATTTTTAATCTCCCCATTTAAAGTATGTGCAGGCATTTTAGAAAAATAGCAATTCTGGTCCTTGCATGATGGAGCTTGTGCACCAAAGTTCAAGTGAAATACTAATACATCAATATTCTTTCAAAAACAGCAACCCTTATACCTCATACTCAAAATATTGCATTCCATATATCTCTCATTAAAAAAATAGAAACTTATAATAGATAAGCTAAATAATAAATAAACAGTTGGAATCCTAATAAAAGAGAAAGATTTTACCCCTTTTACAATGCATTGATTATTTTACCAGTCCTATAAGGCAAAAATAACTTCTCTGGAAACTAATAGCTTGCTAACTAAAAAAGCTTTTGTTTCTAGCATGGATGCACAAGTAACAGAAGGAACACGTAGCATCTTCCTGAACATGTGGATAATAATTACCTAAGAATAGAGGACATGCCTAAAGGCAACAGAAGGATGACTAATTATTATTGAAGAAAGCCCAACAGGTATCTAGGAATAAAATTTGTGATTTGTCACAAGCTGGGACTAGAAAACTATAAAAACTGGAACACTCTATGCAATACAGTGGATACAAGACATGCATCATCTTTTTACTACATCTTTATCTAGGCATGTAAAGGTCAGCACAGACACAAAAACAAGTAAGGTTTTTTTATCTTGAGATCCTGGTATAAAAAGGATTATTTCTCCTATGGCATAAAAAATTATTTTAAAAAACAAACACTGTTATTTTATTATTTTTAATAGTTTTGCTCTGAGGATTTTTAGCAGCAAGTGTATTCAGAAAAAATAAGCATTTGTTTACAGGATTATCCTGATGTGATGAGAGTGTTCTTATTTTGTTGCTCTCCTGTATGTTATGAAAAGCAAAAACTGCCAAATAACTCCCACTCCAGTCATATTCTGTCTAGAGAAAGAATTAACTAGAGATTCATTTAGTCATTATTTGAAATCTTTCTCAGAAAGGTCAGACTCCTGGAGAATTGATAACAGCAGTTTGTTCAGAAGCATAAATAGCTGTTTGCATCATCTCTTTTACGAGTTGTGCAAATTCTTGGACTAAATTGGCTTGGAATTGAAGTGTTTTTGTTGATGTCTCTATTAAAAACATTTTCTTTTAGTAAGGTCTGGTGGACCTTTGCACCCACTTTGCTCCCTACACCAATCCAGAAAGTTTTGTTTGTGTGAGAAAGGAAGTGTTTCCTGCTTTTGCATGAACTATGAGTTTTGGTTTTGTAGTTCAAGCTAAAATTAACATATTTTAAATAGCTTGTTAGTTAGTCCCCTCTGGCAGCTGCCATCTTCTGAGTATAGTTGCAGCTACTTTCACATCTGACGCTCTGTCAGTATGTGCTGGCTGTGTGATGAACTAATATTAATTAATTAATTGAGTGAGGCTCATAATGCTTTATAGAACATTGTGAAAATATGTGCACAGTCCTTACATGTCGTGTGATGTGAAAGCTACAGGGTGGCATACAGGTGAGTAGTAAAAAATTTTTTTTAAAAAAATACTTTTTGAATGCAAAGCTGTTAACTCTCTACCAGAGCTGTGTGGTTGGATTAGCATAGGCAGGACTAAGCTCGAGGAGGTTCAGATCCCTTACCTTAAATTTGATATGATTCTGACAGTGTTGCTACAGTTTAGTAGCAACTGATATTATGGGCTAGATGCAAGGTATTTCAGGGTCGGCTGCTCTAGCCTTTGCTATGCAGACAGGATAATCTGAAATCTGTGAACCTTTTTGAGGGGCAAATATTGTTAATTCATTGCTTTAACCTCCTTTCCCTACTTTGCCACATCTTCTGTTCTTAAATGGCAATGCATGCCAGGCTTTCCCAGCCTCCTAGCTCATGCTGACGAGTGCAGCTTGCTCTATATTTCATCCAAAACATCCTGGATGGGAGACCAAACAGGCCAGGATGAGTGGGGCTCTGAGCAACCTGTTCCAGTGGAAGGTTCTGCCCATGGAACTAGATGATCTCTAAAGTACATTCCGACCCAAACAATTTTATGATTCTATGAAAATTGTGGAGCTGGACAGCACATGATTAGCAGTTGGTATCCTTCTGATAGAAAGTTTCAAATATATGTATAATTGGTGACTGTGATACTTATACCCTTATCATTTCATATATCGAGCCGTTAATCCTCTTGTATTGATTGATTCTGCTTTATTTAGGATGCAAGAAATAGGCTATAAAAATGGCTGCATTAATAGTATATTTTTAAATGGCTCATTCACAGAGAGAAGAGATGTTACACTCCTCAAATGTACTTTTTCTTAGTAAAAATTTTACTGTTATGGAGGAGAGTTATTTATAGATAAGTTGTTTTGGTAAGGAAGTATATCTGGTTGAATAATTTATTGTAAGAAGTATTACCTGTGAGTTTAGTTCTATTTTCTCTTAAAAAATCATTCATGGAATGTCCTGGTTCTTTTTGTGAATGAGTAATGTCAGTGTATGGGTTATACTACTATTTGCACGATTCCTTCTAGGTATGAGAAATTTTCCATTTGTATCTAGTTTCCTCCAGCACTCCTTGTTTTCCATGGGATTTATTCAGCTGCCAAAACCAAACTTGTTTCTTTTACTTCAGTGGAAATCAGAGGTTTTCAAACCACATATAAATGTCTGCAACATCTGTAGTACTCACCTGTAGATAAAGGTCTACAGGTCAAGCTGAGGAATAACCCTTCCCCTATCTAAAGTGCAAACAAAACTCCTTCCCTAAAAATTGTCAAAAAGAGGTGGCAGTACTTAGCAGAACCCTTGTAACTGTAGTCCAGTTTTCATGTACATGTCTAATTTTGAATGAATACACTACATCCATTTTTCACCTACGTCTAGCAAGAAGTCATTTGTTGTATGCAGATGACATTAAATGAGGAATTCCGAAATACTGTCACAAAGAGTCCAGTCATGTCATCTACACTCTTCTATGAATTTTTATGAGAACTCCTGTGCATGGGAGTGAAGGTTCAAAGCAATGGGAAGGAAAATTGAAAGTGCCAATTCTATCTGGGCACCAGAATCTCATTACTAGATGTAACATAGATGCTTAAGACTTAAATCTTCAAAGATATTTTGGTGATGACTTCAGATGTAAGGACAGACATAATGCCTTTAAGGAGCTGAGCCTTACTTAACCTAAGTCTCTATAAAAGAAAAAGATAATTAGATTCCTAAGTATTAGGCTTCAGTTGGAGGTTTCCATATTATAATGTATTAGCTGAGAACAAAAAATAGTGCAAAAAGGCACACAAGAAGGAATGTTTCTCCTCTTTAAAAATTTTCTTGTAGGAAAAGTAATCAAGCAAAAAATCTGGTCTGAAATGCTGCCCTTTACTGAGGATTGAGTGGTGATGACACAGAATAGGGTTTCTTTGTTTCCCGAAATTCCATGAAAAATTTTTTGGTTTAATTATTTTGGTTTGTTAATGTTAGTTCTTAGAATCTGGTTATTTGCAGCAATGTTAGCAGCAAGTTCAATCCTCTCCAAACTATTCAAAGATGATTAAATTTGAAAAGCAATATAAATAGTTATGAAGATAATAGTACTGCTACATTGTGGCTTATTTGGTGCTCTATGTTCCAAGGCTCTTACTAAGATATCTTCAGAAATTCTGCCCTAAACCAACTATAAAACAAGTATTTTCCTGCTAGTAATTGAGTCCTTTTCCATGGACTTAACATGGTTCCCAGAAGTTGCATTTTCCTCTCTGAAATTACTCGTTAGAAAACTGATAATAAACCCATAATGGATGGTGAATCTCAGTACTGTGCAATTAACATTGCAGTTTAAACCTTAATTATATTTCGCCTTTGAAGACAGCATATTTCAATGGAATTTAATGGTTTGTTTGTTCAGTGACTCTCTGCTTCCATTTAATTATGGCATTTTAAAAAAAATTTGCTTCCTAAAACATCTAGAAGAGACTGAAAGAGGTATTATTATTGCTTGATATGGGAAAAGATAGGTGGGGAGATTCTTTGAAAGGGTGTCAACATGCTTGGGTGGAACTGTGTGATATACAGCAGTCCTGTTAAACCACGAGGCATCATTTGACTGCTGTGTGAAAAGACTGGAAAACATCAGCTATTGCAGTCCCTTAAACTCTTGTCAATTAAACAAGCTCTGGTTCCTCTCTAAGCAGATTTTCGTTGATCCCGCTATAATTATATATTAATCTTGCATGTGTTAGATAAGAAATGCATTAACAGCATCATCTGTTGGGGCCTTCCTTTTGTAAGTGCTGGTAATCATGCTGTCCCTGGCAAAAAGCTGTCCAAATGGTCTGCTAATTATGAACTCTTAATAAGAGGTGGCATGCTGAAGTAATATTTCCTCATTTAGCTTGTCGCTGGCTCAGACACACAAGGAAATTTTCATGGCTTAGCAAATTGATCTTCGAGCAGAGGAACTGTCGAAGAAATTGTCTGTGTGCATGCCCACAGCAAATACAAATTAATTCAACTAAATGTTGGATTCACTCTGCAGTGAAAGAAGGAGAAGAGCTGCACTACTTCACAAGTCTAAAGTAAAGGGTATGAATGTGACTGGCTGCTGCTGCTGTCCCTTGGGGGTCTTGTAAATTGAGAGGTAATAACTGGCCAAAAATGTCTCTTCCTCAGTTAACACTTTTCAGCTGTATTTTTAAACAGACAGAAAGGTATTGTTCTTTGCTTCTCTTTGTATGTCTGTGTGCCAGACCTTATGAACATTATTTTAGATACTCATAAGATGATTTTCAGTTTGAAACACCACATTTTTCTAGGTAGTTAGCCCAGACATGTAAGAGAGAGGACACTGAAGATAAGGCATATATCCTTTTGCCTTGCTGCCATAGGAAAATATTTGCTCCTAATATTGAACAATTTCTATTACTTCATTTTAAACTTACAGTTTAAATTTACTTAGCTGTTACCTCATCACCTAATTTTAAATTTGGGCTATTTAACTATCCCATCACAAAGACAACCTTTGTTCAAATGTGACTTTCTGCATTTTCCAGACTGTTGGATACCCCTACTAAATTTTACACCGTGAACAAACTAAAAAAGGGTCACCTGTATTCAAGGGTTCACCTGGACTACAATTCAGATAGACCACAAAAGCCTGCACCAGTTTTGTCTTTGACAATAACAGGTATCAAATGTTTGATTGCAAAATCTGTGAAAAGGTAAATTAAAAAAACCAAAACCAGCATGAGCTGTTTTCTCTCTGTTAAAGAAAGAGCAGAAATACAACTGAATTTATAAACATATATGTCCAAAGCCTTGTCTTTTTCTTCTGATATTGCTTTCTCTGCACCTTTTCCAGCTTCAATGCACATGGTGAAAAGCATTTTTCAAAATAACTCTGTTCACACTGAGATATCAGACAGAGTGGTCAAGTTTTCAGTGAACCTTACAGTATGCAACTCCTGTTTAAGGATACAGCAATGGGAGTGTGTATTCTGCAGTACAATAAATTCATGTGAATAGGGGATCAGTGAATACTCACAGCTTGATCTCAGGTATATCTGGAATCCTCTGTTAAGGTAACATGGTATTACCAGCAATTAGCAAACTAGATTTAACATTATATTGCATATGTTGTAGAAACCACAGAATCATAGAATGCTTTTGGTTGAAAGGGACCTAAAGTTCATCTAGTTACAACCACAAGAACAGCTTATAGCAAGGAGAAGTGAATTATTTTTTCTATAAATGTTACAGAAAAATACAACTTATTCTGTTTAAAAAAAGAAAAAAGCTCTAATCACATTTGTAAGCAAATGATAGCTGTGCCTCTTCTACCCTTGAAGGCCAATCTGGGTTTGAATTAGCATTTATAGCCAATACCAAGGATACTTCAAAATAATAAAAATATTTCACTTTGCACTTTTGTCTTGTGTTTTGCTATGTGTTAAATATAGACCTTAACTTCATTGGAGTCACAGTCCAAACTTCCTCAGTATACCACCAAATTTTGCTGCCAATTTGCTGAGACTGCTACACCACATTTGGTAGGAAAATATATCTATTATTAAACTTAAAACTGTCATCTGAACAAGCTTAAATTATGACATACTGCAAATAACAGGGGAAAAAATACAATGATAAACAAAAGGGATCTAGGAGAAAAAAGACTGGTATATCAAATGGTGAAGAAAAACGCCTCAGTAGAGAGAAATCTTTTCAAGACAGGCATTGATTACTGTAAAATTACTACAAATGACAAATTCAATTGAGACGAAGTGATGTTCTTGCAACAAGATATGACACAAAGATGTAATAGAAAACATAATGAAAGCAAGACAGCAGCACAATGAGGAAGAAAATTAAAATGCATCAGATATAGCTGGTAATTAAGGCTTTTTGCTCCTTCTAACAAGTATATGTGCATTTAGCTTTATCAGTGGTTTCAGAGAGGCTTTTCACATGCTTTCAATGAGCACATACAAAAATCAGAGAAAATAAAAGGAATTTGAAATTCTTCCCTTAAAAGAAATCCAGAGGTTCTGATGAGAGTTTGAACTCAGAATTTTTTTCTTAGTCAGCTCTCTGGGAATGATGAATTAATCAAAACTGCACAGTGGACATTTGAAATCTGGAGTGTTGAGCACACTAAATGTCTTCAATCTTCAACCAAAGCTTTAGACAGGCGCAAATGTGTCAGTAAAACTCTTGGACTTGTGTTTAATCCCTTGAACAAAAATAATTCTTCTAGAAGGTCGCAAGTTCAAACAGAGGAGGATGCTAAGGATCATTCAGGGCTTAAAAGTAAGCAGGAAGTTAGTTATGTGTTCCAGGAAGCCCATTTCACTGAATGTTTTCTGAATGGCTGAGAACCCCACACACTGGACAGAGCAAGAGAAAATGTTATGGGAGAGGAAGTTTTAAAAAGTCTGGTTCAAAAGTTTTTAGTCAGTACAGCAAACTCCTAAGGCTGACTGCTATTTCCTAATCTTATTTTGGTTCTACTCTTCTGAAAATCCTGGTGTAGTCAGTCTTGTGCTCAGCTGTATGTCAGTACAGTGTATACATAGCATAATGTGTCTGCTTTTCTATATGTAACACTTTCAGGGCTTTCTAAAACTGCATTGAAAATTAGAGATTTAAAATGAAAAGGGAAAAAAAGGAGCAGTTTCACTTTGAGATTTATGTTGTAACCAACTTATCAAAATGAATGCCTTGGGGCTCCTGCTTTCCTCTTTTTTTCCCTTTTGTAGGATAATAAAGCTATCTTTAATTGTCTTGTCATTTGTTTTAGTTTATGTAGCCAATTCCTTCCTGGATTTCCCTTTTTATAAAAAATAAACACAGAACCCTGTGGGCAAAACCATCCCCCGCTGTGACCTCAGATGGAAGAACCCCCAAACTTATTCCTGCTTTTTGAGGGAACCCTTTATATACCCCTATTAACTTGCATGAAGACCCAGAATTTGGCCATCCTGAAAATCATCTTGGCAGATTGCTGGATGTGCTCATACATCCCTTTCCAGAGTGTCAGAGTTCTTTTCCCCTATGCATAGACAGCAAGTGATTTAGAACTTCTCCACCAGGCTTCTGTGACCCACTCTGGTACATCCATAGCTCTAGGAATGTTGAAGAATTGCAAGGATTGTTGTCAGAGTGCTTCTTCTGGTTTAGGAAATCAAAATGTTGTGAAGTCTTGGGATGAATAGTGAGCAATGTGATTATTAAAATCCTGCCATTTTCTACCATGGGCTCAAAACAATTTTCAAAGACAGGTAGGTGGTAGCAAAGAGATCTACTGGGTATAGAGACAACAAATCACAAAAGACATATGTTGACACAAGTGATTTGGGTGCTTCAAGTCCTACAGGAAGAGAGACTCATAGCTAGTGTCAACCATCAACTGATGTTTTCCCTTAAATACAAGAGAAACAGTGCAAACAGTCATGGCAACCTGCAAGAAAACATGTATTTTACAGTTGTCCCCCAGAAAAGGTAGTTAAACTGCAAGGAAGCATTGGTGTTGAAAGAAATGCTAGCAATAAGAAATGTACAGAGTGTGGCATCCTTCTTGCACTAGATATAGGAGCCAAGATAGGCACTAGAATAAAATATCTCATGGCAGGCCTTTTGTAAATCAGAACTTGGTAGCTGTAGGGGGAAAAGTTGTTTGTTTCAGGAATAATGAGATCTTAGAAGATTTGATATCATTAATGTGAGACCTTATTTCTTTCTGCAGCAAGGACTATTTAGTTCCCCCATGACATACTTAATATTTGATGAATATTTCACTTTTAAATGTAAGCAAAGAAAAGCAGCAGAGTTTTACTTCTTAATTAGCTGCTTGCTTTCCGTTTGCAAAGACTGTATGTCATCTAATCTGCTGGGATTGTCTCAGCAGAGAAATTGAACACATAAGTAGATTATATTTTCAAGATATTTGTAGCTGGAATAATTGATTCTAAGGGAACTTCCAACATAACAGAGAAAAAAAGTCGTTTAAAAAACAAATCCAAAACTGTTTTAAAGCCATAAGAAGGAGTTATATTCACCACAAAGAAATTTTGTGCAATATGGGACCTAATATATAAGCTTTAATATAGGAAGCAAGTCAATACTATAAAGTGTTGGAATACTTGGAAGTGAAGAGAGATCCCAAAGGAAGTGAAGGAGTGCCACAACAGCTGGCAGAAGAATTTTCATCAAGAATAAAAGTTAAAATGAATGAAGATACAAACTAGAGAGTTTACTGTATGGGAATATAATGGGAATAACGTAATCTATTTTAAACTTGTCCCTCATCCCACATTAAGCTTTAATGAAAACTCATGACCTTTTATTGTCTGACTAACTGTGCACACATATCTGCCTCTGAATTTGACTTAGCTGGCCTGCATGGTGGTGTCATCTGCATGCTTAGAAGAGGAAGGAAGAATGGTTAGAAAGCATGCAAGAAAATAGAGTATATAAAAGTACAATGTCATATATGGCTATTTGGTGTTGGCCAGGCCAGATAGTGTAGCTATGAAGGTCATAAAATTCAAGAAGGTGTCCTCCCAGATAAAGTGCTCAAAAAATGGTATTGTATGCATACTCAATGCTGCAAAATTTTCTGACAGATCATTTTGCCAAGAATAATTCTGCATTTTTAAAACAGAATTCAATACTTGGTTCTGGGAATATAGAAATGTCTAAAAGATTAAAAATGTGTTAATAGATATTTGAGAAAATATCAAAAGCTTTTTCTGCCTCCCACCTGCAAATCTTTGACTGAAAAACATTCCAGATTTAGGAGTACCCATTTAAGATAAATTTTAAAACACTAACCAACCAACCAATTAAACAAACAAAAAATCCAAATCAACAAAACAAACAAACAGACCCAAAATAAAACAGAAAAGAACCCCCAGCCAAGCTCTTGGAAGTGAAACACATTTGCTTAGAAGGAAATTAATGTTCTAGGGTGGTGTTTTCACATTCTTGTATTTGAATCCCTAGCTCAATGTCTGCAGTGCATTATTCTGCACTGTTGGTCACAGTTGCATAACGTTATGATAATGTGTACATTATTTGCCACCAACCCACAAAGAGATAGTAATGTACTTTTGTTTCTTTTTCTTTTCTTACCTTTTTTTAAAAAATAAAATCACAATTCATATTAACATAGATGGCCCCAAGAATCAAGAAAAACAGACCTCCCTCTTCTTCCAGAAGTAATCACCTTTGCAGTGCTCGGGAGTACAGCACTTCAAAAAGTCACTAAAGCCAAAGGATTTTCTGTCAAACAGGGAGTGATCATTGAATGTCTGATCATTAAACAGCATATCTGTGCACATTACAGATAATGTAGGTAAATTGGTTTTGTCTTTCAAAGGTTTAACATCTCCCTGTACAAAGCAGCCCAGGGAGCAGTGGTGACCAGGAGAGCAGGGATCAGAGCAGGCAAGCAGTGACCATGAGATTGTAGAGCTCAGTATTGTGGAAAGAGAAAGTAGAGCAATAAGGTAACAACCAGGGATTTCAGGAGAGCTAATTTTGGCTCCTCGGGGACCTTCTTGGAAGAAACAGGCCCTGCAGGGAAGAGAGCTGATTAATACTCAGGGATCACTTCTTCCAGGCACAAAAATGGTGCATCCCAATGAGCAAGAAACTGGGCAAAAGGAGCAAGAGACTGGCATGGATGAACAAGGAACTCCTGTCAAAACTCAGACTTGAGCAGGATATATGCATGAGGTGGAGGAGGGATGAATGTAAAAATGTGGTCAGAGTGTGCAGATAGGCTGTGAGGAAGGCCAAGGCCAACATGGGATTAAGCCTGGCTAAGGATGTCGAGGATTACAAGATGGGTTTCTTCAAGTGTGTCAGTAAGAAAAGGGAAAATATGCACCTGCTACTGAACGGAATGGCACCCTGCAGCAGAGGTTACAGATAAGGCCGTGATACTTATTGCCTTCTTTGCTTCAGCCTTAGCTGCCAAGACCAGCCTTCAGGAATCCCTGACCCAGGAGAGCAGGGAGAAGGTCTACAGGGAGGAAGATTTTGCCTTGGTCAAGGAGGATTGGCTACAGAATACCTAGGCAAACCTGACATCCAAAATCCATGAGTCCTGGTGGGAGGCAGTTCCCTTTGATAAAGTAGGTTGATAGGAAGACCATCAGAGGAATGTGCTTTTGAGAATTTCTGCTCTGGTTTTAGTGTTGAATAGGGAAAAAAAAATTTGGGTTTCTGAAGAATATTCTCCCCAGGGCTGCAATATACTGTTTCTTACGGGCTTCAGGAAATTGAATTAAGGAAAGTCAATGACACATTGTTCAACATTGGGTCTGGATGACTCTCTTAGTCATATGGTTTAGTTTTAGGTAATCCTGTGAGGAGGGAGTTGGACTAGATGGTCCTTATGAATTCCTTCTGACTTTCAATATTGTACAAAATTCCAACAAATTCTCAAATATCACATCAATGCGTTGCTCTCAAGCTCTGGCCTTCCTATTTGATCTCATTTGTCAGGATTTTTTTCATTTGCAAAGCTGCCAGGAGGTAAATTGAGCTAATTGAGAGAGCTGAGAAAGATTTGGAGAGGGAATAGACAGAAGCAGTTTTTTCATCAACTGCAGTATAAAGTCTTACTTAAACATGTAGTCAAAGGGCTGTAGACAGTAGGAATGGTAGCCAAATGTTCCCTGACCTTTGCATCTTTTACATCACTACTTGAAAATTATATTGGGGATTTAATTAGCACTGAAACCCAGCATTAATGAACTGTAATACTCATAGCTTAAAGAAGATTTATATTCTTTGACAAAAAAGCATTGCATATGATTGTCCTGAAAATAGAAGACCCACAAAGATAAAGTATCAAATAAGTATCCTCTAAAAGGCATTAATTCTTGTCATGGTTTAACACTGTCTGATATGTCCAGTGTCAGAGGTCACTTTTCACTTTGACATGGAAGCTGCTCCCATTGTGATGGGGCATCGAGACATTGCTCCATTTTGTTTAAAAAGCATTGAGCATGTATTTCTCATCTTCCGTTGGACACAGGGAAGCACACTTTTTTATCTCAACTGTTTCTTTATTTCAGTACCATTGGCTGCTGTGAAATAAAAACAAAAACCAAAGGATATAATAAATACAATCATGAACTCAATTGCAAATGCAACAGACAATGATAAAAATAATCAACTGCTTTGTTTATTTGCTATTTTTTATAGTGAATATTCAAGAAGTAAAAACATTTCATCAATCTGTCTTTGATTCAAATATTGGTGTAAATGTCATTAAAGAACACAAATTATGTGCTTCAGGCTTGGCAGTTTGCATGACATGCAAAGCATAAAGAATGGATTTCCTAAAAGAAATTTGTAACTGAATCCTGTACATATTTGCATATAATTTCTAGTCCTGTATTTTTAAGAATGTGCATTCAAGCCATGATCAGAAATATTTGTCTTAAGTTCCTGAGGGGAATGAAAGGGCAAATGAAATTAATAATGTTCTGAGTTCCTTCTGCAGCATGCATTACCCCTTGCCAGAGTAAAATTGTAATCTCTACAGTAACTCCTTGTTAGAAAAGATCCTAGTGTACACTGGGGAATAGGGGAGTGAAGAAACAAGGGATGACAAGACTTCCATTAAATGCACCAGTTACAAGAAAAGAAAAAAAAAATTAACCTCAAGATGAATGAAAAGGTTTACCCTCACTTAGAGCCCTCCACCAATAAACTCCCTATGAAATGAGCAAGTCAGAAAAAATTCTGCTTCATTTTCATCTCTTTTATTTTTTGAGCAATATAATCCATCTGTTCAAGCTAGCAATATAAGAATACCCTCCTGTTCTGATTAAATAGAATTCCAGATGTCTAATCTATGAAGGGTGTTTTATCAGCTCACCATTTCCAAAAATGTAAGATTTGTCAATTAAATAGGCAAGAATGAGCTCCAGTGAAAAAAGTACTTATAACAAATTTAGATCTTAAGAAAATACATAAGTATTTCAACTCTACAAGCCAATTAAACTGGTGCAAAATAATTCTGTTTTTTTCCACAAATTATAATTTTTTTCTGTCTTGCTTTTTAAAAAATCTTTTCTCTGAAGTTGGGGTTTGGTACAATGAGTACATTATGTATTCCTTAATAATGATAATGGTATAGACCTGTAATTTTCAAAAGTATAAATCCTGTATCAGCGACAATGAAGTATTCAGTCAGAGAAAATTGCAGCAACATATAACTTTGATGAGCCTTAACAGTGAAAAAGGGAACAGTAAGTTCCCTTGTTGCACCAGCTTAAATGTCAGAATAAAAAATGTAAGTTTAATAGCACATGTTCATGCAACAAGAATAACATAATGCCTTGCTTTCCTTAGAAGACATTGATTTTATTTTTAAATTTATAGAATAAGTAGGAACATGATGGTCTAGCTTCCTGATGATGGTCTAGCTCCTGAACTGAGGTTAAAGAAGGAATGTAGGAAGCTGCCTTGTGCTAGGAGCTGTGTGCAACTGCTGCCACCCCTGTGGAGATTTCTAAACAAAGATCTTTTAAATACTTCCCTAAATCCCCAAAGTCTTCAGATATAAAGTTATTTTAATTTCTTTATCTTTTTGTGTCTAGAGGATATTTCTGAAGTGCTTATTTTGAGTAGTCGGTGGGAGTAAGAAATAGTCAGTGCATCATTATACATTATTTATTGAAGCACAGAGGTGCCTTCACTGTGTCACTTGCCACTTACCTTGGCTTCTTGCCATGCTCTTGTGGAGAGAGATACTGGAGCTATGTAAACACAGGTTACAGCCTACTTACAAAACAAGGCAGAAAGATTTTCCTACATGGATTCAAATAGTATTGTGAAAAAGATTGGTTTTACTTCACTGTTGTCATTACTATTTAAAAACCATCAGTACAACATCCTGTTGTAGTAAGTCAAAATCACTTTCACAAGATGAAACACATTAAATCCACACTGTTTCTTGACCCTGTTCTGTGCTGTCTGCATGGCAAGTTTTGCCAGCCCAGATGGCCCACAATCCAGGGACTGTTAGATTTGTTAATTACTGTTAATGATTGGTACAGGCTTTCTTTCTCCATGCTTGACATACTTACTGATTGGCAGCACAACGAAAGCATATTCAAGGACTGAAGTAGAGCCAGAATAAATAATGGTGTGATGCAGTTTCTTGTTAGGCTACACCTGACAAAAGTCCTGTTTTCCACTCAGCAGTGTCATATAACAACCTCCACTTCAACTTCAAAGTAGTTGGTTTTGGATGTCTTTGTATAAGGAAAGAGAATGTTGTTCTTTCCTTGTCTTATGATCACATCTCAATTTGACCCTGTACAGAGTTTGTTGCATTCTTTATTTACCTTTCATTTTAGGAATTCTTTTTATCTTTCTAGGTAGAGGGGATTTAATTGAAAAAAAGAAAACAAAAACCAAAATGTGATCAAATAAGATCTATGGAAACCTGTATTTTTCCAAAGAATTCTTTAAGAAGAAAAATAACAAAATATGTTTTCTGTTAACCTAAAAGAGAGATCGCATTCTAAAACTCCTTTGGTCTCCCAATACAAACATATGACTCAGTTATTCACATAGGTGCTTATCTTAAAATAATAGCACTGTGCGTATTGAAAGAGCAACCTATCTGCCATGATGATGTTTCAGCAGTTCTTATCCCCCTGTAAATCCCTGTTATTTCTGAGTTTTTTCCTGTTGTTTCTGAGATGTTTGTATTTCTCGAAAAAATACTTTCAGACAGCTGTCCACAGCTTGGTGCTGGGAATTATGAGTAATGTATACATCAGTTTCTGCTGAACCTTTATCCTGAGATTGGCACCTCCAGCTCAGGGGTTAGCTTGCTATGCTCTACATGTTTGTCTGGGAAGGTTTTTTCCCCTGGTCCAGTTGAGAGGTTGAGGGGAAGTGGCACTTGAGCCTTCACACTCTTCAGGGATCTTCCCTTCCCACACTCCAGCCTCTCCCTAATCCCTCATGGTAACCTCCTTGTGGTATACAGAATGAATATATGTGTGTTTAGTGCTTAGCATAAAACATTCCAGCAATGTCTTCCAAAGCAGGATGTGGATGCATGTGCATTTGTTCTCAACTAATTATGTGCTATAACAGCAAATTATTTTGATAGGCAGAACAGTCAGCTTGCATTTCCCAGAAGCTCTTGAGCGTTGAAAGCTTCTTGATTTGTTTTTCTCTCCTGTCCCTGTACAAGTCAGTACAGTTGCTCCACGAGAGAGCAAGGTGGGATGATGGCATTCCTTAAATGTGAACATTTTTACTGTGTTTGGAAAAGGCTTCTCTCCTCAGTTTTTGGCTGCTATTCTTCCTTTCCTATCCAAACAATTCCATTGGGTTAGATACTGCCATGTACTGATACTAAGCAAAGAGCTCAGCTTGTGTTTTTTCTCCACCAAAAATTTCCCAAATGGAAATGGATTTCTAACTTATAAAGGAAATTATGTAATTTGCACCAGCTCAAATATACCATCCATCTGTCACACTGTTTATGCTGAATTATCTGGTGTCAGAATACAGTCTGTCTTTTTCACAGTAAGACATATTTTGACACTGCATAGACACTGGGATTTTGATTCCTGTGCAATCTGTGATGTGCTCTGGGATAGGAAACTTGATTATACTTTTTATGAAATAGTAAAATATGGCACAATATAATAATAGCTTTAATGTGAAGATAATTGCTAGTGGAATTTACATATGTGGCTGGAGGGTGGAAAAAAATTTTGAAGACAACTATTTAATACACAACCAAACACAAAGCTGTATAGTAAACGAGGCATTCTATCTCGGGACATGTAAAAATAAAACACATTCGTTTCACTTAGCCTTAAGCATTCAGCATGATTTTACTTCAATTTATTTGTAATATTCAGGAGGGTTCAGCTACTAATTTATCAGCAGTCCTGCCTAACTGGAGAGGTCCCAGGTGACTCAAGGTTAGTAAATGTGACACCCATCTGCAAGAAGGGCCAGAAGAAGGATCAAGGAACTACAGGCCTGTCATCCTGATCTTAGTGCTGGGATCTTGAGCATTGTCACATTCAGGACAAACAGAACAACCAGGGGATCAGGCCCAGACAGAGTGGATTTATGAAAGGCAGGTCCTGCTTGACCAACCTGGTGTCCTTGTATGAGAAGGTGACCCGGCAAGGGGATGAAGGAAAGGCTGTGGATATGGTCTACCTGGACTTCAGACACTGCCTCTGATGTTGTTTCCCACTCCATTCTCCTGGAGAAACTGTCTCCTCATGGCTTGCATGGGTGTGCTCTTTGCTGAGGTAAAAAGCTGGCTGGATGCTGGGCCCAGAGAGGCGTGGTGAACAGAGTTAAGTCCAGCTGGCAATCAGTCACTAGTGGGGGTCCCCAGGGCTCAGTTTGGAGCCAAGTCTGTTTGTCATTATCCTTATCAATAGTAAATAACCATAAATAAATAATAATCAATAAAGTCCTTATCAATGATCTGGATTAAGGAATCAAGTGTATCTCAGTAAGTAAGCAGATAACCAAGTCTTTATGGCCATGAAGCTCCAAGGAAATATATTCCATACTAATGAGAGACTATTTCTGGCAGACTTTCATTTGGGGGCAGGGGTGTAGAGAGTGCTCTTTTTTACTGGAGAAAATTATTTATTTCCCTAGTAATATTACATTATAAAATGTTTGTGCTGATTATAAGCTGTTCAACCTGAATTTTTTCTGTAGTGACAGAATGGTTTTCATAAAGATGTGGGGAGCTTTTTCCAATACTGCTTTTGACATGTTTATGAATTCCATTTAAGAATGTTAGGATATATTCCCAATATGTATTTATTATGTATTTAATACTAACACATACTGAGAAGGTCAAAAGCAAACAAGATAAGTGACAATTAACAGAGGGTATTAGTACACCATTCTAAATTTATTAGGAAGATGAAGGAATTTTACACATTATAGATAAACTCTCTAAAGGGCAATAATAGTTATAAAAAAAGTTCAAAACAGCAACAGATAGAGCCAGCAAACACAGACTGGAAGATAAGATAATGTCTGTGATATAGCGATAATAGATCACATATTGTGTAATGCTCAGGGCTGTTTGATACAAATCATCCTTCACCTTTATATACCTGCCCTGCTTGAGAAGACACTGATTGATAGATGGGTACATGCATATAGACACACATGGAAAAGCATAATTTTATTTATTTTGTATATATGAAATACAAACATATCACCTGTGTGTTGAGCTCCAACAATAAGAAAAATTCACTTCCTTGTCAGTGTTGATCTGCTTAAGGATAGGCACTACTGAGAGACCTGGACAGGCTGGATTGGTGCTCTGAGGCAAATTTTAGGAGATTCAGATGAGTGAAATTCTGGTCCTGCACTTGGGTCATAACTTTCTGCAATGCTACAGGCTTGGGGAAGAGTGGCTGGAAAGCTTCCTGGTGGAAAGAAACCTCAGGGTGTTGGTCAGCAGCATGCACTCAGCACTGGTGGGACTGCACCTAGAAATCTGTGTTCAGTTTTGTGTGCCCTCACTACAAAGAGATATTGAGGGGCTGGAGAGTGTCCAGAGAAGCTGGACAACAACAAAGCTGGTGAAGGGTGGCAAGCACAAATCTTATGAGAAAGTGGCTCAGAGAGCTGGGGATGTTTAGCCTGGAGGCTTAGGGGTGACCTTATATCTCTCTACAACTACCTGACAGGAGGCTGCAGTGAGGTGAGGGTTGATCTCTTTTCCTACATAACAAGTGTAAGAACAAGAGGAAGTAGTCTCAAGTTGTACCAGTGGAGGTTTAGAGTGAATTTTAAGAAAAATCTCTTCACTGAAAGGGTGACCAGGTACTGGAACTGCCCAAGGAAGTGTTTGGCTCACCACCCCTGGAAATGTTAAAAAAACATCTAGATGTGAATGGTGAACACGGTGGTGGTTGGACTTGATGATCTTAGAGATCTTTCCCAAATTTAGCAATTCTGTGATTCTGTGATTAAGCAAAATTCTGTGGTCTGTGCACTTTAATTTGCTCCTGATAAAACTTTGCTATTTAAGAGCAAACAGTCCAATTTACATGGAGGTCTTTGTATCTCTGGTCTACATTGATTTATGCCAGTTGAGGATCTGGCTCTGTCTTGATGAAAATGGACAAGAAAATACTTTTTACAAATATATTTTGAATTCAGAGATTTATTTGTTTTTCAACCAGACACACATCTTTTGGTGGAATCTTTGGCTTGGATGAATACCTCATGGAGCAACATCAGCAGGTAGTGTCACAGGAATATAGATATGTATATACATGTATGATCCCATGGGGCTCCCAGCTGCTGTGTCTTGAGGCTGAAAGGCGACATGGTACCAACCTGCAGGATTAAGGACCGTGCAGGTCCATGAAGGTCATCATGGTTGATGCAGTGTGTGCACTGCTGCAGGTCACAGCTGCATGCCAACCCCACCTGTCTTGGAGGAAGAGTGTGTGAAAGTTCCTGACGCCAACACACATTGTTAAATACTGAAGCTAGATGTGTAGTTTTATGGTGGAATAACCAGGTAAAGATCGTGGAAAGCAATTACAGCCTGTTAAGTGGAAAGGAGTTATATTGAAATGATTAAATTATTATATCTCTGTATATAAGAAAGAGGTGTTACATGTTACTTTAAGTCATTGTACGTATATATTTGTAGTTGTCTGAGTGCAGAAATAAACGCTTTGATGAGATGAACAGTGTCATCATTTGTCTCTATTTTAAATAGTAGGGTACACTTGCAATTACAAAGTTGGAATGTTTGAAGGAAATTCGAAGGAAAATTGATTGAACCATTTTCATGTGGTTTCTCTGTGCTGTATCTCGAAAAACACAATGATTTTTCTAAACACATTGCAGTGCTGACTGTCAAAGTAGTATTTATCTTACAGTCCTGCCTCAGCAAATTCTGCTACAAGTCCTGACAGTTTGAGAAGGTTAGTTATTTGTAGATCCTTCACTCAAGGATTACAGCCTGTGTCGACAATGAGATTGAACCTCAAAAGATCCCATGGGTCTCAAAGATTTAGGTAAGTGCTGAGAATACCTAAACCACAAAAACTTTGTTATCTATTTGCAAACTGCAATTTCTATTTACAAGCTGAACTTTTAACCTAGCACTCTCTGAATGTTCCTTCTCTCACTATCTTCCAACCCTACTTAATGATAGTCTTAAGCACTTAGTTCTCTTATGCACCTTCTCACCTGTATTTGTACAAAAGAAAGTGTGTACACTGTGTCTCCTTCCACAGGGCTGAGTCTTCTTTGTACAATCTCTGCATTTGGGTTTGGGTTTTGTTCTAAGTTATGGGAAGAGCAGCAAAGAAGCTCAGGAATTGCACATTTCAGGGATCAAATTGTGAACTCTTGTAAGTGAACTGTAAGAGCAACTGTCAGTGGGGCATGTGGTTGGTAATACTGCAGGAAGTTTAAGGTGAGGATCATTTTATGAATGTATATTATCACTTCAAAATGCTACACAGAGAAGCTGAAAGAAAGGAGAGTAAAATGGTGGAAAAATGGGTGTTTCTTGCAGCCACTCATATGTATCAGGAAAGGGTGCCAAACCTCTAGAAAGAGTTTTGCCTTCTCTCAGGGGAACAAAGAAATGAGCTCTGTCCTCCTTGTCCCATAAAATGAATAAATAATTGGGGAGGCGAAATCACTCTCCATTTTGTACCTTTCTAGACCTTATGGGAAGACAATGAGAAATACTGTGCATGATTTCATCAGGTAAGATTCTCTTTAGATGTAAACTAATGTAAGTCATTGAAGACAAACTGATGTTTCCAGCTAAGGAATATGGGGTGGAGTTATAACACACAAGAAACACTGCAGACTAATGTGTCTCTATTTGAAGACTACCAGGGGAACACACACATTGACTCAGTAGAACAGATTTTCAGACTCAAGAATTTATGCTCTCCTCTGTTTTTCAAAATCCCTGGATCTTAAACAGTACCACAGAAATAATTTGAAGAATTGAAATATTTAATTATATTATATCTGAATATTAGATACATGGTTAGCCTTGTTGCTTGATAGCATTGATGAAGCTTCAAAGATAAAAGTGAAGGTAACAGTAACTGGAGAAGAGTTGGGAGATGAGGTAACTCTTTTACTGGTAAGATTAAAAAAACCCCAGAACCTGAAGTATCAATACATCACAAGCTGCATAGTGTGCAGAAGGCTGTAAAGGCAAAAAGAGAATGGAGGTAACATTTAGAGATCTTATTTAAGAGCTTATTTCCATTGCATTCAGAATCTGTTAGAATAGAAGATTTATATTTGTTGTAAAAGAGAGCAGGAAGCATTTCCAAGATTTTCAGCCATAAAAGATCTTCATAAGGAGTGTGTAAAGTATTGACACAGGTGAATGATAGTGTGCCTTTGGGCATGACAGCTAAAAAAGACATGAAAATTGAATCTCTTATAGCCTTGGAAAAAATAACTTCACTGTGCTAAAGGGTTAATTTCCAGGTCTTAAGTAAAAATATCAAAGTGCACCTCCAGTTTTGATAAAGCAGCAAATCTAAAAGATAGCAAACTCCTGGATAACTCCAAAGCATCCACAAACTGGTGAGACCGAAGAGCTTTTCCATGCTCACTATGTTAATATGAAGATCAAGGAATTCCGTCTGCAGCAATACCTTGAACTTGAAGGGAGACATCTGAACAGATAAAAGCCCTAAACTGTCTCTTTTTTCAGATTAAGTCAAGCAAAATCTTAAATGTTCTAAATCAAGTCACTTTGAATGGAGAACTTAAAGCTTGATTTAGGGACTTTTAGACAACTGCCTTAAAACTTGACCTATTATTTAGGCATAAATTTCACTTAGGTGAAAGTTCCCATGTGATTTTCAAGGACCTTGCTCTACTTAAATTTGTAGCCCTGCACCTTTTCCTAGTGGTCAGGGGAAAATATAGAAAATCCTCACAGATTATTAACCCAAAGAAGGCACTGAATTACTGCACTTTAACGTAGAAGCATCTTTAAACAGTCTCTCTCAATCACTGAATCACAGTGAACTATTTTCTTTCTGGTTGGATCCTCACAAGATGGAATATTTCAGAGTATGGTCAATGCCAGTCCATGCGAGGTGGTGCAGATCCAAATTACTGGAGGGCTTCATGTACATGTGGTGAGCTAATTCTGTCTCTTAACTTCTAACGTGTGGTTTTGTTTATTGTGTGATGTGTTCAACACTTGACAAGGTTAGGATCCATTTCCACTTCATAATCACATGGGAGTGTCAGGAATGATATCTCTCTCCTTGTGGAAGAGGAGGAAGCAGAGGCTGATTTTCCACCTGTGCCTTTCCAAAAATGGGTAGCAAGAACAAGTGAATAACTTTTGCAGTCCTTCCTCTTTTCCTACTGTGTCTATTTTTTCCTGTGTAACTCCTGGGAAGATAGAGTCTGTGAAAGTGAATGAACTGAACTCAGAACACAAAGTTCTGAGTTCACAAAAAAGTTGAGCTAACACAACAAAGTTAGCTCTTCCTTTTCCCATAGCAGTGCTTGCTACCAGAGCATTTTACATGATGGGGGACTCTTTCATATCAACAAAACGATATTTTCTCACTCCATTCATATTCAGCATGTTTTCTGAATATTTTTAGCCAAACAAGGTTGTAAGAAAGAAACTCTTGAGTTTCTAGCATTGCCCCATCTTATTGATCTTTCAAGAACATGGGAAAAAATCTTTGTCTCTGATTTTGAAAAACCTGGAATCAGTGTCTTTTCAAATATCAGAAACCCCAAATTAACTGTCTGAAGATTTGAAGGAAATTTGGGTTCTGATAATACCCTTAGACCTTAATATCTAATTACTGAAACAGTGGGGAAGGTGAAGGCTTTATTAATGGCAGCTTTTATTTTTGATTGATTTGATCAAACCAAACCATCTAAGCTGGCAGCTTAATGTTGTTTCCCAAAGTGGAGTGGGGGCTGCACTGTTGCAGCATAAAAAGTGAGTTGCTTGTACTTGGAGACCAGTGAGAAATCTCATGTAGAATGAACATGGAGCAGCTCAGCACAGCATGTGGGAGAGCTGAGTTTGCCAGTGGGCTTGCAGCAAGTGGCCTGGATTTGACTGTAGGAGGGCTTCACATCCCTTGTGGAAAAAGCCTTAGGTGGTGCCATTTACAGGGATGTAAAGATACTTTTTGAGAAGGTGACAGGGTGATGTGCTAGGACTGAGACAAAAACCTGTCGTGCTAACTCTGAAAGAAAATGGGATTTACTGTGGCATAAAAGCAAAGGGTAAGCTCCTTTGCTGCTTCTATTTCTCTTCTTGGTTATCAAATGGCAGTCAATCATAGCTGTATACAGGCAGGCAGCTCACCTATGGGATTTTGAGAAGTGTCTTGTTCTGCATGTATAAATATACCTCACTTGAATATGTGTTGCTTACTTTTTATATTATTATGCTCTTTAAAAAATATATATATTATGGTTTTCCTTTTTCAACAGATTGCAAGTCTTCATCCTACCAGCTGCTGAGCACTTCCAGCAATGCTCTGGCTATTTCCAGTTTACTTGTATGGCCGTGGCTTCTGAGGACTAAATACCTTGGAAAAATGAGTCTCATTTGTTTTGACATTGCCATTTTCACTTCTTGCTTAGAAATGCCGTTCTTATCTACCTGCTCATGCTAATTAAGGATATAGAAGGAGCAAAAAATTGCAGTAAAAATCAAACTAAAACCTACAAAGGTGGAACTGGAGCATTTCTCAACACAACTCTGTGGCAGCACAGTTTAATGTTAGTTATGAGCTTGTCTAAGATATAAAAGCACTGTGGAGTGCAGCAGGCAAATGCCAGGCCACTAGATTGCACCTAATTAATTTATGAGATTGCAATACTTCTGTCAAGTGCCAAGGAAAGTTTTCTGCTTTCGTTGACTGTTGCCAGGTTTGCAGTACTGACAAGGGTTAGGCAGCTGCTAAATAATTCATGGGGTGTAGTGTGTTTAAAAAATGCCTTCTGATAAATTTCCATTTTTATAGACAATCCAAGGAGTCAATATACCTGTCTGACTTTGTATTGATAGTTGTAAGCTCCTGGCTGATGCCATGCCTTCCTGAGCAGCCTGGAATACAGGGAACACAAACACACTGGGCTGTCTCCCAGTATCCAGTATTCTTCTATATAATGCAGGAAATAAACTTGCTAGGAAGCTGCCTGTTGCCTAAATTTTTTTTTTGTAATGAAAATTTTTATTTTAGCTTTTTTTTTTTTCACGTGTTCATCAATATTTTTCATTTGCATAATTTTCCACTATGAAACAAAAAAACACCCCTCTATATTTGTGCTTTTATGCTTTGGCTAGACAGCATTTCTGTGGATAGTCAGAGTGACTGTTTACTATTCTGGAGTTGCAAAAGAAACAAAGCTATTTTTCAGATATAAATCATGCAAACTCTCTTGTCTCCATAGTCTTCTAAACAACTCTAAAAAAATGCACTTTGGATTAAATTTGCCAAGACAAAAAACGTGCACTGAAAGGCATTAAGAATTTGACACACAGGTATTTCCAAACACTTTTAAAAGTCCATCCTTTATTCTTGCCACACTTTAGTCCCAAGTGACCACTGGTTTATATGAATGGTCGTTCTGAAAAGACACACAGGAATGTGGGATTAAGTACTTAGCAGCAGGAGTCTAAAAGAAGAGACAAATTAAATAGGTGCCTTACTAGGTTAATAAATTCAGTATAAATGGAAGAAAAATGGTGGGTATTTTGAGCAGGAGATGGTTTTTAATAGGCACCTGAAAGGAAAAGGAATCTGTTGTTTTCTCTGCTGTTCTCAGTGGGCTTCTGAGCCATTTTTCCCCCAAAATTTCAGGTAATCATGTAGAAGAAGACACAACTAGTAAAAAGGTTGAATCAAAAGATCTACAGTACACTTTGGTGACTCACAGAATCAAATATGTAATACTAATGATGAGGTTGATAAAAGGACTTTTTGGTCAGGCCCTACAGATGGGTTTTATTTCTTTTCTTTCAGACTGTATTTTGTGTATGATGTATTACTTTCCTCCTAGCACATAATATTTATACACCCTTAATTCCTGCAAAATGCAAGTCTTTATGACCTGTGGGGCTTTATCTGTTCCTGAATCCTTTTACATATTATAAGGTCTAGAGGGTAATACTCTGCATAATATATTTCTTAGATGGTAGTGCTTGTTAAACAGTACTGAGTGCAGCAGTTTCTGGCCAAAGATTCCACACAGACAGTCTGGATGGCTCAGGGTTCACTGTTAATTAACTGCCTCAGTTCAGTTGACAAAAAATATGAAAATAAATGAAGAATATTTTGGGGTAAGTTCTTTAGGCAGTGTTATACAGGGCATCAGGTTAAATAAGGACAGAAGATAAGATAGAGATGATAATTGTCACACTTTTTCTTCTCTGTTCTCCTTTACTGTTGTTTGTAAGTCTTGGAGTATTTAGAAGACACAGAAAATGCAAGCCATTACAGTAATTGCAACTGTAATTTAAAAATGCAGTTTGGCTGTGAATTCATGGATTTATTGCCAGATATAAGAGAATGACAGCCCTGTTTCCACCTGAATTGTAGGAATAGCTTACAATGCTTCTTTGATAGTCCTTTACCTCTCTATTTCTTTTTTCTTTTCTTTTTTTTTTTCTCTCTTAAAGAATCCCTCATTTTCTACTGGACTTTAAAAACTTGCTCAATGCCTCATAAACTCTGTACAGGCTTGTATTTGAAGGGAAAGTTAACGACTTGAAACAAAATGACAAACGTATCAGTCACAGTTTCACATGCTGTATACTAGCAGGGAAAAAAAGAGATTATTTCCTAGGTTTACAATTAAAATTAATGAGGTGCTATAAACCAAAATATGTGCTTCAGGATGAGAAGTGGTAGATTATAATCAATTTTTATGTGTGTATGTAGATTATAATGAATCCATTAGATTGCTTTTATATTCACATTATTAATGGTTTCTCTGCTTTCCTTGGCATTTTAAACTCACGTATGAGATTCAGTACCTCGAACAGCACAAATAATAATTCCTGAGGAAGGAGGAATCAATATTTTACCTTCTATTTAATTGAAATTAAAGCAAAAGCTTCCAGGTCATAATTTTGAGGATACCCTTAGGAAATCCTGAAATGGATTTGTCTTAATTTAGGGAGTTCATACCCAGGAAGCTACCATGCAAGGAATTCACTGAATTTGCAGCACTCATGCTTCATCCTACCAACTTCCTCTGGAAACAGCCTTGAGCTGCAGTAAGTCTTAAATTGCTCACTATTTCCAAGACAAAGTTGATAGCATACACATGGTGAAGGCAAGGCAGGTAGTGTGCTCTAATCCTCATTCCGTTTCACTGTGGACTGATTGATGACTATCTGTGGATATCTTTTAGCAAAGTTTGTATTAATTGATGTGTTGATCAATTAATGGGTGCTTTAGTCTGGTTTTCAAACAAAAAAATAATAACAATTGAAATAAATTTTTAGAAGTCCCCAAATAATAAATGGGTCTTGATCTTGCCTCAGCTTTCTTGGACAATATTACAGAATGACAGAATAATGGAGTTCAAAGGGACCTCTGGAGATCATCTTCATGCTGGTTTTTGATTTAATTGTTAAATTGGAATACTTGTCCTCTATCAAATTTAGTCCAATTGGAGCTCATACAAAGAAAATGTGTGCTTATGAGTACTTTTCTGCCAAAAACCTTCCTAATTGAAGGACTTGCAGGGCTTTTCAAAACCTTGGCACACCATGACGATGGTCTGCTTTAATCTAAACAACTTGTCACTGAGTTTATCCAGGTTTTTGAAGAAAACTGTGCATTATCTGCTTTCTCACTATGTTTAATTTGATTACAGTACACCAAAGAGCCTGGACAACCACAGAACTCATAAAAAGTCATAAAAAGTGTGGCATGATCTATCCATAATGCACACACTAAGCCTGTGTAAGACAGATACCAGAAAATAGTAATTTCTCATTTATAGTTCATCACTGTAAAAGATTCAATATCTATTACTTCAGTGGTATTAGGGCTCCTTGTCTGCAACAGAAGCTCATGTATTAAGTAAAACAAAAAAAGACAGAACCTCTTCAGGTGTGAAATAGTTTAAAATCAATGAAAATCAGGTAGTGCAGTGTCATACAGGGCAAAGGGGAGGAAGCTCTCTGTTAGTAGCATCCTAAATTTTAACTACTCCCAAAATTGTCTTACAGAAGGCTAACTGGCACTTCTATGTAATTGCTGTGCTAAATTATATCTAAAAGACACATGGATGCTGCTAAAACTTGTTAATACACATAGTGCTAGAGAGTTTAAGCATTAGTGTATGGATATTGAAAACAATAATAATAATTTTGTTCTAATTAGTCTTATTCCATATTAAGTCTCATCATTCTCCTGCTCTTAGTCATATGATTGGAATGATATGGAAAAGCACATGATCTTAAATAACTTTTTTTGTATCTTCTGCAGCTCTTTCTTTCTGTACATAGCACTTAAGTTTTCTACTAGCAGACACTGGAATTGTATTTACTTTTGTAAAGGGAAGACTACAATTCTGACAAGGTTCATAAATATCTGGAATGTTTGACACAAAATACTTGGGATGACTGGGCAAACTGACCAGTTATAACATAGCTCATACAGTAGCTATGTCTTCAAATTGTTCTTTTGTTTTTCACAGAGAAAGAAGAAAACAAGGTTAGTTTCTCAAAAAGTTCCTTCTAATTTGTTACTGTGATAGTTTTTTGCCTTTTTGCCATTCTGAGTCTTTTACCATTCCAAGTCTTTTACTGTCATAAGTTGTTGTCTTCAAACTTTTCTGTAAGTAGTTTTTCCAGCTTCCCTCCAATTTCCTTTCTCTTGGAATCTGCTAAATGTTTTAATGGGGCTTTTTATTCTTTTCTGTAACCAGTAGACGGGATGCCTCTATCAATGATGAGGAACATTGTTACATCAGGCACATTGGATTAGATATTTGATCATATTTACAGACGTGAAAAGTGGAGCTGTGTCTATCAGTGGCTGGGAATCAGCATCTCACCTGTAAGTGTAGGTCAGGAGCACAATATTTAAAATACTGATATTTAACATTAACAGGAACAGTTGTAAGTATATGACCACCAGATTATGCTCCTATTACGTAGGTAGAAAAGTTAAAGCTCTTAGCTTGAAGTAAATGTTTGCAAGACACTAGAAAATTAAGCTCAGTTCCCTTCAGTGCTATTAAAAAAATACACTGTTAATATTTAATTATGTCTACTCTTTAACCTTTGAGCACTGAGTAGTGAACAGGGTTAGTACAGAAAACAATCATTTTAGGCTGGGAATTAATTTTGAAACTGTAAATTAAGATTCAGTTTGATATTTCCAGTCATCTGACCAGCAAACTAACTGGAAGAGTCAAAGTACAAGGAAAAGAGGTTTATAAAGGATATGTCAGCTGTTCCTTGACATATGATGTAAGACAATTACTCTACAAGAATGTGACCAGCACTCAAATGGTTAATGGAAGGTTAAGGGATTTTCATAGCCATTACAGATTCTTCCACAAAAGGTGAGAAAAAAAGGCCACTAGAAAAAGACCTTTAAAGCCCTTTTGCATTTGCATCTTTCCAAAGAATAGAACACCTCTTATCTCTGTGATTGCCTGCACGATGTCATTTGGGGAACACTGCTCTCCCCCAAGCTAAAACATTCCTGGGACATTTATCTCATTTATTTCCGGTTTATGTAACACATAGTAAAATGGATACAATTAAATGTATCCATTTAATTGCTGGCAATTCTAAACCAGCCCCTTCATCTTTCTGTCATGATTTAAAGCCAGCCAGCAACCAAGCACCGCACAGTTGTTTGTTTACTCTCCCACCAGCAGGATCAGAGAGGGAATCAGAAGGGTAAAAGCTAAAACACTGATGGGTTGATATAAAGACAATTTAATAGGTAAAGAAAAAGCCACAAATGAAAGCAAATCAAAACAAGGAATTGATTCACTTCTTCCCATGGGCAGTCAGGTGTTCAGCCACCTCCAGGACATGTCACATGTAATGGTCACTTGGGAGACAAACACCATAATTCCACATGTCCTTCCCTTCCTCCTTCTTTCCCCCACTTTATATACTGAGCATGATGCCATATGGTCTGGAATATCCCCTGGGTCACTTGGGGCCAGCTGTCCAGGCTGTGTCCCCTTCCAACATCCCATGCATCTTCAAATTCCTTGCCAACATGATAGTACAAGATGCAGAAAAGGCCTTGGCTCTGTGCACACCCTGCTCAACAATAACAAAAACATCTCTATGTTATCATCACCCTCTTCAGCCCCAAATCCAAAACACAACCCCACAACAGCCTCTGTAAAGAAAACTAGCTCTACCCCATTCAAACCCAGCACACTTCCATGTATATAACATCATCCATTTACCTGTGACTTACCAGCTGTCAGCACCTCAACATTGCCAAGTTAAAAGCAGCTTGGTCTCTGTTGCTGCTAGCCTCAACATTGTCTGCCAAAGGAGGACAGCATCATATAACCTGGTGTGGTGCCCAGCAAAATAATGCAGTTTGACAGAATGCACC
Source organism: Lichenostomus cassidix (assembly GCF_008360975.1). Taxonomy (NCBI): domain Eukaryota; kingdom Metazoa; phylum Chordata; class Aves; order Passeriformes; family Meliphagidae; genus Lichenostomus; species Lichenostomus cassidix. The sequence goes on from NC_139484.1 coordinate 18,691,623, forward strand.
ATTGAGGGGGCTGATTGACTGATCTCTGTTGATGTAGCTGTTGGGCAGGCAGCCGGAATTCTGATGGATTATTTGAGGAGATAAAAGACTGACTAAAAGAGGGTAAGTATAACTGCATGAGTCACATCTCTAGATTATCCAGTAAACTCCCAGCCCTAAACATAGACTAGAGAGTTCATGTGCCTTTCTGATTTTTTCTGGCTCTGGCTCTTAACACATTTTGTGTCTGTTTTTTCTGTTTGGTGTAGAGCTGAGAAAACCCTGAAGTATTTTCCATATGCTTTATCTGGTTTTCAGGGCTTACAAAATTCATGCTGATTCAATTTTTCTCAGGAGTTTAACTTCATGCAATTTCCTGTTTCTCCTACATCTTCCCACTGCTGTAGGTATACACCAGACAGAATTCTGGGCCTCCAGTGATGAAAACTATTTGCATGGTGTAAGTAGGATTGATATTGACGACATATAAACACATGCAGGCATTCCTGTCTAAAAGGAATACAACTTTCTCCTCCATGATACTCTTCTCAACCCCTGGGGAAAATTTTTTTAATTACATTGATTTCACACAATTTTAGTTCCTATTTCTAATTCACACTAGCACTCATTATTAAAAAATGAAGCCCTTGTCCCCTTGGGAGGCTTTTCTTCCAGCTTTTTCTGGGTCGAATATGTCAACTTATGCCTTTCTTATATTTTCCCTCTCTGTGTTCCTAGTGCTGTTTCTTCATATATTCTCTTTCAGGCCTAATCCAAACAATACCTTTTGGCATTCTTTGCAGGGTAGAATTGAGTGTTATGCTTAAAACTAAACTGCATTATTTATTATGGGATTTTTAGTTTGCTTTGATTTGGGTTTTATTGTGTCTTTTGAGGAACTTAACACTTTTTTGGAATATGGTATCCACATGCTCACTTGTGCTGCTACTTATTACTTGCCAGTCTTCATAACTGTGAATATGCATGTGTTTTTCTTCATTTTTTACTGCTGGTAGAAAACTCATCTATTTACCCATTTTAAATCAAAGTACACCTTCCTGTCAGTTCCACAATCCCAAGTCTTTATTAGCAATGGAGCATGTGGGTCCCGCTAATGGGATCTTTGGTGCCAATGTTAGTAGTCAAATATTTTTCATATGAATTGCAAAAAGCTAAAAAATCTTTACAGCATAAAGTTTTCAGTCTCGAAATGAGCCTAAATTTTTGCAAGCATTTGCAAATGCCTGTGGGTCAAGGAAACATAATAAACATTAAGAAATTGCCATCATAAGGTATGCCAAATATTGCATCTGTAATGTTCTTACAGATTTTTATTTTAAAACTTCAATTTAAATGCAAATTCTTTCAATTAAATAGTATTTTCATTACTTAATTACACCACAGTTATTGCTTTCCATCTTTCCAGACCTGGCACATAGTAAGGACAGGGGTCATTTTAGTCCCCTGGAAGTGTGACTGAAATCAAGTACCCACCTTCTGCTGCATTTGTGAGTGACACACGTGTTTTAGGAAAGATCTGCAGAGTGAATAAAGCAAAAGCTCAAAAACAGATGATGTCATTGCTATAAAAACATTTCCATTGAGAAATCAAGGCGCTTCCAGAAGTCATCTCATCTAAATGTAACCCTCTCATAGTTAGCACTTTAGCCTGGGGTAGTTGTTAAGACTTTCTGCATTGTCCATGGAGGAAACTTTGTATTGGTTTGGGTCATCTTTCCACTCCTAAGAGAAGAGTCCAAGACCAGGGAAAAAGTGTTTTTCTCTCCCCAGTGGGTGTAGCAGGGAAGAAGGTAACTAGCATAAATTATAATCTCTAACGTTCATATATTAGGTAATATAAATCCCATCTTTATTTTCTGTTCCTTCCTGCTGTCTCCCAAGGTCAGGCATTTTCTTTTCCTGGCCAAGACACAAATGTAAAGCCACATTTAATGTGTCTCAAGGATGGCAAGGGGTTCTCAGATCTATCATTCTGTATTAAGTTAGAAGTCACGGGAGGATACTTTTGCAAAGGAATATTTATGTGAAAATCCTTGCATAGATTTTCTCCTATTGTCTGAGAGGTGACTCTTTGCCAAGTCTCTTGTCTGTGTCTGTCCTTTGCCCAGGCAGCTGTCAATGTGAAGCATGGCTGTTATCATCCCTTTTCTGACTCTGTGCCCTTCCAAAGAAAACAGCAGCCAGGAAAGCCAACTCTCCAGGCTTCTGTCACCCACAGTGCTAGTAGCCCACACAGGAGGGCAAGGAATATCTTTATTCCTTTTCAGGACCTTGCAGAGACACGTGAGCCTTTTTACATATTTATCTATGTTTAATATAGCTGGTTCCTTCCAGAAGGTAGCTGCTCACAGTGCTCTTTATTTTATCGGCTGCTCACCATCAGTAGGAATATAAAATTTCCTGGGCTAATCAGAAATATCTTTCATTATTTGTGGTTCTGTGGTTAACCTCATTGCCATTGGATTTAGATAAACTTTTCCATGGTGACTTAAAAAGTTATTTGAAGTCCACTTGGCAGATGTGGGTAACTAGCTACACACATAATATGCATTATTTTTACTATTATTATTATTATTATTGTCACAACAAGAATAATAGTAATAGTATAGAAAAATAAACATAAATAAAAGCAATGTTGGAAATTACTAGGAAAGAAATGGAGGAGAAAAATGGAAAATATCTTTATGCTGTTATAAATTACCAACTTACATTGTCAATGTGCTGTGTGGTTCCTTCCCCTGCTTCTTTTCCCCACAACTGATACAGTAAAAGGTGATCAGAAATCTGGAAGCATCCTAGTAGTTTTCTGGATGAACAAGCTTTGACTCCTCAGCTTTGAAAAGACTCTGGGTAACATGACTGGAGTCTCTAAAATCAGGCCTGCCAGGTGAGTACAAAGTGACTGTGCATTGTTGCTTCTATCATAAGAACACAGTTGCAACAAGTTAAATTTGGGAAGGAGGGGATGATGAGAAAAAACAGAAAGAGAGGCTTCTTCACCCAACAAGTAGTCAAGACTTGTACGGTTGCCACTGTATTGAGGATGCTAAAATTTTACATGGTTGCTAAAACCGCTCATGATTTTGGTAGAAGAAGAATACTTCAGGGGTTCTAAGGTGCAAAGTCAGCACGTTTATGTCCAGAAGTCATTTGATTACAAAGCATTGAAGATTGGGAGGATTTCTAGGCAAATATTGCTGTATATGTTCTTAGTTCTCGTATTCTTCCCTACTAGCTGTTGTCAGAAATTTACTACAGGACAAGAAAGCTGTTTGACTTGTCTCATTACAGTTAAATTTTTCCATTTCTTCTCACTGCCCAAAGAAATGCAATTTAGCTGTAATCACTGATTACAGTTAAACACAGTAGTGACTGTGTTCTGGCTGTCATTAAATTAGGATAACTACCAGCCCTGACAGCCAACCCTAGTTGTTCATTGCTGTCCTTTCACCAATGTTTATGGTGCTCCTTAAAATGGGATAACCAAGCATGAAGGCAGGTGTAGCCCATCCTCTTTCTGTCAAAAAATCCAGATTTTAAAGTCTTTTTTTTGTTATCTTGCATCACTTGCGCTGACCTGGGTTAGGAGAGGGAGTGAAAGAGCAGGTTTGCTGCCTGGTTCTGAGTGAGCAGTGCAGTCGTTTAGCATGCTAATTATGCAGACTAATGCAAATTAAGCTCTCTGAGTTGAACATCCTCTTGCTCTGTGCTGCATGCTCAGCCTCTGCCATGAAGATCAGGTCCCCTGTGGCAGGGCTGACTAACGCACAAGCAGAACAGCTCCTGGAGCATCACATTCCACACATTAAAATTGGCTGGGATACATTATTGGTTACCTCTGAGCTGAACTTGAGTTGACTTGAGATATGCTGCAGAAATAGACCCATACCCAGCTTTAAACTACAGACGAGTTGAGAAATTTTGTGTGAATGCAGTAATAGGATGGAAAAACAGCCTTTGTTCTGACAGCCTCGGACAGAAAACCACACCATGTGAGAGACAGAGTCAAGTTTGGAAATATGCGACTTACCTTTAGCTCTTCTAGGGTAGGAGATGGGATCCCAAATTAATGCATTGTTGGACTGCAGAAAAGGTGCTTTGTTAACACTAAGTCTCTTTGCTAACTGCTGGTGCTCACGTGGGAGAAATGAAAATTAATATTCACAGTGGTGAAAGAGATTATCTTCTGTACCAAACAACTTCCTTTAGAGAGTCAAAGGTTTAAAACCACAGGGCAGATTGTTTTATAAAATGAAAAATAAAAAAACTGTCCTAAAAATGAACTTCTCTTATTTTTTTTTCTAAACTAAAACCTTAATTTTTTTTTAAACTATAAGTTCAAGGTTTAAAAATTCCAATTAGGAAGTATGTAATTTCCAGTTTCAAATAAGTCTTCTTTCTTTTTTTTTTTTTAGAGGCAGTCCACTCCATAATTTCCACTAGAAATAATTTAGAAGTTTATCTCTTGAAATCAATTTTATTCTAATTTTATCCTTTGGTACTCAAGTTTAATTAAATTTGCATACCAGTTTTACTACTCAGTGTCAGAATCTGAGTGCCTTGGAAAAAAAACCATTTTTAACCCCAAAGTCATAACTTCTGATCAGATTTTCTTTTCTGCTGGGTTTTTGTTGCCTTTCTAATGGTGTAACTGTAATTTATACAGTAAGAGATATTGATCTTTTTAGAATTTTCTGTGTTTTACGTCTTGGTAATAAAATGCAAGCACTTTTATTCCAATAAATGTGGTTTAAAGAGATTCTGGGACCTTTAACAAGCACTGTGATAAAACTCCAGAATTCTTGATTAAGAAAACACAAAGCACTCACTAATTAAATGCCAAAAATAAGATGCTTGATCAGAGTGAAATTCATACCTGCTCAGGGAACTCATAGCTGACATAATTATCCCACAGGTCACATGTAAATGCTTCTTGGTCTGTAATGGTGTCACATATGGGAATGGATATCATCTGTTTGCCTTTCCTAAATCTGCCCTGAGTGTCCTTTGGTCTTTTAAAAGTCAGCTTAACTCAGTGGCTGGACCACATGGGCGTTGATTTATATGCTGTCACCTCTCAATTCTTCTAGGAATCTCTTAGGTCTAGCAGGATCCCCATGGTTTTACACACAGACATCTAAAGGACTCTGCAAAACCAGAGAGTTTGTGGCACAGAGCAAGCAGCAGTGTGTTATCTGTACAAAATCCAGGATGGGTTTATGTTGTCTTTTTTGGAAAGGTTCTTGGTGCAAAAGAAGGCATCCTGTGAGGTAAGTTGCTGTTCTGGGAAGTACAGTCTTCACTATTAGGGGTTAGAGAATGAAGACTTAGAATGGCCAACTTCTTATCTCCTCTATAATTTCTAAAAACCAAATTGATTTGAGTACATATTGTAGAATTAATTAAGACAATGTAAAATTCAAAGTGCAGGACTGCATCTTTTTGTTACATCTTTGCTTTTTTATCTCACATCCTTATTTCATAATTTGCCGTCTTTTTCAAATGAAATATTTAATTTCAAAAGAAATTAGAACATTTCTCCCTAAAAATACTCGGCATCTGCAAATTGCAGTTGACCCTTACATTTTCAGCATCCTTAGAGCCCCATCTGAATGATGCATAAAACAATGCTCAGTCCTTATTTCTGTGAGATACAATATTCCTGAGGAAAAAAGTATATTGAAGAAGAAGTATTTCTATTTTCTTTGCCATATATCTATCCAGAATCTCAACACATTATAGAAGAAAAGTTATTAATGGTGGAATCAGGAGTAGTCTTTGCACACAGCTTTATCTTCATATTCAAAATGCTGAAGACTCTGCAGAAGTGCCTTGATCTCATCCTGATGTTTTGGCAGTAAAATACTCATTTCTTTTAAATCTCTTCAATGTCAGTCAGGTTTCACAGAACCATAAAGCAGCCAAAAATGCACCTTGAAAGATTATCTGGTCCACCATTTCGTGGGAAATAAAGTCTCCTTGAGATTTTCTAGCACACTGTATGCTTGCATGCTGAAAAACTCCCAATTTGCCTTTAAGAAACAAACAAAAAAACACAAAAACCCACCTCCAGTTTTTACATTGCTGCAAGACCGAGCTGCAGAGGTTTTGGGGAAGTCTAATAGATGGACTACCATGGATGTGTGCTAAGCATTTTAAAAGATAGGAAAGACAGACTGTCTTTTCATTGCATGGGCAGTACTGCTCAGGTGAGAGGATATCCTGGAGGGCTGACCCCTGTAAGCACCATTTCTTAATCCACAACAAGGAGACTGAGTAACAATATTCTGCAAAAAAATCTGACAGTAAACTACATTAATTGTTTCACTGACTTTAAGGAAGCTGTGTCAGTGGCATTTAAGCAATTATTACGTAACCAAAAAACCATGCAAAATTAAAATCATCAAAGAGTTGGCTTTGTTTGGTGACAAAATGATAAAAATGAAGAGCAGTAAACATCAGCCTTAAATCAAGCAACAGTTTCTCAGTGCACAGCATGAAGTGGAGTCTCTTAGACTGGCTTGTGGAGGAATTAATTAGGTAATGTATTTAATGAATCTAGAGTGCTTTGAGGAATATGAAGTGCTTTATAACTGCTAGGAATTTTATTTCTTAATTTCTTAATTGTGTATTTATTTATTCCTAAATGATGTAAATTCCAAAACAGATATCAAAAACGTCAATAGCTTACTTCTTTGGGAATTCAGGAGCTTAATCTCAAAACTTCTTATGAAATATTGGGGGGGAGTTGTATTTCAATACTTCTAATTTTAATCATTTTGTGCAAATTGAAGCATCTTAGTTCTATCCTTAAATGGTTTCTGCTTGTGCTGTAATGGATCAATGGCAAAGTCTGATGCAAAAAATATGGAACACACTTGGGGACAGAGCCCCATAGGCACTCACACTAAATGAGCCAAGTTCTCTTGCTTTTTACTTTAGTGTATCACTCAGTAAGGATCCATACAGGCTGCACAGAAATTCTCCAAGGGAACACCAGAATCTAGAACCTCCATTCTGGAACATAATTGCCCTGCCTGCCAGTCTATAAACTCATTAATCTGGTAGTTTTCTCTCATCCTCTCATTTTCTTTCTTCTACAAGAATTCATCATGGGCACAAGATGAGAAGAAAAAAGGAAGACCTTAGACTTGAAGATTAATACAATTTTGCAGGATATGTGTGTTCTAGGTGTTGTTACTCGTTATGGCTGGTGCCATCTCTGAGATCATAGTGCTGAGGCTGTGGAAAATTGAACTTTCATGGAATTTTCTTGCCTGTTGGGTGATTTCAATTAGCAGAACAATTTAATTATCAAGGGACTAAATGTAATTTGTATCCTCAAACTCTTGTTTTGAAACTCTTTGTTAATTTCACTAATTAGAATATCAGCTGCTTCTAGTAAACTCTGAAAATTATGCCAGATTAACATGAATTGTAATGAAAAGCTGTTCCTAAATATTGTCTGGAGTTAACAATGATCTCAAAATTCCTGATTTCTGATTTTTAATGGAGAGCTCAAATTTTTCAATAGGAAGTGACTTTTCCATTGTACTTTGCTTCTGTAATAATGTTTTCCCCCACTATGTTCTTCTGTCCCCCAATTGAATATTTATTTGCTTCTTCTCCCATTACCCTGTTGACTTTTCCATTCTTCTCTATATGTTTCAATCACTATTACAAAACCCAGCTGCCTGCCAAGCTCCTTCAAGCCCGTTTTCTTGTGCACCACTGAACTGACTTTGACAATAAATTGCTCATGGCTGGGCTTGTATTCTGTGTGAATTAATGCATGAACTGCTCAGCTAATGCTTAAACTGTTCCGTTATTTTAAATTTTCCTACAATAATGAAGTACCAAACACGCAAACTTTTTGCACATGTAACCCTGTGTTCCCCTGGAGGCAATTGTCTTTACCCTCTGTTCTGCTGGCTGAATCTTCCATCACATATTTTTGCATCTGGACCATGGGAACTTTTCCTTGCTCAAGGAAGATTGGGTTAGAGAATACATTTTTTCATATTGAGAAATTATTATATGTTGCGTGTGAATGGGCCACCTTTCTGGAAAAGTCTTCATTTTTAGAAAGACTGGAAAGCCTTTAGAAGTTGACTAAAGATTCTCTTTGACATTTTCAGGAAACAGAAATAATTTTTTTATGTTTACACTTTTTTTCCTCTTGTGATGTTCAGTCATTTTTTTTTCAAAGAATAAAAAGGTCAAAACAAAATGCTGTGGTTTAAAACTAAATGTTTGAAATTGTTAAGTTGCAACCTAAGATTTTATGAAAAAGAATTATAGTTCCTGCATTCACCCCAAGGACAAAAATAAATCATAGCTTGACTAATGTTTCTTATTTGGGAAAACCCATTTTTTCACCATGTTTCTTTAACTTCCATATTCACTTTTATACAAATCTATTATTTGCCTTCTTTTCAAAGAAGAGAAAGAAAATTTCTTGAAATTTCCTGGTAGCAGAAGTTATTTCATAACAAAATAAAAATTTTCCTTTTCCCCCACAACTACATAATTACTAAACACCCTGCTTCAAAAAATTTAAACAAATACTTCCATTTTGAGATACTTTCTCATGCAGACTGGAAAATGGCTATGGATCACAGACTTTACTCAGCCTCCTCTTTATTCTGGTCCTTTTTGATCAGGAAACTCTTCACTTCTAATCACTAACTAAAGCCACTATGCTCCAATGGGTTAGTTAACCAGAGTTTATCGCATTCTGGTGGGAATGCTGTACCCTGGGTTATTGGTGTGCCTCTCACAGGAAAAGCAGGTCACACAAGTGTGCTGATTGTGACACAATGCACAGGCCCAGTTCTGCTTGTGGATATTACAGCAGGTTTGCAAGGCTGGGTATCAAATGAAGAAATAGAGTGCCAGGGCAAAATCAAATCAAACAGTTTTACTTCCAGTGACATGAAGAAACTCTTGTTCTGCTCATACTGAAAAGTAATGAATTTTGTAATGATGATCACAAATTATCCTCGTAATAATGAATCTTTGCTGTGATTTTAATACCTCTTATTTATTACGTATATTTGGCATATTATTGAAAATCATTACCTTGGATGGTGTTACTGACCATCCCTGCAGTTTTGTCAAATTGGAAACTGATTTATAACCACAAGAGTTACAAGATCACGCAGATGCCTTTATAGAACAAACAGCTAAAGAGCCAAAAAAAAATTTCCCTAAAGCTATTAAGAGGGAATGACTATCCTTGAGGACAGGTAAACCTGAGCTACTGCTGGAAAAAAGGGAAGATGGGTCATCCTTATAGTACAAAGGTGCATTCTGCAGCACAGCAGAGAATTGTGGTGTACTGGGAAGTTTCCTGAGCCAGGGAAACCCCTGAGTAAAGAGAGATTCTTTAACAGGTCCTGTCGGGATAGGACAAGGAAGAATGGTTTTAAGCTAGAAGAGAGTAGGTTCAGATGGAATTCTCATTTCACTGCTGCAAGTGTCTTGCTGTGTAGCAAGAGTGAGTCATCTGGGGAGATCAGGACAACAGCTGAGATGACAAACTATGCCCTGTGACACTCTGAAATGGCCTCTGAGTGGCTCTCTGAGGGAGCTGACAGGTTTTGTGCTACTGTGAGCTCCCTTTGCCCCCTGTTCACAGATGGCAAGCTGACGAGAAGGGAAACAGATGTACTTACCAATGCAGTAAAAGATTGATATCAGGGGATAGGATGCATCCACGGTGTGGGAAGCCATGCTGTAGAAGCACTAAGTAGTTTTAAGCAGCTGCAATTACACCATCTCAGCTACTTATTGCTGTTATAAACAAAACAGCTGAACAGTAATGAAATGCAAAGACCTAGGCTCATGTCAAACCCTGCATGAGTGAACACTGTGAAGAAAAGCCATTTTCACTGTCCTTCACAGAGTCTGGAAAGAATAATGACCTCATGAGTGGGAATAATGGGTAGAAGTCAGCTCACCATGGAGCAGGGACCCTGTTTCTGCCTCCTCATGGTTGGTGGAACCACCATGGGGACAAATGTCCCAAACCTTCAGAGAATGCAGGCCTGACAGGGAGCTTTCTTCTTGCTGGAGACAGATCTTGCTGCATGCCTTGTCCGTTTTCAGGTTTTGGAATCTAAGGTAATCAATATGGGCTTTATGTTTTCTGAGTTCTTATTTTTGATGAAAATCTACTTTATTGAGATAACTGTTGATTTCAAGGAGAACACAGGGTCATCCTGACTTGCAAATAATTTTTCTCCTGCTCTGAACATCAACGTCCTGATCTCAGTTCCACCACTGGATTCGGTCATAAAAAGGATTCAAATCCAGATCCTTTTCATGCCTATGAGCATGTCCTTATAAATCAAAGGTATTCTTCAGGGACACAATATAATAAAAATTTAGAAAAACAAATGAATAAAAATGCTTTTTCTTCAGGCTACCTTGAAGTGTCAGAATTTTTGTCTTTGCTAAACATATTTCCAAACTACTTTTTTTCCCCAAACCTCAATGTCATACAGAGTTTTGTAATTTACCCATAATAGATATTTGGATTTTTAGATAGATATGATCACATTCTCATATGAATAAGTCGTGGAAAGTGTACCAGGAACAAAATATAGATAACATTAAGAAGGACGTTTTACATACTCCCTACACAACAGCACCTTTCAGGATTAGCAAGCCTGGCCCATTTGCCTGGTATAATCTGCTTCTGTTTTGAAGATTTTTCTATTTTCTCAACAAGCTTCTCAATGAAAATGGAGCAAGACCTCAGAGGCATCTTGGGATCATACTCATCCTGCTTTCTTTCTTCACCTTTTTGACTGGCAGTAGGTATGCCATGGGCAGCAATAAGTCCTTTCTTAGATAAATTCAGAGGCAATACCACTCTGCAGAGACATCACAGCAGTCAGAGAGCAAATTATACATTTTGCAAGCTCAAACAGACAGAGTGTTGCACAGAGTGTTAAGTGCAGACAAATTATTTAATAAAATAAATGCATAATGGCTGTAAAGCAGTTTCTGAAGATTCTGAAGTATATCACAGCACATGGTGATACTATGAAAGTGTTTCCAGAGTTGGTTTCCTTGGAAACTGTGTAAATCTGTGGGGAATGGCAGGAAATGGCTTTTATCTGCCATTAATGGGAAGGTAATACTTAGGACAATTTTCTGTATGGATGGCTGGCCAGGCTTTCATGCTTAGTTGCTTTAACTCCTGGATTGTTGCTTAAACCAATGCAAGAGGAAGTACAAACAGCATCAAATTCAAGATGAATTGAAAGCTTGCTTGGTGTTGATAAAAAATACTGTACAGTGCTTGCTGGTTGTTTTGCACAGGGCTTTACCTCTGAACAAAAACAAACCAAACAAAAACAAGCCCCAAAACCAGTCTAGTCTGTTCACCTTGCCACTCAGCTGTGTGTCAGACTTTATCTACTGGTTCCTCTAACAAAATCATTACTTCAGTTAAATTAATGGGAAAGTTCCATGTACTCATTAAATAGTGAGGTTTGCCCCTGGAAGATTTTCCCTGCGCCTGACCTAAGTGCTGGCTTCAAAGTCTGTTAAACAAAGTGCTGGTTTGTCATTGCTTCAGATCATTTAATGCCCAGAGAGTCCATTCTTCAACTTCTATCTGATCTCCAAAGCCAAAATCCCATAATTTCTTCCTGGAATGCTTTTAAATTTTGGAACTGGAAACTATTTTTTTTTCTGGTTTTACAAGCTTCAGTGAATGTACCAGTTTGTGGCTTGTTGCAAGAATTAACCAGCCATTTTTAACCAACAGTTGTCCAGATGGAATGAAAACCTCTAGAGACACACATTTAGCTGAGTGAACTGGTGCTGGAAAAGGCTGATAGGTACATGATGTTTTCCTGCATCCAACTTATTACCAGTGTGTTTGACTGAAGTAGTCAACTACAGCATACTCAGACCTGATGTGAACCTGTCAGCTTTGCAACTGCTAGTTAGCTTCATTCCAGCATCAATGGCAATTGTGTTAGCAGAGGACTTCTCCAAGGCTTTGCCAAGTGGCTTGCTTTGGATGCCTAAACCTTAGAAGCACTTTAATTTAAAGTGGGCATAATAAGTTAACTAAAAAATTTCAAACAAAATCAATTTCTCAAGTGATGTATGAAAATAATATGGCAGAAAATCAAACTGTACTTTCCTCTCTTTGCCTTTATATTGATTTCAAGGAAAAGCAGCAGTTTGTTTTCCTGACTCTCTTGCTCATAACTTCCCAATTTTACTCAATGATTATAACCTTGCTCCATTGCAGAGTTATTTTATATATGGAAAATTTAAAGACATAGAGATTTCTCCCAACACCTAACTTTTATTTGAGAACCCACAATTTTTGTGCTAACACATCCAAAGTATTTTTGCCAATCACTAGCTCTGATGCACAGAAGAGCACATACTCTTTATCTGTGGTGCCTACATCAAAGAAAATATTTACATGGTGTGTGATAATAGCCTAAATGAATCATCAGCAAATGTCCTAGACTTGTGTCAGACTGCAATCAGTAGTTGCACTGATCCTGAAATAGGAGGGACAAGAGACTGCTCATTTTCTTGCTGGTAGGAAGAAGGAGAGTATTCAAAGGACTCACATGGAAAGGAATATGCTCAATCAGCCTTAGATCTCCAAAGAACTGGAACTGAACCCAGAAATATATACAAAATTATTCCCCCTTCTCTTCTGTTGCTTCATCTCTGAATACTTTGTTGGACCATTTACAATAGTGACAGGCAACTTTAATTAAGATATTAAGTTTACTTGTTCTAATTATTGGTTTCTAATTACTGGATTTTTTCCCTGGTTCCATTTGTTCTTGTATTTGTTTTCTGCAATGTAGTCAAACAATAAATCCCTGCTACAAAAGCAGCTTTGGCTGGCTAAGTAAATTTTCAGTTTTTCTGTAACAGGTGGATGTCCTACAGGCTCAATCCTTCTCTAGCAATCATGTCAACAGTTTGCCACCAGTGCATTAATTGTAACAGGAGAGGGTTCTCCCAACATGAATTGGAAAAACTTTAGGATACCTCCTGGAACTCAAAAAAACCTTATTTTTTTCTGCATTCACCACTAATTTTACTGCTTTTCTTATTTGTCTGTAGCTACAGATAATAAGTGTGATGAAGATGCATAAAATCTTCTTTTCCTCTCCATCACAAAAGACAGCAGAGAATAGCCAGGTTTTAGAACCAAATAACATTTATAATCTCTGGCATGTTTGTGAAGGAACAAATTGGAAAATTAAAAGCAGTTCTTATCAGGACAACTATGTTGCAGTCTATCCTGTGGCTGAAGGGCCTTTAGCTGCCCATCATATGGTATTTATTTCTTGTGTATATCCACACTACAGGTAGAAATGGATGACTGTGCCCATCTGGATAACTCCAGCAGTGAAGGTGTCACAGGGTAGGCTGTAATGTGAGTTGCAGGAGTCTCCTGTGGACTCCCCCATCCATCCTCAGCTGCTGAAATCCTGCTGTTATGTCTAGCCCAAGCTAGTGAGGTAAAGTTGCTTTAACCTGCTTAGAATCTGGCACAAGAGCACCACACATCTTCCCCTAAAGGCCTATCTGCTCAAGCACCCTTTTTTATTTTTTTCTGGAATAAATATCTTTGATTTATGTTATTCAATGAGGAATTTTTAGTGTGATGATGATGATGAACAGTTTGTATCTCTGAAGAGGCTGGATGTACTCTTAAAATATTTGTGTCTTCATCATATAACCCTAAAAAGCAAATAAGCAAGCAAAATAGTGAAAAATGGGGATGTATTTTCTGTAAAGCAAGTTTTAAAGAAGCTTTCCAGGGGCGCAATTAAATTTGTGAAGGGCCTTTATTCAGTTGTTCATAAATAAAATTAGATGTCCAGCTGTATATTTAGCAGCTGCCTCTTTCTTTAAATGTCTTGTAAGGGATGCTAACATGTACTTAATGCAAAAAATGCTGAAGACTTTAAAAGACAGGATCATATAAATGCTCACTGAAGCACAAACCTGATGCTCAAAATTAATGTGTTCAAAAGTTCCTCTCCTGGAAATCCTCATATTTACCCATGGAACAAGTACTTTGTCACTAATGTTTTATCCCAAGTATTCACTAATGGACAGCTGAAGTCTTCTCTAAACTGTATAGATTTTCCCTAACCTATAAAACTGGTTGCACAGAAAACTGGAGAAATGTGAATTTATGTGACACTCTTTACTTGAAACATTTTTACCTTATCACCCAGGAAATGCATTTGGACATTTTTGATAAAAGGCTGTGCTACAACTGAAGCCTTTTTCATTGTTAATCTCTGGGGAATCGTAATGAGATTTGGAACAAGGAGCTGAATCCATGCTAATTCAGCATGATGTTTTTCATGATCTTGTGATAGGTCTGTATAACAGATTTACAGCTAATCTATAACTATAATCTATAACTTGTCTCAGTCTTGAATGGAGATGTTGCCTCTTTAACACTAATGGTCATGCAGGTTCTTTATATAAACTTAAGAAAACATTTAAGGTATTTTAATTGCTCATATTTCAAAACAAGGCTACAGAACCAGTAGTGCACAAGTATTCATGCTTTTAGACACCACTCTCATCATCCTGACACAGTGCTAATTTCCCCCATTCAGACTGAACGCTGTGTAGCTGTGCTGGCTTTGGCTGGGGTAGAGTTAATTTTCTTCCCAGTGGCTGGTATGAGCCTGTGTTTTGGATTTGTGCTGAACACAGGGTTGTTAAAACAGAGATGTTTTTGTCATTGCTGAGCAGGGCTTATACAGAGCCAAGTCCTCTTCCATGGCAGGGAATTTGGAGGTGCATGGGATGCTGAGACACAGACAGGACAGGTGACCTCAAATGACTAAAGAGATATTCCAGACCATATGACCTCATGCTCAGTATTTAAAGTGGGAGGAAGCAGGAGGAAGAGGGGGAACATTTGGAGTGATGGTGTTTGTCTTCCCAAGGGACTGTTACACTTGATGGGGCACTGCTCTCCTGGAGATGGCTGAACACCTGCCTGCTTGTGGAAACAGTGAATTAATTCCTTGTTTTGTTTTCCTTGTGTGCACAGCTTTTGCTTTTCCTATTAAACTGTTTTTTTCTCAACCCACTGGTTTTCCAGCTTTTACCCTTCTGATTCTCTCCCCCATCCCACTGGTGGGGGGATGAGTGATTGAGTGAGTGTGGGGCTCAGCTACTGGCTGGGGTTAAACCACAACAGTAGCAAATTTAAATTACAAACAAAGCAGAGTGTTCATGAAAAGTGCATTAACCGCATAAGCTGAAATACAGAAATTGAATATGTGATTTATGGAAATTGTGGAATTGCAAGTGCTTTTCAAATTAAGCCACTAACTGTAATGTAAACATTGCAAAAAAACCATTCTTTGATTGTAGCATAAAAAATGTTGTATAGCTACCGTATAAAAGGTTTTATTTCTCCTTAAAACAGAAAGTAGTGTTGATATGGCTGAAGAACCCTCAGCAAGGAATCAATCGCCTGACATTCATTTTGTTTCATAGCTTAAGATTTCTTCTCTTTGGGGTAGAACTGTCAGTCTTTCCATGTTGTACTCTATTTTGTTAATTTGGTACACAACTAGTTATTTTCAGGGTTTATTTTAAAGTTTATTCTAAACAAATCTTCATAACCACTGAAGGACCTTTCCTCTAGAAATGATTGTGATCTCTTATGTACTGAGGTATAGATTTACTGCTGGTCTTCTGCCCACTGAGATTTTGGCACTGCACAGAAAACTGCCATCTTCTTGGACTTCAGCCTGTGAGGACCTCTGGATCCCAAATAATGAGCCATATATAGTTGTCAAGGTGAGCATTTATGGTTGTTCCCCAAACTGATCTCAGTCACTGTTTTTAATAAACATTTCAGCTTATACCTTTGCTAGAAAGGAGGATTTTTTGTGATGAATTCTCCTGTCTATATAAGAAAAGTTTTATGCTGCTCTCTGTTGAAGTTCCATCATTGCCTTAATTAATTAATAATCATGTTAAAATGCATGTCAAAAAGATTTAGACAGCATGGGACTCCCCTGTGCTGGCATGGTTTGAATGTGAAGACACACATTTGTATGTATAACATGTGTTTTTGGAAGATCAGTCTACAAAAAATCTACAAAAAATGTGTTTCTGAGGAGAGAGATAAATTAATATGCAAGATGTGGCAACTAGAGATATCTGTAAGTAAGGTCAGATGATGGACAACACTCCTTCTGGGGAAACAGGGCTGAGGGAGCAGAACACAAGCTCTTAAATTGCACTGCTAAATCACAAAAGATCGATATGTTTGCACAATTACAGATAGCTGCTTTTCAATATCTTTTTCCAACTTTTTCCTGGCAATTATAAGGCTTTTTGAATGCGGAGATTAAGTATGATGATCATTTTGTAGTAATCAATTTGCTTTTAATATCTGGACAGGATTTACAGACAATGTAATTTGAGTATTTTAATGCTTTTCCCGTGGAACATGCTGTCATTACATTCATTAAAAGATATCCTGTGGAGTCAGCTTTTATCAAGTAAATTATAGGGCTTATCATCCATTTGGCATTTTACAACTTTTGATCATACATTTCTCCATGTCAGGAAGAATTTATTGGTATTATATAAGATTGTGCTTCACCAATCTGCTGTTTGATAAAATAGAGTGAGTGTACCACCAGGGAAAAATAAATTATGCTCAACTTACAGAAAAGATGGATGTGGATTTTACAAATTCCATAGTGATCCTAGAAAACAATACACACTGTCTGCTTTCTAGTTTCCCAACAGCAATAAAGGTTTGTGAAGAGCTTCTGTAGGTGTTCAATGAGAAAAACCTCTCAAGATTTTGCTCACCTTTGAAAGTCTTCATTGCTCATGATGAATTTATCTGTGTTGAAGACAAAGTGATCTCCTCTACCCATTTCTGCAAACTGGTGATATCGTTGCTGAGTTCGCAAACCTGTCTCGCTCAATAATCATGCTCATTGTCTTTCTCTCAA
The DNA here is from genome assembly GCF_008360975.1 of Lichenostomus cassidix. Classification (NCBI taxonomy): domain Eukaryota; kingdom Metazoa; phylum Chordata; class Aves; order Passeriformes; family Meliphagidae; genus Lichenostomus; species Lichenostomus cassidix. Next base: position 18,708,638 of record NC_139484.1, read on the forward strand.
TAATCTTTTCCCCTCAGATTGTTTTTTCCAGCCATTGGCTGGAACCTTTATGATATTTGACCTTATATGAAAACATGTAGGAATTCCTTCCCCTTGATATCTTGAAAGTTAGACAGAATCCTGATCATTTCCTTATTAACTTTTCCATGGTCAAATTCAGATTTCTTGACACTACATCTTACTAAAGCCTGTGAATATGCCATATGGAACAGTACCACTCACACCGAGTAGCAGTTTGCATTTGTGGATGAATAATATGTAAGATTTGGCCTCTGCTCTGTAAGGACAAATTCTTAAGTTTGTGTATTTTGCCACATAAATGTGTAGGTTCACTATTTACAAGTGTCAGGATTACAACTGACAATGATTTCTATTTATGTGACCAAAACACATTGTGTACAGGTGGAGCAGAAGCTTACCAAATCACATAACCTCTGGCAATTCTATTTCACAAATAAACATTTAATAGGGAGTGAGAGAAAATGAGGTGTTACACTGTGATATGAAGTCTAACCTTACAACCCTGACTTCTGGATACAGTGAAATATGAATTGTACTGTCATTTCGTTTCTAACTATCAGATTGCCAAGAGGTGGAGTCACTAAAACCTTTTTGAAGCTAGCTGCTGTTTTATGAGAAACTGTAATCCAGTGCTCTGGGAGAATGCAGCATAAAGATGTTATTTCTATCTTTCTCCTCTGACTTTTCTCAGACAACATTGGAATAATTTCAGGGCTCCTGTTTCCCCCTAGTCCCTCTACTCCTACCAGGAATAGGAAACCTTTTTATCTTAACCTCCAAGTTAAATATAGAGCACCAAAGGTACAAAAGTGAGAGGTACAAAGGAGGTGAAGAGAAGGCAGCTGCAGAAGCAGCAAATTAACTCCCAGAATATGGATCCTGTTTTCATGCAAATGTTTCTACTAATAATGAATGAAGAAGAAAAGCATAATTTTTATAAAGGGTTTATAAATAAAATATTTTTCTTCTTTAAGATGTCAGAAACTCTTCAGTGGTTAAAGTCTCCATATCTGGCTATCAGAGTATTACATATATCCACATATATTTATAATACCCAAAGCACAGGAATTGATCCTTCTGACTACAATGTGCTTTCATATAATTTGCTGAGACAGACACAAATATTGATGCTTGATTGCAAACAATGCTTTGAAGACTCAATAGTTGACTATTAAGTCTAGGAGATCATAAAACAGCATGATAACATACTCTGAATGACGGCAAAGATATCTGAGGAGGTAATTTTTAAACAATTTTGGCAATCTTCTGGACCAGTTCTGCCATTCTTAGTCATGATGAGTGATATTTGATTCCATCAATAGCGCTGATCTGACAAGTGGGACTCTTTACAAACTAAGGTAAAACTCAATAAAGCCAACATGGCAAAACTGGATTCACACTTTGCTGTGTTTATATATTTGTATGCTTATCTGTAGTTATGTGGGGAAATGGTTTGCTGCTACTGATTTCTTGATACAAATATACAATGTGAGCACATTTTTCTGAGTGTATTTTTCCAAAACCAGCTTTTCCCACTGGGATTTCTCTGCATCATGGGCAAAAGGATTGCAGTCTGACTAGGTATCTGTGTGATCATCAGTTTGGTGTTTAAAGACTGAATAGGTATAAATTCTTTGGAAAGAAAGGACTACTGTTCACGCATGATGGCCAAGGAGCTGAGAACATAGGAGATGGAAGATTTCAAGAATAAAAGAAGTTGAGGTGACGGGTGAGGCTAGTGAACAGAATCCAAGTGGAAGCAATTTTCCTCTCAGCTAGAGTAAGTTTTTATTTTCCCATACTAAGGAGGACTTCAATATCTTTCTGGCAGTTACAGCTTTGCTGTGAAATCCGTGAATTTGTAAATTATCTCAATTTCTCTTTTGTAGTTTATTCTGAAAACTAATGATGACAATCTAATGCTCTCTCTCCACTGAACTTTCACTCTAGGCCATCTTACCTGGCAGGTTTTCTTAAGAAATATGTTTACTCATAGGTGTTTGATCAAATAGTGCTTTTGAAGAGGCAGGAAAGATTTTTGAGTGTGAGAGGTGATAAACTGAGAAGAGTCACACATGAGGAAGGTTCACAAGCATGTTACTTCGGGTACTTTTATTAGTGTGCATGGCTTTTTACTTAGAAGACCACCTAGAAAGAATACAATGCAACATGCCATGAAAAAAAGATGCTTTGACAAATACTCTGTGTATACTTGCATGAAAATATGGGAAAAAATTTAAAATAATGGATTACTTAGACAACTTGACATTGTAAGTCATTTTTAATAAATATTAGTGTGAAATACATGTCACATAGTTCTGTTAAACACAACCATGTGATTGTTAATTCTGCCATTCACATTCTGGAGGACTGCAAAGAGCCTCTTCAGGGTCTGCAGGTCTTCTTGAAATCCATCTGCAGACTTCTGAAGACATCTGGATACTTAAAAATTATCAACTTGTTACACACTTGTTTAGTCACTCCCAAAACATTCTGACTGTGCTGTGCACTCCTCAGATTCTTTTCCTTTATCAAATACCTCACCCTGCTCTAAAACTCATCCAAGTTCAAACTGCTGCTTGGACTCCTTACGGAAAACACTTGGGTCACTCTAGCAGGAGACAGAACCAGCACAGCACGATTTCACATCACACCAGTGGCTCTGCAGCTGGTGAGCAAACACCCTGTCAAAGAGCATGGTCTGCAGGCTGTTTACAAGTCAGACAGATCAGACCAGTGCACAACTCCAGGCAAGTCCTGATATGTTTCTAAACAATTTACCCTGAAAATATATGCTAAGCTTAACGAATTAGGAAGAGAATGGATTCCATGCTAAGCATGATAGTGTGACTAATTCACTCTCAAGGTTTTGACAGATGCTGTTGTAAAGTATCACTGAGGTTTTCTCTGGGCTAATACATACCCACAGGAGAGAAATCATGTAGGTAATTCAAATTACCTCCTTTTATTGCAGAATACCTTGAACAGAGTTTACTAACTGTGCCCTGATAGACATTTAATCAACATGTGCTGACCAGAGTTAGGTGTTTAAAATGGTCAGTCCTGAAAAGGCATAATTATCCCGCTGAGCTATGAGCATGTCATCATGGCACACACCCTCTCTCTTCTGGGTAGAGAAATGAGACCTGCAAAGGATCTTTAAGCATCATTAAGTCCAATTACATTCTTAATAGCACAGACTGTTAAAAGGCTCTCTTAAGCTTTCTTTCCCCTTACTCACCCACACAAGGATATGTTATGTCCCAGTTCTCCAAGTCCAAAACTGGTTGTTTTTATACATGGGTGGAGAATTAAAGGGGTTTTTGCATAATACATGGTTATATCAGTTTATTAATTATTAAGGTTTATTAATACTTAAAATGGCATGTACATTAGTAAGCAAGCTGAATTATTTAAAAAATTTAAACTTAGATTCCTAAGAAGCAGTAATTTTGAATATAAGTTATACGATAAACATTATTATTTTTTATTTATAAAGAGGTGACAATAAAAATGAGCAAATTTTAGTGGCAAGGTGTAAGAGATGGTCTACAGTATTTTTTTTCTAAGTAAATTTGAATGTGATGACACCTTTCATAAAGTTGTAAATTTCCAAATGCTCTCTTTGTCATTAATAGCCCAGAAAGATATAGATTGAATTTTTATCCATGGCAGACTGAAATTTGAATTACTCCCATAACCATGGAGTGTAGATTATATTAGTAGTGTATGCAGGCCCTTACATTTATAAGATGTTTTCTGCGTGGCACAGAGTGATACAGAAGTGTCACAACTGCCTCAACGTGGATTCCAAACCAGGCTGAGCTGCTTTTGCAAACTTCAGCTAGCTGCATTCTTGGGTTTCAGAGAAACTCCAAGATGGGATGAATAAGTATTGGAAGAAGAGCAAGAAATGGTGCAACGGCCTGAGGAGAAGAGACCATATTGAATAGAACAGAAACTTGTATAGGACACTTCTGACTGGAACATTTGGTGTGCTCAATGGACTTTGTACCAGTACTTTTCTCCCTCTTAGAGAATGCTCTCTTTAGTTCCCTTGTGCTTGGGTGTCAGCAGGATGGTTGCCAGTACCACCATCACTGCAGTGACCTGAAAGGTGAAGAGTTCTGTGCTCTGTGCCACTAACAAGGGAGCTGATGTTGGTCTGAACATGATGGTTTCAAACTACGGATGTTTGCTCAGAACCTGCCAGACTTCTCTGCTGGCTTTTTCTCTGTCACACTGGCTATATGCTGACAGAGAACTTCCAGGCCAACAGTCTGATATTTACTTCAACTTTCATGTCAGATACCATATGTCAGCTTCAGTGGAATCTGCTCTAGAGGTCCTCGTGGTAATGATAATGTTCTTTCTGCCCCTCTACTCTGAGGGGTGAGACCCCACCTGCAGTGCTGCATCAGCTCTGGGGTCCCAACACAGGAAGGGCATGGATCTATTGGAGCAAGTCCAGAGGAGGGACACCAACATGATTTGAGAAATGGAGCACCTCTCCCAAGGAAAGGCTGAGAGAATTGAGTTTGTTCGTTCTGGGGAGGATAAGGTTTTGGGGTGACCTAATTGTGACCTTCCAGTACCTCAGGGAGCCTACCGGGAAGGAGAAGGACTTTTTACAAGGGCATGCAGTGATAAGACAAGGGGGAATGGCTTCAGACCAAAAGAGAGTAAGTTTAGGTTAGATATTAGGAAAAAATGCTTTGCTGTGAGGGTGGTCAGGCACTGCAACAGGTTGCCCAGAGAACCTGTGGATGCCCCAAACCTGGAAGGGTTTAAAGCCAGGTTGGTGGAATGCTGAGAAATCTGGTCTAGTGGGAGGTGTCCCTGTCCATGGCAGGGGTGTGGAACTGGATGATCTTTAAGGTCCTTTTCAACCCGGCCGTTCTATGATTGTTTCTATACTTGGATCCCAATGGGTACTCAGCCTGATGGGGACCTGAGAAAGGTTCTACTCACCTCGTTTCTTCCAAACCGAACAAGGAAACCCAACTAGTTTCCATTTGGAGCTGGGCTCCTCTGGGATAGGGAGTCACTCCCTGGTGGTACAGCTCTGATGAAAGTGGGATCCACTGTTGCTTTCAGCCTTCAGCTTGCATTTTTTTCTCTTGGAGTTTAGGAGTTTAACTCAATGGGGGATAGACTGAAATTTCCAGTAACCAAAGGCATTCCTGAACACACAAGGCTATCCACATGAGGGGGTGAGACAAGCTCTTGAGGTAGATTTAATTATTGCCACCATTCCTAGGAGGCAAGATGCTTTAATGAGGGAGGGGGGAAAACTACTGTACAATATTCTCCCAGAAGAAAAAAAAGTAATACTCTGCACATTTTTATGTCATTTCCAAAGTGTATCTAGATGACATATTACCTGGATGATCTTTCAAGAATACTAAAAGATTATGTGCAGAATTATGAGTTTTCAGGTTCTTTTGGCTTCACATTATCAAAGACACATCAATTGCATGACAGCTAGGGTGAAAATTACTGTTTTATTGCTGCCTTTAAATCACTGGTCTTTCTCACAGAGGGACTCGATCATTTGAGGCCAGATGTATGCAGTATGTTTGAAAAATGTGTTCCTTTACATGTGGCAATGGAGACCACAAGATCACACTGACTGTGTTTAACTGTCCTTGTGTACATATTAAAATCAGATAAATATTTCTATTTATCAAAAGAGACAGAATTCTTAAACCATGTGAGGACAATAAGGTGCAGGCAAATACAAGCTACAATTAACAAAGCAAAAAAATAGAGAGAATAATTAAAGTTGTTTAAGAGACATTTCTGGAGATCTGTCATGTAAATGAAATATGAAAGGACAAACAACTTGAATAAAGGGTAGGGAAACAATCTCTTTGTATTGGATGAAGCAGAGTAGAAACAAATGAAGGTGAAGGAAGAGTAAAGATTATTTCTGTTTTAAGAAGGGACATAATTTCTAGTGTGTATTTTTACATGGTGTTTCTTAGTTCTCCAGTACAGTCATACTAATGCACTCAAAGGCTCTTTCTCACTGTACAAGTATAGAAATTGAAGCCAATTTAATTCTATATATTAATTTTTCCTAATTAACTTGAGCTGGTATCAAAATACATGCCCTTTTTCTGTGCTGGTGATATTCATACTATCAACTCTAAAGGCATCTGAGTTACCTGCATCAAAGCCTGAGTCGCTTATCAAAAAGTGGTGTAGGCATTTATGAAATTCAGGTCACCATCTGAAATCTGTGCCACACTTTGACACTGGTGTCTTCATTCTGAGTCCTTCTATTTCTTGTTTATTGTCAAACCTAACTGAAGAGAGCCAATTAGCAGGCTTGGCTCCAGAAGGTGTTCCCTCAGGAGGAGAGCAAGGTGGTAACTTTGAGGAAAACTTCAGACAAGTAAAGGAATGGTTTGCACCTGGATACCTCAGCTTGTTATCTAACCCAAATGTGAGCAGTATTTCAGAAAGGACTGTAATGACCAGCAGGGTGGTCACCACTGGGACTATGTGAGGAATAACATTAGCAGTGGTCTCGTAATTTGAGTTTCTTGCTTTGACATGAGCTTGCCGCATTTTGAACCCAGTTAGTTTTGCAACTGAAGAAGAAATACCTGTTAGGGAGTTCAAAGAAAGTTCTTTAATATTTTTCGGAGCTGATATCAAATAGTTTCAGACTATGGTCTTGAGCTTTCTGTGTCATTTTTCCTAAAAGGACCCTTAGACAGTTTCAGCCTGGCATTGGTTACCACTGTCAAGACTTGCCTGAGGAGCTCTACCCAAAATAATACATTGTTACCTTAAAGCAGGAATGTGCAAATTAGTGTTCAGAAAATGCTTACAGTGTTCTGAATGAGGGGACTTGTGTGAACCTGAAGTATTATTGATTTTCTCTCTACAGAGGGCTTTGCACTCTAACAATTATTGGTTATTGATGATTTGTCTGGCTCTTCCAGTTTTTCATTTTCGTCTCTCACTTTTCTTTTTATAGCATCCTATTTAGAATGCCATTATCCCAGGCTCTAAATTATCATTTACATGCATTTCAAAGCACAGGCTTTGTTTCTTACCTAGGAACATGGTTCATGTCATTGGATACCTTCTGTAACACATCAGCACTACATTACACAGTCTTTTGTTTGAATAAATTAGCCCTCAGATCATCCAGGAACAAAGCTGGTATCTGGAATTTATCTTCTGTGAGTCCTCTTTAGAGTGTAGAGAAGAGGGCAGGAACATATAGGAGGCTGAGTGGGAGAAGAAACAGTATGGTCAAGTGAATTCAACAACTCAGTTTTCTCTCCCTCTGAATACCAGCCCTAAATATATGTTTTCAAAAGAAATTCAACCTGTGAAGAGAATGCTTTGCCCATTAGAAGAGTCTTCCCACTAATACCTAATGCCTGGGCACACACCACTTGCAGCTCCCTGTTACTGGTTTGCTGTTACTTGTATAATGGCCACCTTTGCTGAAGTTTTGACATATATCTCAACTGACATCCTTAGTAGTGGACATTGGGCTCCCCTAAAGTCCTGCCAAAATCCGTAGGTACTGGTGGAGTTAAGAAACATTTGTTATACTTGAGCATACACATAGTTTTAAGTATGTGAATTAAACAGTTGATCTTAAAGGGATCAAAAATGGCAGAGAAAGTTTTCTAGATGATAAGTAGGTTACAAAGGAAAGGCTAATTTTAGAGTTAGTTCAGGAAAACAAGTAATTCTGGGGTATGGGTATGACAAACTCTAATTAGCATCTGTGAGGAATTAGAGGAGATTTGTAGAATAACAGTTCATGCACTGTTCATACTTTAAATAGCAATTTGGTCTGAGTGTAATTATAAATAAGCTTTTGCTTCTCATTAATTTTCTACTTGATTACTTAAGCTATTGTTCAAGCACAGAGCAGAAAGAAAGCATTAGAAACTGTTTACACCCTGCAAAATATAGCAGAAATTATAAAGGAAATGTATAGTAATGAATAAAAGGACATCGATCCATGTGTTAAATACCTTGTGCCGGAATGAGATTAAATTGTGCTGATTACCTTAATGCATCATCAGGAATAAATAAGTAAACCACTGAGCAGGGTGGCACAACTTCTTACTGATGTTTTTGCAAGTATTTTTTTTCTGTCTGCCTTGTCTTTTTCATCTATAATGCTTGCTAAAATGCCTCTTTTGCAAATCTCTCCTTTAGCCTTGGTAATAACAAATTATGTAAAACTGCTAAATATATAATTATTAAACTTCTTATGTGAAAGTATTTAAACATACTTTAAATCCAAGAAGATTTTTTTCTTGCAAACTTTGAAGATAAACCTTTGAAATAGTTCACGAATTATGAGATTTCTCATCAGCCCTTACTGTTGCCTCAGTATGTGGAGGAGGACCAAAGTGTTTATTCTGCCTCTTTTGTCAGCTTTTAATTCTGACCCAGAGTAGCACAGACTCTCACTAAGCCCCATGAACATATTAATTTGCACATCCCATGGGATGCAAATGAAGAAAAACTTGTATGATACCATGCATGCATGACCAAAGTCACCAAACCCCACATTTCCAATGACAGAGCATACACAGCTTCCCCAGGCAACCTTTTCCAGTCTCTAACCACATTGCAAATAATTTCCATGTTATAGCCGATGTAAACCTGCCCTCTTTCAATTTAAACCCACTGCTCCTTGTTCTGTCACTACAGGCCCTGGTGAAAGTCTGTATTTCTTATAGGCCCCCTTTAAATATTGAATGGAAACAACAAGGAGTCCCCAGAGCCTTCTCTTCTGCAGACTGAACAAACCCAACTCTCTCAGCCTTTCTTCATGTGAAAGAACTTCCCATGACATACTTCTAGACATTTCTGGGTTGTGTGATTTCACTGATGAACAGGAGGAGATTTTGAAAATCTGAGGGCTTTTAAGGAAATAAAAGAAGCTTGTTGGCAAAACTGTAAGGGCACTCCATTATTCTGAAATATTGTGGCCGAGTTAACTCCTATGCAGGATGTACAGATACCATATATTTCCATCTCATGTTTATCAAAAGCCATTGTTAATGCCTGTGAAATATGCATAGATCCTCTAAGAAAATGAAGCCAGTCATGACTCATGATAGCATCACTGGCATGATGGCTCTCAGGGTTAAATCTTGTCACACCTAGAGCTTTAAAATGGCTAAAAAGATGATTGAGTACAGAGCCATACTCTCTTAGGGATAAAACATATGAGTGCATTTTAGCACATTAAACCTTTTAAAGCAGTTATTTATTTTTAATTCAGCACAAAAGCCTGACAGCCCACCTCTTTCATGTAGCATATCTGCTGTTTTATCTCAGAGATAACTGCAGCTGAGGTGCAGCCACTGTATGGAATGCCTGATGAGGAGGTTGGTGTCAGTGTTGGAGGAGCCATCCTTCATGGCATTTTGGGACAGAAGGATGTTAGCTGTTCCACCGATATAGACTTGCATGAATGGAAATCATATCCTTCTCTTGGACCAAGGAGCAAATGAGCAGTGACTTAGCCCAGCCTTGCAATAATTTACAGCTCAAAGGAAAATGAGAGAAGATGAGAAGAGCTTGATTTATATACTTGGTCTGCTGTTTGCAGAGATGGGCAACACAGCCAAACATCAGAAAGACAACGTGTCTGTGCAGTCAGACCCACACCCTAAGCGTGTTTGCACGAGTGCTGATTTGACTGGCCTATCAAATAAAATGAGGGTTCTGACAAACTGCTTTGGGCTGTATATTACATCCTGAAATACCATTCATTATACTATAGACTAAAACACTATGCTCAACATATTTACACAGTATGTTCTTTACGAAGACTAGAACAAAGTGTCTTGAATATATTAAAACAACTTATATTCCTGAAGTGGGGTTTAACAAAGGTTCAAAACTCACCCCAAATTACAGTACTTCTAATTCAGCTTTCAAAGTTAAGACTGTGTAGTTTTTTTGAGTTCCTGAAGTTCCAGAATCTGAATTCAAACTAATTTTGTGAGACACATTAATAGCTAAATGCCAATCTCAGTTTTAGAAAGATAACTTCTGCTCATGTTGGAAATTTGGTCCTTGGTTCCAACAGATGATTGGGATGTGAAGTGAATATTTTCTTTCTCTGTGATTAGAATGTTCTGCACAGTGCATTATCTGGCAACATCAGTTTGAAGTATTACTCCTATGTTCTTTTTTTGTCTATCCATTTGTTCCCCTGGATTTTAAGCAGGTGCAATGTATAATTACAAACAGAAGAAAAAATTGCTTAAAATGTGCTAAGTAACTTTGAATTCTTCCTGCTCATAAAAGAAGCTGGTGAAATATCAAATTAGTTGTACCAGAAAACTGTAGTTGTCTATACGCACAAATTATCTAGGCGGGAAAAAATTGAGGGGTTTAATTACAGCAAAATTATAACAAGCCTAAATGTCACTGCAAACAGATTGTCTAAGGGCTACATTGGGAAACATCAATATTTAAAGATATTCTTTAGGACATTTCCAGCAGCTCAATATGAAACATCTTTGTCTACTTAACACATAAATATTATAAGATGTTGATATTTTGCACACATAGAAAAACACCTTAACTCACCGCAGGGAAATCAAGTGTAAATATCTTTCCATGCTCACCACACTGCCAAACTATTGGAATTTTAGAAGATATTTCAAGCATAGACAAACTCACAGTTTTATTTAATAACATTTCAGCTTGTAATGTAGCCTTGGCTTCTGACAAAAATCACTCTAGAAGATCATCAGCTGCAATACGGTAGCAAAATTAACAACCTAATAACATGAAACTAAAGAAACTTAAATAGGCAAAAAATCTTTTGAAAAAATGAGGTCCAGCCATTTTGTTTCTTTGACCATTTATTCATTTATTTTCAAGAGAAATTATTGACTTTGCTGGGGCAGAGAGTTTGTGGCAACTTGGGAGACAAAACATTAGTCCCAAAGGTTCTTTGTGTCCTAAGCTGCCCTTCATCCCTCTCTGTTACCCAGGAGGAAGGGGATGGTTGTGCCATCTATTTGACAATCTGGTTCTGTGTGCTTACTATATGGATTTCTTCCCATCAGTTTCTTTGCAACATTAATACAAATGATTGAGATAGCCTTGGGCAAAAGGATGATTTAGGTAACATCTGGACAGCTCATCCAGTCTTCTTTTTCATGTGGTTTTCATGGCCTGGAAATTCAGGATTAAACTCAAGGTCTGTTCTTTTTACTTGTCTGCACTATTAATGGTGTGTGGGGGCTGCTTTCCACAGCCGGAATTGTCCTGAGCTTGGTCAGAGGAAGCCCATAACATCACACAGTTTCCATTTGATCAGTAGCAACAAAGGAGTTTCTGCAAGTGGTGGGTTAGGTTATCAATATTTAGTTCAATGGAATGCCTGGAGGATTTCCTCAGAGCAGAAATACCATTCAGCAGATTTAGCGGAATTTCCCTGGGATACAGATGGATATTTGACATCTCCCCATAGGTAATTGAACTAATCTCAACAAGATGTTTACCAGCAGTTCTCCAGATAATTGCTTCTGCTCAGGATAGAAGTTGAGGAAAAATAAATGTTGCCCCTCTTTCAAAAAAACCCTCCTTTAAATTTATCTATTCGGCTTTGAGCCTGTTTATTTTATCACCTGAAAGACAAGTGTCTACATCACTTTTATCCCATCAAAGAGGGTTATCATGGGATGTGCTACTGAAGGGCTCTATAAATAATTAACCATAGCTCTGCCATTGCGTGTTAGGGTCGAGGCTCATTCTTGGCAACTCAAGAATGGGAAATGGCAAAGCAATGGAAAGTGATGCACATGCCTGCTTGAAAATATTGCAGAAAGTAAGATTAAGCTTGTATCTTAGTAGGAAAATTCAGTCCAGGGTGAAATGTTTTCGATATGAGTTCAACCATGTGAGTGTCACTCTAAGTAAGAAAAATAAATGTGGCCACTACTATGTGTGACAGTCATGAATTCCATCTCAGGTCAGCAGAAACACAAAGAATTGCCAAACTATCCATTGGGATCAGTGGAGCTTCTCTGGACAGTCTAGCCAGAGAGTCTTACCCCATTTGAAGTCCTGCTGTTGGCAGGACTTGTTAGCAGCAGTGAAAATGATGCTTGGAAAGAACAGAAATATCAATATTTTACTGTGTTACAGATGTCATTGCATCTCTTTCTCATGTATTTAACATACTTTGAAAGTTTTACCCTGAGGAGGGGAAAAAGGACAAACTTTCTTGTGGTCATGGATGTTACGAGACATCTTCAGCAGCATGAATTATGCAAACTGATTCTTTCACCCTTGCTTGAATCTTCAAAATTTGGGTTTGATTGGGCTTTTCTCAGGTTATGTATGGAAGATTGTGAGACTCCTTAGGGATGTTCTTTTAAAACCTTGTTCTTCTTTAATGGCCAGAATTTAACTCACTGAACATCACGAAAGGATGCAATTTTGAGCATTTGTGTTTAGTTTTTATTCAGTTGCTATAATGGAGCCAATGTTGTTGACATTGTTTGTGTTATGCTGTGGACACTAATTTGATTTAATACGACTAAACTCAATTAGAAGCAATTAATTCTCACTATTGAGTAATGGAACTATATGAGTATAATGAGAATATACTGGGAAACTGGGTAGCCCTTATCAGTAAAGTGCATGTTAGTGTGGCAGTAAACATCTGGATTTCCCCAGTTACCCCTCTCTGGTTTGCCTAAGTGTTCTAGAAAGACTAATATCCTTGATTAGTTTGAAAGCACAGATAATTAATTACCCTCCAGCAGCCAGAAAATGTTTAAAAGCTTTTAATAGCTCTCATAAAAAGAAGGATAAATTTAGAGGCCACCACGAAAACATTGAATATGTGACCAGCATACTCCTAAAAGTGGAGTTTCCAGAATTAGATATTTACAAGGAATATTAACAACTGGAGTAAGTTTCCTCTTCATGGAATGCACAGTGTATTGCATTAATAAAGGCCACTGATTGTGCTTTAAGGTGAATCTGCTTTCCACAAACATTGCCAAGACACTTCACAAATCTTTAAAAGGATTATCTAAAAGGTTATTTACATTTTGTTTACATACATGATGAGTGTCTCCAACATCTACTTTAGATAGGATATTTGATTTTGTTTTGTTCTACTTATGCTGGAATTTTCTCAATCTTTCATTGTAGCTATGCAGTTTTTTCCTTAAGTGAGGATACAGTGCCCTGAAGATAATAAATCTCAAAAAATTACCTTTTCTTTAGACTTCATGAGTTTTCCTGGTAATGAGATGCAGAAAGAACTTGCTCCAGGTTTTGAGAGCTGTGTGCAGGGCAGATATGTGATAATGTCAAGCAGCGTTATGTGATCTTCCAGGTTCTTTATTTCCTATAAGAAGCATGAAGAGAAACATCAAAGAGGAGTGTGAGATGTTGTTGTGTAGGAAAAAAGCAGATAGGATTGGTTGCCCAAATTAATCTGTGTGAGAATAAGGAAGCATTCTCCTCCTTGGTCAGTCCATGAGGGTCTGAAATGGCTTCTGACGAAGGTGTTGGATTGGTAGGACCTCTGTTTGGAGATGGACATATACAGCTACACAATTAAGTCTTCTTTAATGATCAGCAGAAAGGAATTTTTAGAAACTGGACCAGTGCAGATGTTATATCATTTCTGTCAGCTTCCTTCTTTATGGCTGCTCTGCCATCTCACTCTTTTTTCTTGTAGTTACTTTTGTTCCTTTTCATGCCATGTATTGGGGAAGGTGGGGACACTGGGAAACAGGGAAAAGATATTCTTAGGATGCTAAAGTTATGTAAAGGTGCACCATGGATGAGCAGGATGAGGAGAACAAAATGTCCTCATAATTTTAGAAAGTTCTTTTCAGGTTTCGTCCTGCCCATGAAATCAGCACATGATGAGAGAATTCATCTCTTAGCTCTCTATGTGTCATCAAAAAAATCTTAATTGCTCCCAAAATAGAGGCATCTCCACTGGTTGTTCATGCTGCTGTATAAAATAGCCAAAGAACTGTCAAGAAATCATAATTAAACTCTTGGGGCAAACCCAAAAGCAGCCAGGATATTTCAGAAGATAAGTCAAAGCAGGTCTTTCTTTGCTGAACACAGAGTGCCTCTGTGGCACCACAGTGGAACTCCTTATTTCTGGGTAGAGCAAAACATTTGTTCTTTTCTAAGTGATGCCATATTTGCTCCCACCTTCTCAGCTGTAATCATATGTCCTTTTCCATAATGCAGGAAGAGGAGAGACTGGGTGAGCCCACTGCATGCTCTTAAACATTGTGCAGTGTGCTGGATACACAGCACGACAAAGTGGTTTAAATAAATTACTGCTCCAGGCTTATAAATGGATGAGTAAATTCCCTTAGGTTTTTTCAGAGGTTGCATTTGTGTGTTTTGCCATCAGCTTGGTACAGATGTGTGGCTAGCACAAGTCTTTCTCGTGAGAACATTCCACTGTGTTTTATAAACAAAGATAAAATTTGGATGTTTTTTAAACAGTGTCTTGAGATTTGGACAATTCAGGCCTGGCCAATCAGGCCTAGGGGGAGGTTTCTGGCTGACCAATCTGGGCGACGTCTGAAAAGTCTATATATATTGAAATCAAAATAATAAATTTCATCTTTCTCGCTACACAGAGAACTCGGGTCTTTTCTCTGCTAGCGGCTCATCAGCGACACTGATGTACCGTTATTTGAGACAAAAATATGGATGCAGGATGGACTTGCACTATGGCTAAAAGAAGCAAAAAAGTTTCATTGGTTGTTCCTAGGTTTCTAGTCCCAAGATTGTTCAGCTTTTAGACTACACTGATATTCAGGCTGCTGTAGGGCGCTGCTACATAATGAAGTCTTCTTACATGAAGATCCAAATATATGAGGCCCAGTTCATTGTTCACTGAGGAACTGGAATTCCTCCCACTGATCTGAGTGGCATTATGCACATGGGCCAAAATGGAGAGTCCAGGAGCAGTGATATCATGGAGAAGCAGAGAAGTAGGGGAAATTCCTGAGGTGTTTTCCTGTGAAGTTAACTCTAGACAAAGGAGAAGGACGGAGGAGTTGCTGCCATGAATTCTGTGGATAAGGATGTGTTGTAAATAGTAATGCAGTTCATATAAAAAGCTCAGAAGAGGACATTTCCACTGCATGGTTAACCAATGTGCATAAAACCTTAACTAAGGATAGATATCCACTCCAGTAATGGGTAGTCACAAATAATTTTTCAAAGAAAACAATGTAACATCAGACATCTTTTTCCCTGTCTTCTGCTAGTGAGTGGTACTCTGGCAAAGACAGGCAAGCAGTCTTTCAAAGTCATTTATATGTCAGCTATGTATTGAATGAGGCAAAACTGTGAAATGAATTGAAACTTGTTTTTCAGCTGATCAGTCTTTCATTCATCATCTTCCCCTTTGGTTTAAAAGGCATGGAGTGAAATAGCAAAGGAGGGAGACAATTAAAAAAAGTCTGAGCAGAGAGTCTCCCACAGCTTGTGACATCTATCAGCTCTCATCTACTGACCCCATCACTAGGACCACTCATAACCCAGCAATACTGTAGGAACACAATTTTGGAAATGGGGTGCTTGTAATTGTTTTATAGATGAAGGAGAAAAATTGTACCTGCAGCTTAATGCAAATTAAAATTAGTGTAGGGCTGGCATTCTAAGAATGAATGAGAATGCTCTTTTACACTGTATTTTAGATGTGAAACTACAGTGTGCAAGACCTTGTGTTATCCTCTTAAGCCTGAGATTACCTGATGTCATAAAACATGATGACACAAATATTGCTCATTTATGTCACTATAAAGGTAAGTTTATAATGGTACAATCAGTACTACCATTTATGCTATCTAAGCCCAGCATTACTAATTGTCTCACTATAAAGCTATTTTATAGTCATATAAACAGTACGGATAATGCTGTCAGGCATCAGCATTAATGTTTCAAATAAACCTACAAACACTTTATCCAGATATCTTTCACGGTGCTAATATGTAAGCATTAGGGACAAGCTCAACATTGTAATCTGTGATGCTGTGGCCAGTTATGAGCCAAGAATGCGACAAGGGAGTGCCCTTGCACTTTTCTCTACCTGAAATATTTATTACCTCATTTGCTTTTCATAAATGTCTGACTGTTACATCTCCAACTGGGGATGTGCAGCAAGTGCAGCTTTAAGTGCAGGTCACGCTCTGGGGACCTGCAAGCAGGAGTTCAGTTTCTGGGTGAAGGTTTGGTATAATTCTGCAACTCCTCTTTTTGCTGGAAGAGATAGTGGAAGTCTAGATGGGAAAATAATCTTTTTTACTAGAGAGTACATTGTTATTTTTGTTGCCTCTTGAGCACAGCAGAAACAAAAAAAAGGAAGAGCCTCTCTATGAAAATTGGTACTGTGTCCTGTTGCCAGATTCACATCTCATCTATTTCTTCCACTGAGTTTCTTGGGTGGGAGAATACCTCTGACCTATAAGAGAAAAATACAAGGAATAAATCTCGTCTCATACACTTTTACTGATTTGCATCTCTTAGTTATAAAGCTGAAAGCATCCAAAGACCATGATAGGTTTTATGTATCCAGCAGCAAAGGCAGCAACTGAATGCAGGGGTGCACATGATTATTTTATGGTTTAAGGGCTATTATGCTCAAAAATTGATGATACAGTTCCACATGAAATGTGATCTCATAAACTTTTTTCTGTAAAACTCCAGGTTTAATGAGGTTACAGGAAAACAAGCAAGCAAGCAAGCAAAGACTAATAGAGGGAAGTCTGTTGCAGTTGTTGATCAACCTTGCAGGTTGCAGAGAGACATTGACTTAGTGCACCCAGGATGGATTGACACTCGTTATGATACTTTGTCACTGATGGCTCTGGCTAGCAGCAGGAAGAGCAAGTTGAAGCCAGGAAAAAGGTGCTCCAAGACCCCAAAACAGGTGGGGAAGCTCAGCAGAGGTGATTGTCGCTTGTCATGGACTGTGTGGAGAAATTAGAGTAGCATCTTAGACGAGATGTTCATTTTTCATGTGACTAAAAAGAGGGAGAATAAAATTTCCCTTGTATCTGCATGGTTCAAAAAATTGCACAGGTAGAACCTACAAGAACCTTGCACATTGGTCCTCATTCAGCCCATCATAGTCATGCACAGTAGCCTAGGGAAGAGGAGTTTCCCAGCATTCCCAGGACACGTGCATAGCAAGGAAAAAGCCATTCCAGCTCCAGATTTTTCAAGTGACAGTACAGCCTCTGTCCACTTCAGTAATGCAATTGAACTCTCAAACTTTGATTTAGTAAAGTCTTAGAAATTCAAGCATTTCTGTAGTTTTTCCTGTCTGCAGTTTTGTCCTGGTCTGCCAGGTCTTTTTTGAAACCCTCTCCTGCAAAAAATTATAAAGGGTTTTTCAAATGAATGCCTAAGAGGCACCGTAAAAGAAAAAGCGATCTCTGCATTCAGTATCACTCCTGTTTGATGTTTTTCATAAAAAGTGAGATGATAAAATTATTTTTTTTAACTCCCTTCAATATACTGGGTTTGTGTTCTGCTTTAGGCCAGAAGTTCTGGGTGGTGTTCAAACTAGCGAATTTAAAATTTTGAAAGTTTTCTGCATAAAAGCAGAACTCCTAGAGTCAAACCTCCAAATGACAAGGTCAAAAAGCTTAAGATCTCCAGACCCAAAATTTTGAAGCAATGTATTAACCTCGTACTCAAATTTTAAGCAAAAGAGGAAATGTCCTACTTAGGCTGGCCCTGGAATACATGGTCAAAATGTGATTCAGTTAAAACACTACACAGGCTGCAAGATGAAAGCAGGAAAACTTGCTCAAGTCCCCACGGTGCAGGCTACCCCTTGTGCAGCCCAGCTGAAAATTCAGGCTGTTTATTCAAACATTCTAAATAGGATGCTTCAGAGACACAGTAGGGTGCTTCCCACAGTGCTCCTTCCAGGGCTGTGACCCTCTGGATAGGTAAAGAAAAAGTGAGGATCTATAATGTCATTTGGGATTGGCTATGAAGCCTGTGATAAAGGGGACACATTTTATGATAATAAGCATGAAAAAGGAGCCTCTAATTGGAAAACAAGATTTTTACTCTAGACCTATTTACCACATTTTCATATGTATGATTTCTAAATTTGATGAACATAAAAAGGAAAAAGTAATATCTTTTAATACTTCAGATCAAGTCAATTTATTTTTTATAATTGACTTTCTTTCTAGTAAGACCTCACACAGAGAAGGAATTTATGTAATATCTGTATTTAAAAACAAGCTGACAGATGCAACATAAAACTTGCCTTAGAACTTAAATTTTTGCTTTAGCCACCTTGATTATTCTTTCTAACCAAGTAATCTTAATTAAAAGAAGCTCTCTGTATGGAATTTAGCCACTTACAAGATCATGAAGTATTCTCAGATTAAAAAGTTCACTTTCCTCTTCTGAAATGAGTAGTGATGCTTTAATATGGTTTACCATTTTTGTGCCTTGACTCTGTGTCAAAGATTTTTCATGTGGTTTGAATGAAATGAGTTCTCCAGACTGACTGAGACCTTCCCAAAAAAGGATGAGAAGAGAATGCTAATGAGATATCCCATACCATTCAAGCTTTTGGACCTCATTAAGAAAAAGAAACAAAATATAAAAAGAAAAAAATATGAATACAGAATGAAAATATGTATACAGGGTTGAGTGGTTCTCATACTTGAGTTTTGGTGGAGATTGCCTTTTATATGGCTTGTAAAGGGAACATGTATGTTAGAAGAGACAGTTTCTTGGTTTTCCAAATATTTTGTTGTGTTCTATTTGGTTTTTTCAATGTGAAGACTCTCTAGCTGGCGTAATTGTAAACAAATCCTTGAAAATATGATCCAAAGGTATTCGATGCAACTATATATGGTTGAGTATGCCAAGAGCTTGAAGCACTAACAGCAAGAGCAGCTCCTTTCAGCATTAACTCAGACACCAGAGATGGCTTCCAAATGTCACCATTAACTGCTCACCTCTTCATTGAAGCATGGAAAGGAGACAATTTAAGGAAATACCTGTGATCTACTGCAAGTGAAAAATCTCACTGGGATGCAACATGAGAGCAGTTCTTAATGCACAATTAATATCTGCCCTGTCAGGAGAAGGTAGGACTTAAATGCTCAGTAAGATGTGAGATCTATTGAAGGAAAGGCAAAAACAAAGGAGCACCCAGAGATATTATCTTGCATTTTGAATATTCAAGCAGTCTATGCAGAATATCTTAATTTGATTGCTTTGTAGACATCCCATTTACTTACTTTGAATAAGCAGGCAAAGATAAAGCTGTACATTATTTTTTTGAAATTCATCCCCTTATCAACTGTCACTGATACCTCAATTTATGACTTTGAGAGATTGAGACATAAAAAATAGCACTGAGCAAGCACATTGTCGGTGAGGCTAATCAAATGGTTTCTCAGAACTCAGTATTTTCCCCCATTCTTTGTGTGTCAGAGATGTGAATAAGGGTCCCAGGATGGGGCTAATTAAGGAGTAGACAGGACTAGCTGACATGACAGTCTGCTAAGGGCATGCATCCATTTTCAGTGGAGTCTTTTGAGGGAGACTGATCAGGAGCTGAAGCAACACAAGGCTGGGCAGTTCTGTGAAAGTTTAGCTGGCCCACCATGCTGTTTGGTCTGTATTTGTGAGATGCATTGGGGTTTGTATTGTTGCATTAAAATATTCAAGACTTTCTTCTTTCCTGAAGAGGATACCTATCAACTTTTGGACAAAAGATGCTGACCATCATTGAAGGCTTTGTTTTTAATGTTGTATGCACTTCTGAGAGTAATATTAAAAAAAGGGGGTGGGGAGATTAATTAGAAATCCCACAAACTGTAGCAGCCTCTGCAAACAAAACCCTTTGTTTTCCCTCAGCTCTGTGGTATATTTTCCTCGAAGCAGTGGACAAACCCCATTATACCAGCAAGGAGTAGAAAACATTTTATCAGCTTGGCATTCCTTTCTCTGTCTCAGTTGAATTATTTTTCCATGTTGCCAGGAAGTGCAAGGCAGGTGGCCCTGACCCCATGCTGTCACACTGAAAAGTCAGGTCCTTTCTTTTGCATGGTCAGCTCTGGGCTGACTGCTGCCTTTCTGCCTTGGGGATCAGCCACTGCACAGGCACCGGAGATGTTCAGCACAGCACATTTAATCCTCCGTGCTGACTCAACTGCCTTGGTTTCCTCCTGCTGTTCCATTAGTCTCCTCTTCCATGTAGCTATTGATTAGAGTGATACTTGACCCTCTTCCCAGCACTCTCTTACAGTCTATATCTTCACTTTTCTCTTGTTCACTCACTGTCTCAGTTGTTTTACTCTGTCCTTTAAGCAGTGTTGCTGGGGGATATTTTGCCCGTGCAGCTGCTCCCCAGAGCCAAGTATTGGGTTGTGTCTAATTACTCCTCTAATGCACTGTGGTGAAGCAGTCCTTTTTCCCAGGCACTCTGGGCAGTAAGAAATAATTCACAGCAGCAGCAGAGCTGCTTCACAGAAAGCTGGAAAGGGCAATCCAGGAGCTGATTTTACTCAACACAATTGAAGGAGCAAGATGAGGAGGTTTGGATACAGGGGTTAGCAGTTATGCAGAACATGGTCTAAACTCACATATTCTGTATGTGGGATTGAAAAATTATTTCAAGGGATAGATCCATCTTTCATATTAGGATTGGTATTTGCCATTCACATTAACCATGCATCTTCTACACTTACAGAGCAAAGGAATTAGGCAAGAAAAAGTCAAAGGCAATCAAAAAGCAAAAGTAATGGATTAAGTTAGTGAATTATTGGGACAAATGCACCTATAGTCTATTCTTAGGAATAACAGGGTGTAGGGGTACTGAGTATCTTATATGTGAGACCTGCTTCCAGCTGTGTTGAAGTGGGGAAGGACATGGGGTTTTAGGGGACATGCAGTGATTTAAGGGGTTTTATTCATAGTGGATGATATTACCAGGTTTTTCAGTGTGATATTGCAGATAATTTCTTTTTCATTGAGGGAAAGTGAACTAAATAATTTTATTTTTCCTTTTATTGTGGGCCTACATAAAGTGTGAAGGATGTATGTTCCGTTTGCATTGATGTGAAGTTCATGGTATGTCAGTTTTTTTTAAGGTAAATTTGAAGGGTGTTTAAATTCCTCTAGGATTTTATCTTTTTTTTGTAAAAGCTGAAATGCATCTCAGTTTTATTGTAGACTTATTTCTAGTAATTCTAGGATATGTTATACTTATATCATGAAATTGCAGCTCATTTAAACAGAGGTGCAAGAGATTTATGTTATATGGATGGTTCTGACACAAGCCTTGTCTGTTCTTAAAGAGTAGACATTAAAGTTGTTGTGTCTCCATAAATTAGCATCTTCCTGCCTCTTCTCTGGGTACACGTCTGTAAATAATTTTCAAGTTTCTGAGACTATGGAGTGTTGAAAAAAGCAGTATATATTTGAATCACAAGGACGAGGGAATATGTGATCAAATGAGTGTGTGCAAGAAAAACAGCCCTGCCCAAGTACTACTGGGACATGGACAGTACTGGGGAGATGGGTTAAAGAGCAGAAGACTGGTGAGGAGGATTCTAAATCACTCAGGTGCCCTTGCAGCTGGGAATAGTTCTTTATAAGCCCGTGTGAACAGCAGGCCAGTGATCCTCTAGCATGGACGGAATTTAATAGTGCCTGCATCTCTGATTTTGTACCTCTGCCCAGGTGCTCTTGGGGGATCTCCCTTTTAGCAAGGTAATGGAAATAAATTTCCTCTTTGCATTCTAGCCATGCATTTGTGGTTGTTCCACCTGCCTGCCAGCGTCAAGTCACACAGCCAGAGAGACTATTCATGAGTGGGCACTTTTTGCAAAATGGACAAAATACCCACTCCACTGTGTTGTGCATACCTGGTTTTCCAAATCCTAAATAACCTCCCACTGCAACACACACAGTGTGTGAGCCAAAAGAATCAATAGAAATGCTTTCCAGGGCTGGAAATATAGATTTCACTGGTGAAATACAGGGCATTTACTGGTCTGTTCAATACAGCAGGTTTGCTTCTGTAACTTTATCTGAATTGTCCACTGGTTATATTTAGAACAATGCAACAGCAATATGAGACATTAAACTTTAGAAAGGTGATGCTGCCTTTTACATCCTGGAATTGGAATCTTTCCTTTCCATGCCAAATCTCCAAGGTCAGATCATTTGATCACTGCTGAGAAGAGTTTTCTCAAACTCCAGTAGCATCAGTCATTGTGCTGCTCTACTTTTCTATTTCTGTGATTCCATTGATTTCCACTGATGTGAGTTACAGCCATGTGAAACTACACTAAAGCAGCAGGTAATGAAGCTACTTGCAAGGATACGTCCTTAATTACAGAAAACAATATTTACTTGACCTTAAGCTAAAATTTCTGCTTTTTTTTTTTTTTTCAATTCCTCTATCCCAGACATGTTGCTTCCTTACCTTTTAGAGCATTTAAAATTTTTAGGGTTTTTTGGGGGAGGGGGGGGGATTTTTTAGGGGTTTTTTTTGTTTGTTTTTGGGTTTTTTGGGTTTTTTTTTGTC
Source organism: Lichenostomus cassidix (assembly GCF_008360975.1). NCBI lineage: Eukaryota > Metazoa > Chordata > Aves > Passeriformes > Meliphagidae > Lichenostomus > Lichenostomus cassidix. The sequence goes on from NC_139484.1 coordinate 18,731,253, forward strand.
TTGTTTGTTTTGTTTTTGTTTGGTTGGGTTTTTTTCTCCAAACTTACAGGAGACCTTATTGATCTTTTCAACTACCCAAAAGGAGGTCGTAGCAAGAAGGTCATCAGTCTTTTTTCCCAGGTAATGTGTATAGAATGAGGGGAAAAGGCCTCAAGTTGTGTCGGGGAGGTTTAGATAAGATTACATTAAGGATTTGAAAGGGCTGCCAAGTTGAAAAACAGGCTGCCCAGGGAAGTGGTTGAGTCACTAGTCCTGGAGATATTTAAATAAAGGCAGACATGACACTTAGGGACATGGTTTCCAGTGGACTTGGCAGTTTGCTGTTGGACTTGGTGATCTTAAGGGCATCTTCCAGCCTAAGTGGCTCTATGTTTCTATGATACTTGTACAAAAGTGATTATTTGGATCTTTAGAGCAGCCATGCTTCTCATTCATCCTGGACAAACAGTGGGAAATGGGGAGTGCAAGCATTTCCTTGCTAACCAGCATATTTTGTTCTGATGCCTTTGCAAGCACTCCTAGTTCAGTAGTTATGTCTGTGACATCTGAAAGTCCTTTGCTGACAAAGTCATTAAAATTTCAATGTATTGTTTAAGAATCAATAGAGGAGTATTTAGAGCAGTTTTCTGTGGTTGAATGCTCAGCAGGCTTAAGAATGGAACTGCATCCTTAAATATTTTTGAGAGCAAGGCCCTTTCCTTCCCCTTGAATAAATCTATTCAATTAGTTTATGAGATTTTGATTTCTTTCTTCTGCACTTTGCTTTTAATAACAGTTTACCATAGGACTATTCAAGCAGTAACTAGCACCCTGTCTGCTCCCATCAAATAAATCTGTAGTGATTTATCCCATGAATACTAAGGAATAAACTTTAAGATTGTGCATGTGATTTTTTTTTTTAAGAGCATTAACATAACTGTACATAACTGTGTTTTTCTCTTGGATTTTTCTTCCTCTGGCTTTACCGTCATGCTAACAAAGCTGAGCTGCATATGAGAAAATAGCTTTATCTTCCTCAAATACCAATCTCTTACAAGTGTTTCTGCAAAATAATGGCTTTTGGAACATCTCCCAAACCAACAGATTTCAACTCTGTCAGCTTTCAATAGAAAGTAATTTTAGATTTAAATTCCTTTCACTGCAAACATCCTTTCTCTGTACCCTGAGAGTCTCAAGCACTATTGGAACAGAATCCTTGAAGATCATTACAATGGATAAAACCAAAAAAAGAGGATTATGGACTTGATTTTGTCCTTGAGCCTGCCTAGCTCAGGATTTGGGCTGCTAGGATCTGCTGAGTTACAGGACTTTGCAAAATGTAGAGAGCCCAATGCACAGCCTTAAGTCATAACAATGTGGTAATTTTTGCAGTCATACATTGGATCTCCATTCAGAATCTCCATTCCATTCCTACCTCGGTCCAGACAGAGCATAAGATACAGATGAATAATTATTTGGAAAAACAGAATCTGTCCCAAGGATTCCAGCACAGGGAGAATGGAAATTTTTCACTCTGGTTTTTCAGCAATTTAATCTACCCTTCTCCTAGCATGTTGTGCTGAATGAGACCCTTCTTCTTCCCCCAGGCTATGTCAAATTAGTGGATCCCATGTCACCCAGCAGCGAGCTTGTGAAGCAGGGAGCTGCTGTCTGTTACAGCACATCTTTGCATTTATTTAGGTATGCTGTCTCTCCCTTTGGCTTGCTGTTTTTCTCATTCCTTTGTCCTTTTCATCCACTAAGTTAAAGATCTCCCACATTTGATATTCTCAAAAGGTGGGAAAACAGCTCAACTGAAAAATGTTACTTCCTGTACACAAACATAACACTTTCAAATATTGTAGGTGAATTTAACATGGCCACAGAGCTCATGGAGAAGTGAACAACACTAAGCAGGTCAAAGTTAGTGTTTTGTTGAAATAAGGGGGGGAAATCCAATTTTCCATACCCTGAAAACTCCAGCTTTCTTTAACAAGTGGAGAGGTCAGTATTTACTGAGAAATAGTGGAAACAGAACCTATGTGAAAGTCTGGTTGAAGAGAGTCAGGAAAGAGCTGAGCTCAATGGACCAGCTCTTGCTTTTATTTGACTCCAATTTCAGCAAAATGGAGATTTCACCCCTCAGAGATGGAAGGTCATGTAATCCACACTAGATCCTGTGGCAGAATCAGCTCAGTTTTAATGGCTCCATGGGAAAGTGCATATCAAAAGCATGCAGAATGACTGCAAACTTTACAAAGGAATGTTCATCTACCTAAGAATATATAAGTCAATGACTGTACAGAGCTAAAATTAATTTATATCAAAGCTTCATGGAGGTGTGCACATAAACCAGACTGGGGAGTGATGACATGTATATTTCTAAACCACCACAGCAGAATGACAGGAACAAATACTATTTTAATTCAATTTTGTATATTGTGGAGACAAGAAAAAAGAAGAATATTTTTGTTCAATAACTCTGGACATATATATATTTGAAGTCAATATAGTGAGAAGTTTACTCCTGAGCCTTCTCCCACAGTTGATTTCTGCTGACTCAAATTTCCCTCTTCATCTACCGCAGCCATGACCATTTCCTGACTTTGTGTGGAACATCTGGGGTGGTGGTTGTACTTGAGAAAGTATGAGTATGTTTATGATTCCATACCCAGGTGGCAGCTGTATCCTTTCCTGATCATCTGCTGTAACAGGTAGTTTTGGAAGTACATAAAAAGCAAAATACAAACATTACTTCCTTTTGAAACTGATGAACCAAGTTCACTTGGTATCTCGATATTGTGTGGTGAAAAAGTACTGGGAATGCAAATGGAAATCAAGATATTTCACTTGGAGATAAGTTAGAAAAGATGTATGAGAAATTTATAAAAAACTGTCTTGGAGTAAAGGACCAAACACTTAAACTTGCCCTTTTTAAACAACCAGAAAAAATAAATTGCAAACCCACCTCTTTAGAGCTAATTGAATGATTTGAACTTTAGAACGGCAACTAGAGGAACAAGAAATTATTGAACCAATAGCATTAGGATTTGCTATTTTGTGAAAGTTTAATATATTCACAATGATTGCAGATAGGGTACAAAAATAACAAGTAGACCTAAGTATATTTAAAAGAGTTTAAATCACTTATAAGTAACCTGGAGACAGAAGGAAACATCACTTTATAGGCAAGGTACTTCATGAATTTTTAGAGGAATTTTCCCTCCTTTCTTTATAGCAACCAGCACTAACCTTTTTAAGAGGCAATGTAGTTAATTAAGTGTCTCTCAGCACTGACCAAAAATTGTATTTTCTGTGTTCACTGCTTCTCCTCAAACATTCATACAGGGCCATGTTGGCCAACTGCTGGAGCACTTCAGGGAAAATTTGCGCCAGAAAGCTCCACACACTCATAAAAACAACCAGCAAAATGCTCTGTGTGCCTCTGAAAATAAATAGTTTCTGAAAAGGTATGGGAAAAGCCAGTGGCTTGTTGAACTGGATGAATCCTTTGGCTGTACTGTTGCCAAAATATAAAATCAGCAGCATGTAGTCCAACTGGGGTTACTATATAGTCTTCTATTTTTAGAGAGTCTTTTTATAAATTTTATTAATAGTGATATTAATTTAATTTAATTTCATTAGTAGTGGTATTAACATTACAGTTTGGATTGCTTCAGCACCACTCGTGCTCAGTATTTTGCAAAATTATTGTGAATAGCAAAACTTTCTCAACCAATCTACAAGATGACACCCACTAGACCTATTTCACATTTTGCCAAAGTTTCCCTTTCTCTGTCTACATTTATGCCTTCGCTTATCTATTGTGCCTGCCTTTTCTCAAGTTTTCTCTTTTCTATGTTCTTTGGGGTGAAAAAGTCTCCCACTGCTTCTCCTACAGTCCCTAGCAAAAAGGGCCAAATCTGCAGCAGAGTTAAATACTAGGAGGTTGTGGTGAAAATAGGACTGGAAGATAATTTAAAGGTTGTCTGCTATTCAAATTTCCCAGTGTCATTCCTTGGAGAACTTTTATATACCAGGAGATGGAGAGAATTGCACTTCCAGAGGCATGCTTTCCATGTCAGAGGGAGGCCATTACCTGTATCTGATACCCACAGTTGTGCATCACTCATTAGACTAATCAGCCCTCTCTGCTGAGAAGGATCAATTTCTCCATTTTCCCTCTTGTGTGAGTTTAGCAGCAGAGCATTGCAATTGCCTTCTGCTGGATTTAGCTCTGTGCTTCCAGCTGAAGATGTAAAAGTCCTCTTTAAGGCCTATTTACCACAGAGACATAAACGACAGAAATTGGCAGGGAATTTGTAACAGTGATTACCTTTTGTCTAATTGGAATCACCATCACTACAACTAATACCTTGGAGAGCAGAGAGGCCACTGGCCCAAAGAGAGAAGGTTCAGATTAGATATCAGAAAGAGATTTTATACTGTGGGGGTGGTGAGACACTGGAACAGGCTGTCCACAGGAGTTGTGGATGCTCTGTTCATTTAGGTGTTCAAAGCCATGTTGGATGGGACTTTGGGCAATCTGCACCTGTGGAAGGTGTCCCTGCCCATGGTGGTGGTGTTGGAACTAGCTGGTCTTTAAGATCCCTTCCAGCCCAAACCATTCTATGATGCTGTGATTTGCAGCCTGACTTTATCGTGCTTCATTTAAACCAGGAATCCCACCATGGGCTTCCCTCTGCCCAGCACTACCCTTGCTTATGTCCTAATTCTGTCCTAAGCTAAACATAAATCTCAGGCCAGATCTCCCTGGTTTGAAAAGTCATAAAGATCTCATTGTTAAATCAGGAGAGTGAGCACAGCTGCTCCTGTCAGGACAAAAGCCATCAGGCTGTCCATGTGTGCAGAGCATCTCATCAAAGCCAATCCCAGCTAGTGTCTGCTTTGTTTCTACTGGAGAAAAGTTGCAGCTCAACAAATAGACTGATTTGGGGATTTGGGAAGCAGCCAAGGTTGAGCATAATTGGAGATTCAGGAAGCCTCCCAGCTTTTTTGCCCACCTCTGTACAAGCTGACAGGAAACCTTAGAGAATTGTTTTCCTCTTCCTGTGTCTCAGTATCCCCATTTGAAAATAGAATCAGTCTTCCTGATAGTATTTGAAATACATGAGGAGCTGAATATCATTACACTTACTGGCTTTTGCAGCAGGACTTCACATGGAGGCAAACAGGCACAAAAATCCATCAATAATCTTGCAATTCTGCCATCACACACTTGACCTGTGTTTTAAAATTCCAGTTATCCTGAGTTCACACAGTGAAGAGCATTTGAAATTTTTTAGAGGAAACCCTCTAAAATCAAAGCACCTAATAATAAAGGGAAACAAAGAGAGTATTACAGTTTTTGCAACAACCACATTTACATCTAAACATTTTATGCATGCAAAAATATGCATCCATGCCTATTTTTTTAGATTTGTTTAAAATGCAGATCGCTAGAAAAGCAGTTGCTTATTACAGTTTCTCATATACACTTTCAAGGGTGAGTTACAGTAACTCTTTTTCTCCCAGATGGTAATTAATATCCTTTTCTCTTTTGCTGTTTTTGTTTAGTGTGTAACTTATGAACAGAGGTTTATAAATACCTATTTATTATGCTGAAGGAACTTCTTTCTTATTAAATGTCTGCCTTTAATATTCATTTCCTCCATCAGTTAGATGTTAATATTAGATTCTGTGATGAAATTCATGGCTTACAGCATTCACTTTAGCTCTGGGAGAATACTATTTTATATTTTTTGGATAATCTATTTTTCTTTTTTTGGTTAATCTATTTTTCCAGCCTCACTTTTTTTTTCTGGTTCCTGTTTCTTATGCTGTTATATTTAAAGATTACTAGAAATGGTTATCTGTTGCAAATTGCAAATATGCCCAGATATATGTCGTTATTGTTGTATAACTAGGATAAAAATTACAGGCAAAAGTAAGCCCCTTAGGAAGTGCTGTGCTTTGGTCTTTCTATATTATGAAATCTGTGTTCCCATCAAGTTAAAAAGGCTGGGTAGCAGTGTGAGCTGGTGTTTCATGGGTAGAGAAACTTCTGCCATTCCTAATGTATTGGTTTTGTCTGAGACCTTCTTATATTAAGAGTGATACAGACTCTTCATCCAGAAATAGCTTCTGTTGGATTAGTATGCCACAGAATGGCTGTTCTGTCCCACCAATCCACCTAATTACCTGTGCTGGAGATACTGATGAGAGTTTGGTCACCTCGTTCCAGTGTCATGCCCAGTGCAGTCTCTGGAGTTAATTCTAAGGGGAATGCTCTTCATTTTTGTTATCGTTAATGAGAACTAAGAGAATAGGCTCTGCATTCACTTAATGAGAATGTGATGGTTTGAGCAGAGCTGGAGAAGTGAATTTGAAAGGCTGATCTTTATAATGAACCAGAACATTGTCAAATCACATCAGCCATGATATGGGATTGGGTTTAACAGCTCTGTGTCTTACATGAGGTCAAATAACTGTGTGCGTGTGGATTTTGTGTGCTTAAACATGTAACCTTTTGTGTCTTATGGAAATATGTATTCATTATATACCTTTACACATGCTATTGATCAAACAAAGTATGTGGTGGTAGTAAGACTGTGGCAAATGCTGGTTAGGGAGAACAAGAAAAAGAAAAAAATTAACACTGCCACATCCTTTATGCTTTCCCCAGGAACTGACTCTTGGAGACAAAAGAGATTAGGAACTGACATGGCTTTGTCAGTGGTATACTAAAGTAATTTTGTGAGACCTTCCTGATGAAGGTTGTACTACTCCTCGGCACGATGGAAATCCACAGGTGTGACATTGTAAATGAGGCAAGATCCTTCTGAAACAGAGGAGAACAGTGCTTGGTTTGTACCTCAGGTTCAGCTGACAGTGGAGAGGATGCATGATGCACAGATGGATCAGAAGTCCAAGATAATAAACTGATTCCTCAGTCTCACCTCTCCATTTTTCACCAATTCTAGATCTGCTCTTGAGCAGTGAGAATATCTGCAATTTTTCTTATATAGCAAGGCCATGGGAAGATATTTTAAAATGTGTTCTTTATTATTATTCATAGGCATGATGGGAGAGGGAACTAAAAAAACCACCCTAAAATTGCAGAATACTCAAATAATTATCTTACAACTAAACGCTCCCTCTCTCTGGTCCTCTCCAGAATGTTTACTCCTAAGCAAGACCTAATCCATGTGGAAGAATGAATTAGCATATCCAACTAGCATTTTCTTTGTTATTTACATGTTGGAGGATCTTCTCAGGAATTAAGTGGGATTGTTTCAGCTCAGGTGAGATTTAACTCTACTCAAAACATAACCACAGAGGTATTAACTAGGCCTGATCCTCCTCTCCTGAAATTGGTGGCTGCTCTTAAAGACAACAGTAATATGCCCCTTATTTGCTACTGCACAAAAATTCTGTAGTGGGTAATAATATTCTCACTTGAAGTAATTTTTCAGGCCTGAACAGCTGCAGAGAGTCTACAATTCCCTGCTGCTTCAGTCCCTATTTTTGGTTTTGCAGTTCACACAGAGCCCAAGGAAATTACTGAATTCATCCCCACTGGCTTGGCTAATACTGAATCTGCTGGAACGCTGGTACAGACAATGCTCAGGCAGTGTGGACTGGGTTTAGCTGTGCCACACAGGCCTCCTGAGCATTCCAGCTTCCTTTCTGGTTCATTTAGCCAAGTGAAAGAGCTGAACTGATCAGCCCAGGCCTCCCAGGGAAGCTGGAACTTGCAGAAGAAAGTCTTATATAGTTCTCCAGCATGGAAACAACCATCAGCTGCTAACAAAGCAGGGGGATGTTGCCAGCAATTCAGAGTGCCTGTTAGTCTGTGAGCAGTCTGGTTGTGTGTATTTGGCATTCAGGTGAAGCCTCAGGTGACTTTCATCTGCTCAGTGCTGCCCTGACTTATGCACATTCAGATAAAGTCAGATAAAATGGCAGGCAACTTCTGGTAGTGAAGCCAGACTTCTGGGATTATTTGAAAAATTGGTTGCACAATGGAGTTAAATAAGTGAGGTGATGATGCTTTATCCAAGCTATAAAAAGAGTAGCAACTACTACTGACAAAGGCATCTTATCTCAAAATCTACCCATATACTTTACAGACAGCCGAGATTATCACTACAAACTCTGCTGAAAATGCAGCTATTGTTGAAGGCCTGACATTTTACCATGCTTTTACAAGAAGTAAGCTGTTACAACAGATAGAGCAATTCTTATAAATTCTCCTTATCCTTCCTCTTTTCACAGATTGTCTGGAGACAAAGATTTGGGTTGCTATTCTCATTCTACTTTTTTGTTGTACACTTCTTATCTTTCTTTCAGATTGGGATTTAAAATCCAAGTGCCTAACAGTAACATATTGACATATTTGCACATATTGTCAAGCTAGGGCAATGCCTTACCTGGGTGTTGAATTTGATCCAGGACAAGAAAAGAGCAGCACTTTAAAGCAGAATGGCATGGCATGGCATGGCATGGCATGGCATGGCATGGCATGGCATGGCATGGCATGGCATGGCATGGCATGGCATAGAATAGTCGGAAGAGACCTACAAAAATGTTTTAGTCCAACTGCCTGAGAACTAATTTCACCCAGTTCAGAGATTATTTAAAGAAACATTGACTGTATTCTCAGAGAACTCCCATCATTGCTGTACTGAGGGAATAGTTTATACCTTAACCAGATTTTCCTGCCCCTTCCCAAAGTCTGAGTAGAATCAAAGGCTTTAAATCAGGTTTCTTTGAAAGTTCTCTCTTCCCTCTGAATCTTGAATTCAGTGTGACCCTGTACCAGAGATATGTCTGCCTCGTTGCATGGTGAGATGCTTCTGCTCCACAACTGGAATTTAGACAAATTTCTGTGAGCTCCATTGAGGTCACTGTAGTTGGACTGAGAAGTCAAAGCTGGGTTAGTGGGACCCACTGATAGACTGGAGGCCAAAGCAGAAGCAATCACAATTTGAGAACAAATTACACATAAAAGCTTGCAGTCTCACTCCAAGTCCTCTCAGGAATGGCAACCCCTCACCCATAACCCATGTCTGTCTGCATTGCCTATTCCTGTCTGGATATTGTGCAAGGGCTGAATTTGTGAAACAGTGGCCAAAACCCTATGTGCTCCTTATCAGATCTCCCCTTCCTTTGGAGGAGCTTTAGCATTCACCACCCCATAAATATAAACTTATGGGGATAGGGGAGAGATGTCACCTCTGGCACAGATGTCACCATCTCAGCCTCAGGGTCCCCTGTCTCACTCAGCTTTTCCTTGCTTCCTTGTGTAAAGCTTCAAGGGTTTTATTAGGCTCAGCTCTGAATCTTTATCCCCCCTGCTTTGCTGGCACTGAGAGTCCACTCTCACTTTCCTTTGTAAAGGTCAGAAATCCCTGTCCCTGGTCTCAGTGTGTTGAGAGACAGAATGGGCAATTCCCCCTGCTTCTCTGCATCTGAACATGACCCATGCTGCCTTCCAGAGGAGCTGATCTGTGTGAGTTTTTCCCTGCTTCAGGCAGTGAGGGGACAACCTGCACATGCAGCTGCTTCAGCTGGGGGTGACCAGAGATGGAGGAGACAGGTTCTGAGCAGGCAAGGCCATAAGAAATGAGACATAAGAGGGAAATTTTGCGCAGCACCTCAAAACCTACTGCTGCGTGTATCCCATGGATCTTGCCTCTGTGTGTGCATTGGTACAGAGCAGCAGGGTGTGTAAAACCTCATCTCTGCGAGGCTTTTAAATCCTGCCAGGCTGCCTGCATGATTTGGGGCCATATGCATATCAGCAGCCTGGGTATTCAGCCCTGGCACTGAGTTCTCAGCTGAGTCCTTGCAGGGAGCTGTGACATATTTGTTGCTGTGAAATACTTAGCCTGTTTCCTGCAGAAATACACTTCTGCCGCAGTTAAATACAGTGGCAGTGATAACAGTGAGATACGATTGAAGGTTCTGCAGGAAAAGCCAGGTGGTTTTTGTCCAGCTGAAAAATACGTGCCTGATGGAGACACCTTCATCACTCAGAAAAAGTGCTAATTTTACTGTATAGGAAGCAGATTTGGCTCCACCTGCTGGTTTCAGGCTGGTTGCAAGCCAAGCTGGTGCTTTCTGGGGAAAATTCTGAAACACTCAATTTAAATCTAAATAAAAACATGAACAGATAAAAAATTATGTTCTGAGGGGTGAGATGGCAGGCTTTCTGTATAATTTTTTTTTTTAAAGTAAAATAAAGAAAGGAAAGAAAGGTAAGTGCTTTTATCCACAATGTTAGGTGAAATTCTTCCAGAGGCATTACTAACTTCAGGGACTTTTGGAAGGAATGCAAGGGGAATTTTCTCTGAATGACAATCTGTTTTGAATGGTCTGTTTATCTGTAGTCAAACTCCCTGTTAAAAATTCAGTGACATTCTAGCTTTTGGTTGGATAAGCTAAAGATACCCATTCTCAATTATGTTGTAAAGTCAACTGCTCTCTAAAAGCTTATTACAATTTCTAGGGCTTGTGAAAATGATGATTATGGTGACTGCTACCCAAATGCCTTTCAATTTACTAATAAAACAGTGTGATGAGTTTCTTGTGCTGGAGCCATCTGCTCAACACTGAGATGTTCAACACTGACAGATGAATTTGAGAGTTCTACTTCTGTTTGGTTTGGTTTTTGGGGGTTTTTTTATAATAACTTTCAAGATCTGTGTAAATTTTAATGATGTGTTTTCCATCCCTTTTTTTTCCCTTGCTTTTATGGGATAAAGGAATGTATGCAAAGAAGAAACATCTCACTTAAAGAAGAACAATTTCAGGACTGTCGATTCAGATCCTTTGTGTTTCACAGATTTACTGTAGTACTTTTTTGAGGAATTGGGGACTGTCATATTTGCTGCTTCTAGTGGCCCATGTTTGCTTTAGAAGGAAGCTTCTAGGAAGCATCTGCTATTACTATGTATGTCTGCACTTGTTTTTAGCAGAGATTTCAGTGTTAGTTAATACTGAAAGAAGCAGGGTAAGCTTGACAGCAGCAACAGCACACTTCTATTCTTTGCACAATGATGAAGTAACTTCAGGCAGTAATTTGAGAAAAAGAGTGACAGCTTTACAGGAATGGACAGTTTTCTGTTGGTAAGCCTGGATATTACCTTGCTGCTTCCAGCTGGAGGACAGGCTCTTTCTCTCCTTTCATTTCTTCTTTTACACCTTCTTTTAAACAAGAACTGCCAAATCATTCTTGTATATGTCCTCAGCATGACACCTGACTATACCTTCTGTACCGTTTATATTTTATTTGGGAAAATTTAATTGAGTGCAATCCTTGTGAATGTATAGGATTGCAGAGCATTCAGCTTTATTTATTTTAAAGGCCTGTGGTTAGAACTGTAAGTGGTAGCTGGATCATTTTATTCTTAAGTTTGATATACTGTCTTGGAAAGAAATACACAGATTACCAGGTACCTATAAGACCTCTCACTCTCTTATCCCAGTGTTTTAGCTACGTGCTTTTGAGGCTTATCTTTGTGTTGGCTCTATTACTATATGGTTGTCCTGTTTTGACTGTGCCTGCATCTTACTGGAGAGAATTTGGAGAAAGCCATGCCCATATGATGATACTGGTGATATTGAAGGACCCTTTTTCTTAGGTCTTTGACTTGCCCTAATTAAAAGCTAGAGCTACAAATGATCTGTGGACAGACCTCACCCTAGCCCTGCAAACCCTGGGCGTCAGAAATCCATGACCCCCTTCCCAATACCCATTTTGTGAAGCAGGTGTGGTGCATCTGCAGGTAATCTCCCTCTCTAGAAGAAGCCTTGCCTTTGCTTCCAAATCCCAGCTGCCCCAGACCTGCATGGTTTGGAGTCCTTCCTTCTCAAAAGGACTTCAAGATGATTTCTCTCCCTGGCAGCATTTAACGCTGCAGCCCCAAATAATTCCAGAGACATCTGAGGCACTATCATAAATACGGGTTACAGGCTGGAAGAAAACATGACATTATACTGTCCATGAAATAGAGTAGTCTTTAGGGCAGGCTTTCCAGCAAGAAAAGATTCACGTGCTGCCTTAGAAGTGCTCTGTGTCCCTGTGCTGTTCCGCAGCCCACAGCCACTTCTACTCCAGCCTCAAACCAGCACCAGGCAAATACATGACCAGCACCAGCACAAAACCAATGGCAGTTTAAGGGAGAAACAGGGAACAAATAATTTGTTCATACATTTTGACTGAAGTAACAGTTCTTAGGGGCAAAATAATAGATGAGAAGATTGGAAGTCACTAACTGGTTACCAGTGACAGATACCAGGGAAAGGAGGGGACAAGTTCTGAAATGTTATATGTCCCCAGAATTCTCTCCTGCATCTTTGTCAATGTCTGAGGTGCATCCTGAAGGAAATGGTGTCTTTGCATTTAATGGCTTTTATAGGCTTTGCTTCCTTGGATATATCTGATTGCTTCTTGAATCCACATACATTTTTAGTTTCTGCGACATTCTTTGGCAAGCTGAGTTTCACAGCTGAATCCACAGAGCCACAGAACCATAGGATGGTTTGGCTTGGAAGGGACCTTAAAGACCATCTAATTCCAGATCCACTGCCATAGGCAAAGACATCTTCCACTAGACCAGGTTGCTCAAAGCCCCATCCGACCTGGCCTTGAACAATTCCAGGCATGGACTGTGCAGTTTCTGTGGGCAGCCATGTCTCACCATGCTCACAGTAAAAAAAAAACTTCCCAATATCCAATCTAAATCCACCCTTTTTTCAGTTTAAATCCATTACTCCTCATCCTATCACTATATTCCCTAATACAACTTCCCTCCCTGTAAGGTTCCCTTTAAGGCTGAAAGGCTGATATAAGGTCCTCCCCCCACCCCCATCCTTATTCTCTCTAGGCCAAAGATTGGGATTTTTTTCCTTTGCTATCCTCAAATGATGTCAGTATGTCCTTATGTCAGTATGTATGTCTTTACTCAAATAAAAGCACCATGTAATATGTATATACAGTGTGTTTGTTATTAATAACCATAATAGTTTTAGAACCCGGTTTTGGGTACTCTCTTGGCCTCTTACTTCATTTCCTGTATATAACCAATTAATAAAAGAGTAAGTGATGCTGACAGGTGGAAGACAGGTTTTGGAAGGCTTACTTGCCATGACTAGGAGCTGCAGAACTGTGTGAATTCCGCAAATTTCCCTGGGCTATGACAGTGAAATAACTTGTATTGACATTCCCTGTAACACAAAACAGCACTTTTTAAGCAGCACCCACAAATTCTCTGTAGCATTCTCTGTGTTTTGTTTTAATCGCATGATATATGCCAGACATTGAGTCATCATTTGCTAAAGAACATAAAATGGTATTCAATCTTTATGCTTCTCTAGCTGTACAGCTTTGCAGGTTATTGTTTTACTGGGTCTTAGGTGATTATCTTACCCATACAATATTACATTGCGTAAAACTGTTTCTCTTCATAGGAAATTGAGTTTGCATTGTGATTCATACTTGCAATTATTGTCTAAATCCTTTCAATGACTCAAAATGACACAGTTAGTAAAAAAAGCCAAACCAATCTCCATGGGTAACATATCTGCCCCTTGCCTTGAATTTTTGATAACCTGCACTAGCATGGTAGTCTTGTGAGTATAATCTCTCTGGAACTTGCTAATACTTCTCTCTTCTCCATATAAATAGTGACCATAAATTCAGCTGGGAAAGATCTCTACAAAGTACCAACGTCGGTTGGCTGTGGCATTCAACATAGCTGGGATTTAATGCAACAGCATTTCACCTCAAGGACTTTTGTCACATCCCTTTAGTGTCTCAGTCTACTTTCTCAGTAGGCAGATTTCTGAAGAGTCACACAGTTTGAGACACAGTCTGGCATTTCTGTAATGTGAAGGCTTTGTTCTATAGCCTAGCTGATAGTCTGGCACTCTTCCAGCTTTTGTGTTAGCACAAACATTTCAGAGAGTTTGACTACTGCTCTATCAGAGAACCTGTCCCAACTGGAGCCTTCAAAGAGGGTTTTCCCTCCAGGAAAGGAATAATGGTGTCACTTCTGCTGGCCTTGTTGACCTCCCAAGACAAGAACACCTCTATTAGTGACTGCTTCTGCATGGGAAACCATCTCATTTCATCAGAGAGAAATTTAAAAGCCTGGGCACTGATTTGTTTTGGTCTGCTGTTCTTCTCCCTTTCCATGGATCAGCAAAGCACAGCTGCAATGTGGCTCCAATAAGTTTTGAACGGTGTACGTGATCTTGGTTTAGTGTTTAAAAGCATTTGGAGCTCTGTACTTGCAGTGAATGAACTGTAGATGGAGAATGGTATTTTCCTTTGGCAGGAGAGAAGACATAGCTGGACTGTGCTAGATCCTGATCAAACTGCTTTTGAATATAGTCCCGTGACTTATTGGAACATTTTCACAAAAGGGAGCCCAGTCCTGAACTGAAGGTTTCAGTGGTTTAAATAATAATCTCTCCTCTTCATAACCTGTTCCAGTGCATCAAAATTGGTTTTGGGGGAAAAAAGCGTCATAAATCTCACTGAGACATAATGATCTCAGGCTTGTAGTGGTGATCTTTTTCAGTGGGAGGATTTGGAATTAATCTTTCTAGATAGTGTGAATATATTAAAAAAATATTATGCCTTATTGAATATAAAATTTCTAATGACTGAGACTTGGGTGAAAATGTATATTGGTTTCAAATTAAACTCTGGAATTAAAGTTGCCCATCCATTTGATTCTTATTTATTTCCATACATGCCCTTTGCTTCCACCACCCACAGTGGGGAAATATAAAAGTTTTGCTGGTTACAAATCAATCTCACTAAGCATTTCTCCAATGCTGTGACTGTTTCTATGCAGAAATAGGCTCTGGCCAATGACAAATATTCACATTTAAGCTTGGAGGAACACACCACAGTTTTAGCAATAATGCGACTATTAAAATGTTTGATCATTTTATGGTAGAGATGACAGTGAATATACAAAGTCAATATTTTGAATGAGGCACAATAATCAATACTTGAGCTCCAAAGGGGTTTATAAAATAAGTCAATATCACAGGTCTGCCCAAGAGGTTTTCATTTGGTTGCATGGAATGTTACTCTTTAAGAAAAAAAGAAACACAAAAGCAGGGTTTAAAGTGCATAGCAACTAACTGAGAAAGTAGCAAGTACAATCAATTTTTTTAATAAAGTTCATTGACTTCAATGTATATTTACCATGATGTACTCATTTATATATTTTATCCTTTGATAGCATGTCTCCATAATGTGAGGCAATGGCTCTACTGAGTCATAGAGTAGTGGGGTCCCACATTTGCCACTTCTTTCTGCCACTCACTCTGCCATGCTTAGCACATGCAGGGTTCAGTGTATGCCTAAAGCATGCTGTCTTTTATACCTGTGATTTAGCAGGATGAGTGGCAGCTTTCCTGAATTCAGCCTGGATGAGTGACAGCTTTACTTCACAAGGTGACACTTACTTGCTCTGATTTCTTTTGTAGCTGGGTCCTTGTAGCTATTTTCTCCTCTTTTTTTCTTCACCTGCCCATAAAATAACTTTTACTCATGCTGTCCAGCCGTAATGGAGATGTGTGAATGGATAACAGTGGTGGGAGAAGCCTCCATCATTCACTCCACGCTCTGAGCAGATGCAGGGTAACCAGGTGTATGAATCCACCCTGAGGTTATTGATTATCCTGTCACTGTTACAAACTGTTTACACATTATCTCAGGTGGCTCTGTCCTCAGTCGCAGGTTGCTCCTGCTACCCAACCAAACACAAAGAAAGACTCCTCTGCCAACTGCTCTTTCATTCTGTGATGGATTTCAGAAATCCATCAACAGCCATAGCACCTGCTGCTTCTTGGGCTTGGCCCACTGCTCTGTGCTGTCCTACAAGTTTCATAAGTAGAAGTGTTTATATCTGTAAAAATGTGCATAGTTTCTGCATGGCTTATAATAAATAAGGCAGAGCAAGCAATGCATTGTAGTGCAATAGCAGCTGGTTTCACTGCTGTGCATTGTCAAGATGACAAACTGCAAGTTATCTATCACACAATCTCTTCTGTCAATCTGTTAGTCCTCGTTATCATAACTGGATGCAACTCAAGCACGAAATGAAATACAGTCAGGGGTGGGGGAGTTCCCAGTGCTTGATCTGATGTCAGTTGTTTGGCTTATGTGTATTTTAGGTTTCAGTATCTTTTCTGTAACACAGAAGAATTTTTGATGGGAAAGACTGTAAGAATGCAGAAATTCATACATTGGATATTTGGAGAAGGGATGGTGCATTGGAGCTCATTTTTTCAATTTTCAGATATAATAAACTTATTTTAAATTAATAAATCAAAAGATCTCATGTAAATACACAGCCTATATTTTCCCTTGCTTATCTCAAAATTCATAATGAGGAATAGGTAAGTGTTTTTACTATAGCAGACATTATCACTGGTGATTTTTACCTATTTTGTGTGTGTGTTCATGTTTTGATGTATACATGAAAGAATTAGACCCTCACACAAAAATACAGCTATAAGTTCATATACCAATTAGGCAAAAAAGGTCTGTTCTTTAGTTTAAGAGTAGCATGTGAAAATTTGTCAATGCACTGTTCTGCACACAATTTTCCATGCACCCATTTGAAGATTAGACAAAACAGGATATGCAACAAACTCTTGGCCTTCTCTCAACAACATTATCCTGTTGCCTTGAACTAGGAAAGCATAGACTATATAATGCTTAGAGATGAATTAACCCTGGGAGTTGAAAATTTTCAGCATCTGTAACAATTCAAGAATGATTCTATCAGACACACATGATGACTTAGGCATTTCTGACCCATTGCAACATAGACTTCTGTGATTGTTAGCACTGTAAGGACTTCCTTCTGATGAGTAATGAAGTCTTTATCTCTTCCAAGAGAAAAAAAATTACTATTTGTCAATTAAATAGTGCAGTATTGGTCATAAAACGAATCGTTACCATTTAATTAAAAGAAAAGGGAATGACACTGCAAATTTTGGAGCTAAAACGGGATTTCTTCTGCCTGACATTGTTGATAAATAAGTCTACTATAACTAATTTTAAAATCAACTTGTCACTAAAATCCAGAAAAGTTGCATCCACCACCTTTCCTTCATCCACCAGGTGGGTATCTCCCTCAGACTTTTTGTTCCTCCATTGTTAGTACTCATGTGAAAGAGCAGAAATGAATAATAGTCTGAAGGTTGTGACAGGCTCCTCAATCTTGTGATAAAACACCTAATTTGTGCCCCAGGGAGGCAGCAAACCTCCCTGAAAAGAGGGTTCATTCTGCAAATGGGTGTTTCTGTTCCACACAGGAGAAAACCACCAATGACCATAACTCACTGTCGTTTTTTCTGGGAGCTGGTTTGTGGCAGGTTTTGGTGCGAGGGATTGGTCTCTCTGACTTAGGCAAGACTGCTACAAATATTCCTCCTCTATCTCATTGTGTGCTGTGTCTAACTTCCCCAGAGCCTCACACCTACTCTGTAACAGTATCTCAGAGGGTAAGAAGGTATTCTTTCCTTCCGTAGGTGTATTCAGCTCCTCAGTTCTACAGATTTTCTTGACGACGTTTGAGACCAGAAATTCAAAGCAAACATGGAACCAACTCTACAATTCTTTCCCAAATTACTCAAAATATTCTGTACCCGTATGTGGCACAATCTGAATTTCCTTTAATGACAGTTCTTTCTGAAAACTGCACCGAGATTGAATTCAGAAACATCAAGAGTTTGTTTCAACCTGCAGTTTGCTCAGAGCTGTATCACTTCTCCAGGCAGAAAAAGCCTAATGCCAAACACAATCTGTTTCACCCAAGTTAGCATCTCCTAAATAGTCAAAGTAATGACAACAATGATGTGATTGTAATCACCAAGTGAATAAGCTAGGTAAGGATTGTATAAGGATCAAATGAATTTAATGCACTTCTGAAATTAACAAAGACAGCAAAGCCATCTTGTTAGGATTCTTGTATCCTTGCAATGGATGTGTGTTTGTTCTGATGGGACATCTAAGTCTATGTATATGCACAAAAGGGATAATTCAGCAATCATTTCATCTTATGCAGAGTATATAGTGGGAGGTGGGGGACAAACAGCTTGTGAATCAATAAACCATGAGGCTGCAGGCTGAGTTATTTATTGATTTATGACCTACAGCTCCAAGTTTACTTCACATCTAATGTAATTATACCTTCTGGATTATGCTTCATTTAAGAGGGAAGGAAAATATATCATTTCATACAAGGAAACATGCTGTCTGCATGTTAATAATATTTCTAAGAGTTAGATACTATTCTGCAGCTGGATACATTTTGGTGAGGTGGGACATTCAAAATCTAATGTGCTGTGTGCCTCACTTCATCTTAAAACCCCCCAACAAGACACACTGCAAAAGAATTGCAGAGCAAACCTATTAGGCTCCATCAAATCATGCTACCAACCTTGACTTATGCTGTACTTGTATCCAACAGTTTCTAGTGGAATCTTCTGGTCCAGCAAGACCATACTGGATGAGGAAATGGTTGCCTGTGAAGGGGAAATCTTCCAACCAGCTCCACTGAGCAATAAATATGTTGGGATTGTTGGTTTGGGCTTTTTTTCCTTTTTGCTCTGTTTTTGGGGTTTTTTTCTATAGTAGCTGTCCAAGAGGACACCGGGGACAGTCCTCTTGTGCATACTGGTGGCTTTCTTTGGGATTTACTGATCTGCAGGAAGAGCACATCTCTGCTACAGGAGGGTGTAAAGAGTGGTGGGATACAAGCTCATGTCCACCCAGGGACAGACCCTCACAGTGGAACCTGCTCATGTTCCTTCTCTACATTGCCCTGTGCAGCTCCTGTGTCACAGTCATCTCATCTGGAGCCGGGGGCCATGGAACATTTCTTCTTAATACTGTAAGAAAAGATCATTAGTGGAGTACTCATATTCTTAGTCAAATCAGAGTGATTTAGCTAAGTAATGACAGTAATTCATTTCAGTGAAAATGTTTCCTTGAAGCAATAAAAAAATTATTCTCCTTCCTCCACAAGTACAACCCTTCATCTGTGTCTCTATAAATCTTTCAATTGTTTTGTGACCTGTCAGAAGTATAATTTCCCTCACCCATAGCCTGAACTTACCACATGCTAAAAGTCTCCTTACAAAGTGCTAAAAGCTACATACAGCTTCATTGTGAATTCCTCCTCCTGACCATGTAGAGTCCTCAAGTTGCCCAAAAGAATGATAAACCCTCTAGAGTACATCAAGATGTGAAAACTGTCCAGTGGAAATCATGCCAGCATGTGCCAGTGTTTTGGTGACACACTATGAGGCAGACCAAGCCTGTTTATTTATTCATAGGAGGGAGAAGGAAAGAGTTAGCAATGGGCTCTGGGACCTGAGTATGGTCTGTGTGAATTGGAATGGCCTGCCATAAATGTTTCCCCTTGTTTTGGGCCATGACACCAGTCAGTGCAGCCTGGCTTCACCAAGAGATTTTACAGCTCTGTACATCTTGTCAATGTCTTTTATCTCATATTTATATTGGAGAGAATGGTTTTGTTCCCTTTGCCTCAGATTCTAAACTGTGTTATAAACACACTATAGGAACACAGGAGTCACATTTTAAGCAATAATGCAGAAGGATGGGCCAGGACATTACTTCCATATCTTTCTTTACATATTATATTACTTACAGTCAACCATTACATTTGAAAAATAAAGATAAGCTGCTGTCATGCAGTACTGAGAAATGGCAAGCATTTGCTTAATGTGAAAGGCAGTTCTTGTGCCTCTCTTCAAGTAATGTCACTAATGTTACCTACAAGCAGGAGTAAGGTGGTTTTTATCTTAAAGATTTGGACTGAAAATACTGGGGAGGAAGAGGAAGGTGTTTAAAATTGATAATTTCACTCCCTCATCTGAATCACCTGTTATGTATCTTGCTGGACTCCCAAGCAGGGAAGACATTTGGAGAGATTGGATCCATCTAGATCACTTTTTATGAATCAGGTGAAAGGAATTTATCCTTGGGGCCGCAGAGGAAGATAAAAAGCATTTTGTCCCTTGACAGGCAGTGTACAAGACTGCCTTGTGGTCACCGAAGCCATGAACCTCTCCATTGCTGCCTTGTTTCTGTAGCAGTGTCTCTAGTCCTGCTGCAGGTTCTCATTTTACACTCTCATTTTGAAAAGATATAATATCAGAGCTGTTAGTGATGTGCCCTTGGTGCTATGAGGAGTTTGTTTGTGGAGATTTTGTTTCGTTTTTTTTTTTTTTGTTTTGATTTGGTTTGGTTTTGGTTTTTTTTGTTTTTACTCTGTGCCGGGCAGAGGAGTCCTTACAGCCTTAATTACAATACAACAACAGCAGACTATAACCCTGCATTTTTAACATGATATAATTATATTAAGTTTAGTGCTTCTGTTATGGTTAAATTATTTAGTTCAATGCCTGAAGTCAACAGTGTCTATTCATTGCCATTAAAAATGGTGAATAACTCAAGAACAGCTTCATGGTGCCACAAGTAAATAAAGTCATTTGCTACAAGTTATTTTTCATCTCAGCAGAGACAGTAGTCTGAGAGCAGAATATTTTTAAGGGCAGAGGGCAATATGAAAATCATGGAGATGAAAATAAATTGTATCAGGTTTAAAGAACAATTTGCTGCAAATAAAATACAATTCTTTTCCCCTAATACATTCAACCTCTCTCACTCCAGCTCACTGGGTTCAAAGTAACTGTGCTCAAATGCAAGTAGTTACTTCACATAGCATAATTCAGTGTGCCAGCTGTAGCATATATTCGTTTCTCCTTTTGATCAGCATTTTGGAGGTATGGAAATGACTGTGCTACAGCTACATCTGCCCCAAAATTCTTCCAGTTGGAAAGGCAACACACAACAGCAAGCTGGAGAATGAGCACACTTTGGAATGGTCCAATAGGTAAGTGGCAAAATATCTGTAGGGTTTAAGGAGCCCATTGTCAACAGGAAGAAACAGTCATGCCTTTCCTGTTAAGTATGCATTGTCACTACTGATGTAAGGTACATAGTGGGGAGAGAAGTGACTGTTTGGTAATTTGCCCTTGGTTTGGACAAGTTTCTGAAATGCTGGTAGCCTGATTTATGAGCCTGTTCTCAACTGGAAACAATTAGATCATCAGATGTGCATCTGGCAACTTGCACAGTGAGTTCATTTTTCTAACCCATCTCTTAGCTGCAGGAAGTACTGCAGATAGCTTGGGAGAAAGACATAGTTATGACATGAGATTCTTAAAAAATGATTGAGAACCCAGACCTAAAAATTAGAAAAAACACAGCCAACCAACTAAAGAAAAACCCAATAAACCCCAAACTATCCTAGATGTAAGGCATACTTCGTAGACTTTATTATCAATAATGAAACATACAGCCTAGCTAACACAGAGCATAAGAAAACATTGCTCATATCATTTTGCCTCCAGGAAAAAGGGAGAGAAGGAGAACACACAGAATAAATATGTAGAGCAGAAGGACCCTCTGAAGGCTTTAATGTCTCTGTCCTGTGCCCAGGTCAACACATTTCACTCTTATTCTTTTCTGCTGTGTTTGTGATCCAATATCCTGTTTACTTTCTGTACCTCAAGACACTACAGATGTGAGGAGCGTGTTTAATCTGCTTGTAGGTTTGCATTTTTAGCTGCTTAAGTGTGTCTCTTATCTACTCTAATCACATTTTTGCTTTGGTAAGAAAGGTAGCTTATACCCAGCCCTGCTGAAATCCCATCTGAAAATGGACCCAAGTTTGTCATCTGCATGGATTAGACCAGGGTGTAAATCATAGAATCATAGAATCATGGAATCATAGAATCATAGAATCATAGAATCAGAATCATAGAATCAGAATCATAGAATCATAGAATCATAGAGTCATAGAATCATAGAATGGCTTGGGTTGGAAGGGAATTTAAATATCATCTAGTTACAAGCTCTGTGCTGAGGGTAGGGACACCTTTCACAAGGCCAGGTTGCTCAGAGCTCCATCACAAAAACATTAGCTATGACTACTTTGAAAAATCAACATTCCTATTATGTGCTGGCTGGCAGCATCCCTAACTAGCAAATAAATCCCCAACATTGCCATTCATGCAGTTTTGGTGAAAGTTCAAGCAGAAAAAACACATTCCTTCACAAAGATTTCTGTAAGGGAGGAATAGTGAATATTCATTGTGTGCACATGTCCAATTTGGTAGTGATACATTGCAGAATTACCGCTCTGTCCTGAGGGGAGGATTTTGAAGCATTGGAGTAAATAAGAATTAGTATGCATTAAATCAGGCTTCACCAGAAATGAAAAGGAAAGAAAAATTAAGAACTAGCCATTCAGTGAGTGAAAAAGAGAACCAGGAGGAACCAAACAGTATAATATTAATAGGTAATGTCCTAAAGCTTGTGCAATGGGAAGGCAAACTAAGGTTTCACAGAAAAATGTTAATTCTGGAATCCTCAGATTTTAATGTGCTGAGCTGTACAGTGAAACATCCTTTCAATGGAAAATTATAATACATTATGGCAAGACATTCAATACCCCTTTGTATAAAAATGAAGCAGCTTCAGCCTTTGAGTTAACATCTCTGGAGAAAATTATGGGATTAAAAAATAAAAGATGTGCTCTAGCTGCTAATCCCAGTCAGGAATGAACCTTTCCTCGGGAAACTTGCTGAACTATCATTGCTAAGACCTAGAGGAAAAAAGATGGTCACAATTTCTGACGCTTGTAAGAGCCATCAGGAGACTGGAGTCACCAAAAGGCTCAGCTGGAGGGTATGCTGTGCATCTCTAAGGGGCTTTTGTGCTAGAAGACTTGGTATCTGGAGGCCACTTCCAGAGTCTTTTTCATCTCCTTTCTGATATAAAAGACCAGAGAGAGAGCTGCTTTTCTCATCCATGCCTCACACAGGTGCAGAGCAATTCTGCCTGAGTGTTTCCCTGAGTGTGGACCTGTGAACAGCCAGATTTCTCCAGTCATGTACCCCAGGCATGTTCTCCTTGCACACAAATACACCAAATTACCATGTTATTCTGCAGTTTTGGGAGGGACAATCTCAGGGCTTTATGTAGTTTCCAGGTTCATTTCCATCCATTTAACGCATGTAGAACAAAAGATTTCCAAAATCAAGGGGCTTTCTTACGGAAGTAAGATTTAGTTGAACAGTTTTGGTTGGCAGTGCCTTGTGTCTTGCTCTGTTTCTCAGTAGCTTTACATTTGAACAAAAATATTTCAGCTGGCAGGTGTTTTAAATACGTCTTTGAGGCTCTGCTTCAAAACTGCACCAGCTTCTGTCCCCATCTCAGAAGTTCACGACCCTGGCTGTTGAAATACTGGGACAACATGCTCACTGCTCGTGTTTCTGAGAGGAATTCACTCTGCCTTTGAAAAGTCACCATTTGAGCACTTGACGTGGAGGCTGCTTCTTACAAAAATGAAAATGACAGTGTTAATACTTGAAAAAGGAGAACACTGCTCCTCTGTATTTGCTACTGGCAGGAATGAAAGGAAACATTTCTTCACACCCTAAATGCTTGAGGGCTTTTCCTCCTACGAAGCATGAAGTTGTCTCTACTGCTAGTGTGCAGTGAGATAATCTGAAGAGAAGAAAGGAGAATGGTACAGTGTGATTGAAAAATTCAAAAGATGTTGTGTGACAAGATGCAAAACAGCACTGTGGATGAAATTTATTTCATAAAAAACTTTGACTTCTAGTGAGAAGATTTGTACTTTGCCCTATGCCCTCCCTTTTGTTAAAAAAAAAAAAATCTAGTTAAGGACCAGGACACATTTGGTGTTTTCTAGCTTGCTGAACAGGGATATTTATTTAGGGTCAATAGGAGCAGCCCTATTTCTTAGCCACCTCTGATATCACAGAAAGTTCTCTCTATGGACTGATGTCACATTTGTTTCTATGAAGCCTGACTAGATTTGGCATTTCCAAATTAAATATTTATTTTCCCCTTCATCTAACCTCATAACCAGTCAATTCTCCTAAAGCATGGGAATTTGAAAAGCTCGATTGCTAACTATTAGGGGTAAGGACACCTCAGATCAAAAACTAGAAATCATTTCTTAGCCACTTATTTGTTCTCCAATTTTCTTCCTCAGAATGTCTGAATGATTAAAACATTTCAACAATAAACTGGAAAATAGCAATATATATACTTGGAGAAAGTTTGGGGGGGAGGGAGAGAGAGAATTTTTTTTCAGGAAAAGAGATAAAAAAGCAGCTCAATGGAGAGAGAGTTGAAAGCTTGGAAGAAAAATGAAAATTTATATTGGCAATCAGTTGTGCCTCTTCTTGATTTGCTGCTGTTTGAAACTGCACACAATGTTCAAAAGTTTCATTTAATTCTATTTAGAGTAGAGCAATTCGGTGCCTCTGGAAGCCTCCTCTAAGAGTCCATAATGCTGTGTGGATGTTCCAGGGCAAGTGGTGAGAACAGAGGTGATGTGGAAAGTGAAATGTCAGGATGAAATGTGTCCTTGTAATTATTTGCTTGCTTAGTTATTTTATGATGTTTGGGTTTTTTCAGCTGTTCCTGCTTTCTTACTGTGTCTCCAATTCCGAACATACGCATCTTTGCTAAAAGTGCACTTTTTCCTTCAGAAGGGATGATTCTTTAAGTTAATGCTGAGAATATTTTTTAGAAGGTTATTCTTTAATTTCTTCATGCTCTTCTGGCTTAAAAAGAAAAAAAGTACATTCCAAGTCTTATCCACATTCAACTAATTTTCCAAAGGTCTTATTATTTACCAAGAAAAAATCTCATCTCCTGCTGCTTTGGAGAAAGTAGAGTGACAAAGTCGGTCAGCTGTTATCTCTAGGCATATCTGGGTCTTACCTCATTAATATCGTTTTTGCTTCAGTTTATATCTCCTAATATAGACTCTCCCTGATGTCAGTGATAATATTCCTCTCTTAATAGCACTGATGGCTTCTATCCAAATCCAAAACCTACAGTACACTCTATGGACCTTTAACAGGATCTGTTCCACTGCCCTTCCCTAGAAGTGATCTTAACCCAAATCACTTGTGTTATCTCTTCCCACCCACTTTTGACATTTTTCTATTCATTGCTGTCCTTCAGCTGCATACATTTTCTCTAGCTGTATTTTAAGACCAAGCAGAAAAGTCTTTGCTTACAATCTACTGCACATCTGCCTAAACATTTTCCTACTCCTGTGAGCTTTGGTATCAAGAGACTGGAATCTGAGGCCAAGGCAGTCTGTTGAGAAGAGTACATGCAATATGAGCTCTACATGTAAACAAATTATTATTGTTATATGCTTGTCCTTCTCATCAACTGGTGAGATGTACTTAAAGGTAAAGATGGTCAAAGGTCCCTCCTATACGTACACAAGTCCCATGAACATCCACAAGTAAAACATTTAAGTGGAGGTGTTTTGTTGTATCTTAGCAATTTTATTCTGCTTTAATTCCTCTTTATTGAACTAGGGGTCATAAGGCTATTTGGGAATCTGGACCCTCACAGTGAAGCTGGGAAGATGTTTCATCCCTTGGAGAAGTTATACTCTGTCAAAAATGCCGTCCAGGCTGGCAGACTTTTTTGTGCTTAGAAATGATCACAATCTGTAGACATCTTTGTTTCCCAAGGAGCAGCTTCTATCACTTAACTGGGAGACAGAAATGAGGTGGTAAATCCACTTGTAGCAAACTTTTTCCTTCCTAAAACTGGCAGAAAATCTTAACCGATGTGGCATGTAAGGAGTGTAAAGGCTGGCTAACAGTGTGGCACTCAGCACTGTCCCTGCACTGCTGGTTTGTGAGAGAACAGGACATGGACAAGGGAAGGCAAAGCAAGGATACTGCCTCTGCTGAAGCTGCCCTGCCTGTCAAGATCAGCAGTTGATATTTCCACCTAAGCTGTATGAACCCAACAGAATCCATCTGCTGAACCATCTGTGTGATGAATCACTAAAACTACAGTCCATCTGTTGTTTCACTGCCACAAAGTTTGCCAGCCTCACCCTCTCACCATTATTTGAATATTTTTCTTTCCCTCTGGGTCTCCTCTGTGCTCTTGTCTCTCTCCTTGTCAGTATCTTTTCTTTTTTTTTTTTTTGTTTTGTTAATACATTGCCTTTCCAATCTCTGAAACGTAAAGAAGGAGAAGGTTTTATTCCTACTACCCTCTAGTTAGCCAGAAACAGCTTTGCTCAGGGCAAAATACGGATCTGTTATGTGTATATCATAATTGCCTGTCTTCAGCTGCTCTGCACCAGGCAAGAGATCGAGGCTGTTTCACACTCCTTAAGACTCTCCCTCACACTTAGGCTGTCACATGGAACTATTAGACGTTTAGATTGTGTGTTGACTTTTTCCTCACTCTTGAGTAAAGTATTTTTCCTGTATTATTTGCCTCAGCTTGAAAATTCAACCTTTCCTTTAGTGCCTAAAAAAAAAAAGAGAGATAAGTGCCCTGTCACATCTTTATCCACATGTGTTTTATTTTGGGCATGGCTTAGCTGAAGGTCCTTCACCAGAGGATGAGCTTTGGCTAGCATCAGCCATGGCACAGTGCTGAGAGAGTGGGGATGGGCAGGAAATGTGGCTATATGCAATATTAAAAGCTGATTTCTGTGCAGCAGTAAAAAAGGAAGATATAATCTTTTTTACAGTCCTCACAGTGCAACTAAGCAGATTTTCCCTATTTTCTCTCATTTTTTATGTGCATCAAGGAAGTAGAGTAGAATTTGGTCCTATGTGGAGGCATAGAGAAAAGAGGAGAAGGAGATCTCCTCATTATTTGCCATACATTTGGAAAGGAGACTGTGGTGTCAGCATTGACATTGACTCAGCCTGGACTGGGAAAGCAGTGTTGGACAGCCTGGGTACCACTCGAGGAAAACATGGTTTGCAGCAGGCCCACATCTGTCCCCTCTTTCTGCAGCCCCTACCCCATCTGTCCCCTGAAGCCTCAGCTATGCAGAGTAATGTTACACATCAGGGCAGGGGGATACAGGCATATCCCAACTCTCCCAGAGTTATTGTGGGATGACTGAGGGATGGGGGGAGCACATTTTTATCAAGGCCTTATCAAACTGGAATCTGTCCCAGCCAAATGTAGAAGAGCTGCCTTGCTCTAATCCATATTACAGCAAGGCTACCTTGAGAGGTGCTCGATGCCTGATGCCTATTTGTGTTTAAGTGGCATTTGAACAATGACCTTAGCAGTATGATTAAGCTCTTGGTCAGCCCTGCAGTGGTAAAACAGTTGGACTAGATGGTCATTTTAAGTCCCTTTAAACTGTTCTATTCTATTCTATTCTATTCTGTTCTGTTCTGTTCTGTTCTGTTCCATTCCATTCCATTCCATTCCATTCCATTCTGTTCTTTATAACCTGCATTCACCGAGCAGAGATGTTTAGATCAGCTGTTAGACTTCTTCTCCGCATCTCCTTTGTCTTGAATTCCCCTTTCCCTCTAGACTTCAGAAGGACTAGAGAGACTGATCTCTTAATTTAGGCATTGAATTTCATGGCTAAAAGAAGCTGGCTGGGTCACCCCCCTACACACACTCCCCCTTGCATTGCCTTGCTAGGGGTTTGAAGTGATGAGAAATTCCCTATCTGCCACCACCAGAAGATGTTCAAATTATTAACTATTCTGCTAAAATGAAGAAAAAGACAACAACTTGTGCCCTTAATTTCAGATTAGCTACTATTTAACTTCAACCTCCAGCCAGTGGATCTTGTTATACTTTTATCTAGTAGATTAAAGGACTTTCTCCTGACAGCTCTCTTTTGTATAGGAATTTATGTTCCTGCACTTGGGAACATCAGAGATTAAAATCAGAACATAAGAAGCACTGCAAACTGTTGAACTTTGCTTAGGAGAGGGTGGACTTATAAAATACCCAGGCTGATGTGACCACTTTTCACAAAGACAGAGTAAATAAAAGTGATGTCTTCTCTTGGCAAACAAATGAGAGAAACAGCAGCAGCAGTGCAAGCCTGGGGAATAGCGATTTCTTGGCTTTTTTGAAAGGACTGTATCCCTGCCTTTTCATGCCCCATTCACTTTCAGACAATGCTTATTCAGTAGTTTATCTCAGGAAAGAAGCAATGTCTTCAACAGAGTAGTTAATGGAATTATTTAGTACAAAAGGGATGTTAAATGTAAACAGTGACTAGAGAAGCCCAGAAACAGGATTAGCTCATTGCATGGGTGAAGAAAGTGAATATAAGGCAGAAGTATTGTGTTGTGTTTGGGCCCATAGATCTGGTTCAGTTTTCAGAGGTATAATTCTGGAAGGGTTAAAGGTAAGGTTTCTGGGCAAATACAGAACAGTACTGTTCAAGGGATACTTATTTTCATTAGAATGCATATATCTACTTAAAATATCATCCAGGATAAGCAAATTTCCTGTATTTTACTGTTTTCTTCAGTGTCCAACTGACTTGCACCCAGCCATTCAGTTAGATTGAAAATTTTTGAGCTCAAATGGATTGAATATCTCTGTGTAGCAAGACTAAATTGTAATATTTTCAGTAGAAAGTGACCCAAAAGGATCATCCAGTCCAAATGCCTGACCACCTCAGGGCTGACCAAAATGTTAAAGCAAGTTATGTGGGGCATTGTTCAAATGCCTCCTAAACACCAGCAGGCTTGAGGCATTGAACATGTCTCAAAATGGGGGAGATGGGAGATAGAGCCAGACAACTGCTCCCTTGGCAGAAAGAGTAAGGTGCCTGGAGGAGAAAAGACAAGGTTTATTATCCATGTAACAAGAATAATTCAGGGAGAGATGAGGGAGCAGCAAACACTGACCTGTTGAAAGACAGGACACTGACCAAGAAATGTGAGAAGGAGCAGTTCTGGCCCTTTCTCCCTCAAACACAACGAGGTGTGGTAGGTAGGCAATAGTGTCAGTCAAAGAGATGTGATTGTGGGAGAAGTGCTAAGGCCCCCAGCTCTGTAAGCAGAAGCAGTCTCAGTGCTGGCAGGCCTGGCTGAGCTCTGGCCTGCTGGGCAGAGTGCCTATCATGGCATCCCCTGGAGCTGGAGCTGGTGTCTCTGCTTGTCACTGCTCTGCACAGAAATGCTGCTGTGCTCAGAGCCAGCTCAGGTGTCTTTAACACACTGCTGTGCAACAAGCTGGATATTTAACACCCATTTGTTTTTTTGGTTGGGTAACTTGTAGCTCGGGATGCAAACTCTCTCAGTAAATGAACCCATGTGCTAACTGCAGCCATCCAGGAGCACCCTCTGGTAGCTGTTTGTTCTTGGCTTCTAGGTTTGCTCTAGGCTATGTGGTTGACATGTCTGCAATGTGTCAAACCTGTCTGCATCTGTGCAGTTTTTGGTATTTCTGACTTGGGAAACATAAGTTGGAGGGCAAATGCAGCCTGTAATTATAAAATCTTTCTCTCCTAACAATAAAACCAACCAACCAAACCAAAGCAAAACAAACGAACAAACAAACAAACAAACAAAAGAAAACCCCTCTGAACTAAAATCTATGACTTTACAGCCCAGGGACTCAACCTTGGATGGTGGATACCCATGCACCTGGCTATTTTTTTCAATTTCTTCCTCTGACAAGTATCAGATGAAAATTTCATCAACACACATGAATCCTTGAGTAAATATATTTGATTCGGAAAGCAAAACCGTTTCAGGGAATTTCTGATAAGCTCTGCTTTGAACTGATGATTTTCTGAAAGTTACTTAAACAAAAGAAGTAAATAGCCTCATACAATATGCCAGCTAATATTTTTGAAAACTGATGAAGGACAAATAGAGAGGTAGAATGTGGAAAAAAAATTATTCACCAGAAAATATCTGAATTCTGTACAAGCAGTCAAATAATGATAGATCCCAGTCAGAAATAATGCAATCATAAAAGAGATTAATTGGATAATTTACTTGAAACAAATAATGTAACCAACTCTACTCCACAACCACAAAAACCAAATTTATTTCATAGCAGATGACAGCACTTTCTCAGGAAAACATGTTGCTATATAGTCAGCATATACATTTTCAAAGGAATTGGCATTGAGAAAGAGCACTCTTCAAAAGCACTTAATAAAGGTGATCTTTCTTTATGACTTTCATTTAAAATACATTATGAAAATCACTCGGTTCTACTTGGCAACTGCCAAATTTTGAATAAATTACTTTCAAAGCCACCACAATGCTGGAACTGATTTAATACATTAAGAGGAAACTTAGTCAGAGCAGCATTTGGCACCAGTGACACTGGTTTGGCAGTTTACCACCATGTAAAAGCTCTATCACAGGATCATGGCATGAGGCATGGAGACTGACACAGGCTCATTGCCACAGAAGGGAAAACCTTTGTCAAACATGTAGCAAACAGGTTCAGATAAAGGCCCTTTATGATTGCCTGTTGTGAGAAACACTTACCACAGATCTCCCCAAAATTTAGGTCACCATTTGGATCCAGCTGAGTTCTGACCTGAATTAGAGACTGCCCTTCCAAACGGTCCATCACGTTTGTCAGTGGAAATCTGTCCTTGTCTTTACCACAAAAATTGGAGTCAGTGTCATTTTCTTATAAATGCTGCTTGGTTATCTGCAGCCTGTCTGGAGGGGATCCTCACAGCAAAATATTGAGTTTGTCTGAAGCTTCTCCAACAGAACAAAAGAAAAAAAATACTGCCTATGAATTGTGTTTGTCATATTTAGATCTTACTTGCTGCCACCCAAATGCCACTGGTAAGAACTGGAGCTGGTAAAAAAAAAACAAAACAACATGTAAATTCTCACAAACAAGGCCAGAGCAAACTTGTCCTAACTTTTCATTTTAAGATTTGAAATTCCTCCATCAGTGATGGTGCCAATAAGAGAGCAGACTGCAGAAATGTTTATGAGGAGACGTGTCTTCTGACACTCTGGAAATAAGTTAGAAAATTAATTTTCTAAGTTTTTAGGATAAATGTTTTGCAAATGGCAAAGAAACCTTAGCTGGAGGATCTGCTGCCTTCCTTCCTGTTGTCTTTGTGCATTGCCTCAGGAGACAGTCAAAGGTGGCAACTTCCACAAGTTACTACCTGAGAGTGTGAGCCAGCATGGGAGGGCTGTAGCCTTTATGGCACATTTCTATTATTTATATATTCACAGGTTCAGGTGTCGATTTGCAGGCCTACATAAAGGACACTGGAAAATGCAGTCATTTGCAAGGGACTGTTTGCCATCTGTTGTGTTCACTGTAAAGCACCTCACGCTGTGTGAAGACAATTCCTTGATATAGTTTTAATCTCTTACCTGCTTCGCCAGTCTCACATTAATCTAACTTTAAAAAAATAGCATCTTTTTATCAGGTTATACTAGGCAACAGGAAAATTTGCTGTCTTTGAAATCTATATATCTGCAAATGGGTTCACCTAACCCAAGCCAATTTATACTGGTGATATAGTATCCTCTAGCCACTGGAGAGTGAATAGGTACTTCACAAAGTGCTATCTGATCTTCAGATGTCTATCAAAAACGTAGGATGAAGTTATGCCTGCAAATTAATTATTTCTTTTTTTTTTTTCTGTAAACAAAGTGAGATTTATAAAAGACACTAACTACCAGGCAGCTGGAGCTGAGTAAAACCCATCTCTCTCAAGGTCTGTTCCTGGTTCTGCTTCCAAACAACTCAAATATGCTGCTTCAGCTGTTGCCCATGAATGTGTTTCAGTGGATACAATCCCCAATTTATCTGCATAGCAGGCTCTCTAAGCAAAACAAAATGAACTACTATCCCTGCTTCACCCCATCCCACAAAATAAGAAATATTTTTCTCTTCTAACACATTTTGCCCACAACTGTCTAGAATATTATCCTTGAAAACATGAGTCCTTCCTTCATTCTTTGCAAAATTCTTTATTTATGAAAGTATTCACTTCCTGAACTCTTTGACTTTTCTGCAAAATGGATGTGTATGTTTCAAACAGGTTTTATTGCTGTCATCCTCGTCTTGAAACCCTCATCAACTAACCCAAAGAGGCTGTTACTTCCGTGTCAAGCAGCTTCAGCCCAGTGACTGTGAGGCACTGCTAATTTATTGTTAAAAGCCTGAGATTTTTTCTCTTATGGAAATACAAACATCCTCTAGGCTTTATACCTTCAAGGCTGTTTATTAAGCTAAAGTCTACTGCCCATCAGAGCATTGCATGACTTTAATATCTAACAAGGACATAATGTGAAGGCCTTTAAAAAATCAGAAGCAATTTATGCAAAAGATTTTTCACTATGCCTCCTCAAATACTACGTGTCAATAAGATATAAAGGCAGAAGAGTCATGTCAATGGTTAAATGGAAAGATTTCAAGGCAAAGGTATTTACTAACTGGAAAATGAATCCTGAGGCTTTGTAAAAATAAATGACATGATGGAAACATAAATGGCACATAAACTCTTTTAAGTACCATAATTTGTTTCAAATTCTCAAATATCTTTGCCCACTGAGAGTGCTACTCTGCTGCCTTTTTCTGCACCTCTTAATGCCAGAGTGAGAGTGAAGCCTTCACAGTGAGGGTACTTATTTATTACTTATATTTATTTATTTATGAAATCCTGCGGGAGGTATTCAGGAACAGTCACTAGAAGCCCTTCCATTTTATCCTTGGGAGCAGGACTGTAGTGTTTCTTCTCAAAAATCTTGTTGTGGTACATATCTGCATGGAACAAAAAATATTCTAATTCTGCCTAATGTTCTTTACAATAAAGGGGTATTTGACAGGATTGACAGAGAAGTCAAAGCATTTGGGTTTTGTACTGTTGACCTCCAAGAGGCATCAGTGAAGAGCTTTCTGCAACGAGTGCAGATCATGAGTGAGAAGTCCATTCCATGCCATCCTATCATGTCCCATTCTGTTCCATTCTATTCTGTTTCCTTTCATTCAATTCCACTCCATTCCTTTAAATCTCATTTAATTCTACTGCATTCTGTGCTATTCTACGAGGTTTCATTCCATTTCATGCTATGAAATTCCATTCCATTCCATTCCATTCCATGCTGCTCTATGAAGCTTTTTCATTCCATGTTGCTCTCTGAGGTACTATTCCATTCCATGACATTTCATGTCACTCTATGAGGTACCATTCCATGACATTCTATGAGGTTTCATTTCATTCCATTCAATTCCATTCCACTCCATTCCATTAAATTCTATAAAATTTTATTCCACTCCATTCCATTCCATTCTACTATACTTTATTTGCAATCAGATCTATCCAGTCCTTTTGGTTTCTATCCAGTCCTTTTCATTTGTTTTCATCTCAGAGAAAAAAAAATATCCACAAAGCATAAAACCCAAAATCCCTTGAGCTCTATTTCTCCAAACAACTTCCCCTTCTTCCAGACTTCTCCTGCCTCAGCTCATTCAGCAAACTTGAACCCCTAGCCCCTTGGGTGTGGCTAGCACAGGTTTTTCCCACGAGAATTCTTCTTGTGTTTTATAAATAAAGTTTGGATGTTATTGGAACAGTGTCCCAGAACTTGGACAGTGCAGGCCTGGCCAATCAGGCCTGGGGGAAGGCTTCTGACTGACCAATCTGGGTGACTTTTGAAAACTCTATATATATGATGAAATCAAAACAATAAAGGTCATTCCTTCTTGCCACTGAGAACTGGTGCCTTCATTACTCTGCTAGCTGCTCAACAGCGACACTTGGGAGATTTTTAACACTTGCTGCCAGTCCAAAGAGGTCATGTTTAGCTCACACTTGATGGCAGATTGTTGTTGCCTCCAGCAAAAGTTGAGGGGAGTGGTGTAGGCTTACCCATTTACAGTGACCTAAACCATGCCTCACACTTAAAATGACCTAATGGGGACCCTACAGCCCATATCCCCATTCCTATAAAAATGCAAAACTATGTTGATGCCTGTGATGTGGAAACTGCATAGTGAATGCTTTTTTTACATGACAAACAACTTGAATTTCAGGCTAGTTACAGCAATAGGTTTCAGATTTGTAAACTAATCTGTGACATTACTTCAGTCTTAAATTGGAGGTCAAAAGTGAGGTGAAACAATACTCCTACAATAGCTGCTTATCTTCTCTTAGGTAGTTTTTCTTCTGACTAAATAACTACTTGACACTGTTTCTCAGGGGAGAGGCAAAACATCCTCACCACATGCAAAATACAAAAAAAAGGGAGTACAAACAGAAGAAAAAATGAATTCCATTAGACCTTTTTACTATTTGGTAATTGGGAGATGAGGAGCACAATATAAAATTATGCTCTTTAACAATATCATAGAAACAAGTAAAATAATTATCTGTCTACTTTCCTCAAGGAAAAATGCTACTGATTTTTAGCCCAGAGAATTGTTATTTCATGTGAGTGAAACAACAGAATTCACATTCCTACTCTAGGAAAAATATTACTTAGAAATTGGAATGGTTTATTGTGCTTGTGATGCACGAGTTTGTGGAGCTGTTGAATTTGTCATTATTTCAGTTTCTTTCAGAACAACAATCAATATGCAGAATCAGAAAATGGGGTAAATATTTTTTCTGTGAGTGAAGTTCTTTTATCGTGCTTGAAAAATCCTTATTGAGGCTTAAAATAAAAAAAAAAAATTAGCACTCAGCTTCTCATTTGACTGGGTTTTTTCAGAGTACTTTAGAATCCAAGGTATGCAACTTCACAACTGGAATCAACCCATCCTTCAACACCTGAATTTCAAGGAAATAATAGGGGGAAGACTTTATTGAAAATGTTTGCAGGAAGCTTTCTTCTTACTGGCTACAGTGCAAGTCAGCTAACTGCTTAATTCAAAAAATTTTAAAAAAACATATAAGTCTGAATTTGGTGGATGGCACTAGGTTGTGTGTGTGAGGGAATATCATCTTAGATTTCAGTAGGTTCTTAAAGCTGAAGAACTGTAAGGTATTTACTTGCAAGTACACTTACTTTACACTGCACCAAGGATCACTGCTTCAAGTGATCCCTTAATCTGGGACTGGGGAAAGTGTTTAATTGCCTCATCTTCTAGTCAAAGAATAGAGCATCCTTGGAGAGTTTCACTGGGTTTTCCTACTTCCCTGTAGGGTTAGAGTATTCCAGTGTTTAGCCACTGTTCCAGTGAAGAGATTTTTTCTAATATCCAGCCTGAACTGCCCCCTGCAACTTGAGGCCATTTCCTCTTGTCCTGCTGCTAGCTGCCTGTGAGAA
Organism: Lichenostomus cassidix; assembly: GCF_008360975.1. Taxonomy (NCBI): domain Eukaryota; kingdom Metazoa; phylum Chordata; class Aves; order Passeriformes; family Meliphagidae; genus Lichenostomus; species Lichenostomus cassidix. The sequence continues at coordinate 18,766,440 of NC_139484.1, forward strand.
AAGGCCGAGTCCCACCTCTCCACAACCTCCTTTCAGGTAGCTGTAGAGGCCAATAAGGGCCTCCCCCAGCCTCCTTTCCCAAATACACTCACTTACTTCACAAAACCAACCCAGAACTCCAGAAACCAGGCTAACTTGCAATGCATGCATAACTCAGGACTAAACCCTGAAGCTTCTGTGCTGGTCAGCTTGCTTTGGCTGGTCATAGTGGAACAAGACTCAGTGTGGCACTGTTTTATCTGTCAGAAATGGCTTCTTGTGTTTGCAGAATCTTTGGCACCAAGGACAGAAATATTTAAGGTTCAAAACCTGAAGGGAGTTGACAAGAAAGATTGAGAGAGACTTTTACAAGAGCATGTAGTGATAGGGCAAGGGGGAAAGGCTTCAAACTGAAAGACAGTAGTTTAGATTAGATATTAGGCAGAAATTCTTTATTGTGATGGTGGTGGGGCACTGAAACAGGTTGCCCAGAGAAGCTGTGGATGCCCAATCCATAGCACTGTTCAAGGCAAGGTTTGATGGGGCTTTGAGCAACCTGGTCTAATGGAAAGTGACCCTGTCCTTGCCAGGGGGTTGAAACTAGATGGTCTTTAAGGTCCCCTCCAAGCCAAGCCATTCTTTTATTCTATGATTCTATAATATTCAAGGATTTTACTGTCACAGAGGGCAGAATCCAGTCTTTCATCTCCTGACAGAGCAAAGTATCCTCTATCTTTGATTGCCTCCTATCTCCCTTTTTCTTTCTTTTTGTTCTGACTGGGGAGACACCTGTTGTTAACAGCACAAATTATCAAAAGTATGTCCTTGCTAAAGTCAGCCAACAAGCTCTTTATGACTCAGAAAAGAAGCCTTCTGGTTATTTGGCTCAAGTGAAGCCATATGGACAATCTACCTCCCAAATGGCAATGAATCCAATAAAGAGACTCCCTCCCCCAACACTAAGCAGGAAGTGTTGACCCAATTGACAGATAAAGGATCTGACAGGTTAAATGGAAAAGAAACTGACACTGTTGTTGTTTAAAATGCTTTTTACCTTCAGGTTTAAGCAAATAATAAGACGTTCTAATAAAAAATGGAATTATTTAATCTATTTTATGGAAATGGCAGAGAAGTTACAATTACCTGCATTGTGCCAGCTGTGGTGCATAGGTACATGCCAATATATTTTCCTGTTGAATAGTACAAAACATTGCAAGGAAAAAAACCCAGACCAAACCAAATCAAAAACAAAACATCAAACCCCATATAAGCAAGACTCAGGAGTTATAGCAGATCAAGCTTTAACCACAAACCTGCAGCCATTGCAGAAGAATAGTACTGATGTACACAAAACAAAGCCTTTTATGCAGAGACTTGTACTGTAGATACTGCATATCACAGTTATCAAGGTCAGCTATGTATGAATTGCACAAAAATATATCCATTACAGATGTAGCTGTTATGGTGCTTCTCTAAATAGTAATCCAGCTGTTCAGCTATGGTTTGAGTCTAAACTCCCTTCCTGACACTGCCTTGCAAATCTGAGGGATTTGTACTTCAGCTACTTTAATTAAATTTTATTTCTCAGGCCAAAAAACTTTTCCTTTCCTCCTATGAGCCATTGTCAAGGTCTTATAGACAGTATAACAGTCATGCCTTAGCTACTGCAGAAGCTGCTGAAACAAACTGATTTTTACAACTCCAATCTCCGTTTCTTGATGTTTCCCTACACTCTGCATTTGACTCAGATAACATTGTTGTGGCAGTTGCCTGGAGAAGAGGAGAGGGGAGACCTCATTGCAGTCTACAACTTCCTCACAAGGGAAGTGGAGTGACAGGCACTGATCTCTTCTCTGTGGTGACAGTGACAGGACTTGAGGGAATGGCCTGAAGCTGTGTCAGGGGAGGTTTGGGTTGGATACTTAATATGCAAAAAGGTTCTTTACCCAGAGAGTGGTTGGGCACTGGAATAGGGTCCTCAGGGAAGTAGCCATAGACCTTGCTGAAGAACTGGTTGGACAGTGTTCCCAGGCACATGGTGGGATTCTCAGGATTGTCCTGTGCAGGGACAGGAATCGGACTTTGATGATCCTAGTGGATATCTTCTAATTCAGGATATTCTATGGGTCTGTAAATCTGTGATAAATTCCTATTGCAGCCTGCTTCATTTCTGATTCAGCATTAAAGTAGTTTATTTCTTTTTACTGCACTTTGAGAAACTCCTCTCACAAATTATGACATGCATATTTTATAAAGCAAATTGTTACGCTAAAATATGCACAAATTGGTTTGATTTTGCCTAAAGGCATCTGTCCAAATGGGGAAAAAACCTTCAGAAGTTCAGTATTTGCAGTCTTACAAATGCTGTTCCTTACAGAGATATGGATGAAGAAATCATGGCACAAAGAGGCAAAAAAAGGTCTAAAGTTTTCTTGGTTTGGGTTGGCCATTTTACCAAAACCTGAATTGGGAAGCTATAAAATCCAAACATGTTTTGAAGCAAAATAACATCATGCCCAACTTTGGACTTTGAGTCAATTTAGGCAGGGATTGATCCCCAAAGAATTGCAGTGTTCAAGAAGTTATTCCCAGGGAAAAGGTTGAGATTCTATTAGGTACAGAGTCCATATTTGAACCCATAATTCTCATTAGTTCACTTTGGTGTTGAGTGGGGTGTTTGCTCTTGATAAGATAACCATGGAGAGAAGTGTGGAACTGCAGTGGACATTTCAACTATGAAAGGGAACATAAATATGTAAACATGTGCTCAGTGAAAGGAAAAAGCAATTATCTCAGACTGCTTCCATTTCTATTGTACTGAGCATCAAGAAGAGACTCTTCTATTCAGTACATGTTTCCTGACTCCCAGCAGGGCTGGAGTCCACTGGTAGAACATTGCCACAAGGATGTTTACTCACAGCAGCACTCCTTACAGTAGAGTCCTACAGTATAAGGTACAAGAAAATTGTTCATCCTACTTGATTTGCAATCTGATCAGTGAAGGAACAGCCCTGGACCCATAAGCTGCACAAGTCACTGAGCATTTTGCTGTTAATCAGGCTTTGATTTCCCCCCACTACCATCTAGACAACCAACTTACTAAAAAAAATGCCCAAGGGTGATTTAAAAAGCAAGGAGGCACAGGTTTTCTCCGTCTCTGTCAGGACAGCAAAGCACAGGCAGTGAAAACAGCACCACATCCAGAGAGGCCAACACAGTGCTCGAGGCCAACACAGTGCTCAAGGCCACTGAAATGAATGTTCCTAAATTGTTGTATGTAAAGTTTTGGCTGCATTATTTTAATACGCAAAACTGCTTGACTCTTTTTGTGTCTTTTCTCTTTCCTTTGAAAAGGGAAGAAAAAACTGCAGGAAAAGCAGAGACATGAAAACTAGAAATCAAAACCAGAAAATGATTGAAATATAGACAGGGGATGGTGGTAATATTACACTTGAAAAACGGCGCAGGGCCAGAAGTTGGACTCGATGATCTTTGTGGGTCCCTTCCAAATCAGCTTATTCTGTGATTCTGTGATTCTGTGATTCTGTGATTGTTTAAAAAAGAACAGTAACTTGTTGTATCCTATCATTTATTTGGTTAGTGCCCAAGAAGGGTTCTTTCCCAAAATATTTTCTATGGTACATGCACTGATGTTTTCTTGTTAAAATAAGTTGGAGAGAAAATCATACAGTGGAAGAGGAGAATATTAGAGGATAAGAACAAAATCACTGCAATGGCAAGCTACCCCCATTAACTTGCCATCAGTGCCACTCAATGTGCTTTTCATCCTGAGAAGCTGCTGAGGTCCAACACCTTCATTCTTTATATTTACAGTATAGATTCATGGTTAAAAACTTGGCATTCTTTTGTGGCTCATTTCATAGGCCAAGCCACTGAAGTTCCCCATCCAGGGTTGTGTAGCTGCCTGAAGTTCTAGAAAGACATTTTTGGGTGGCTTAACTCTGTGCAGAGTGTTAAGTGAAATGAGAGGTGAAAATAAGGCATGTGCCTCCCACCCATCTATTCTTCAGTAGTTTTGTTCTGGGGAGAGTGATGTGCCAGTGCCAGCCACTAATCAACTGTACAGTTTGGTCTGGGCCTATTTTTAATTCTTGAAATACAAAGTTCTGGCTCCATTTTGGCAGATGAACATTACAGCAGATGTCAAAACAGATGTGTATACAAGTTAATGACGGCACTCACCACAGTCAATTTTAGCCTTCTGTAACTTATGCACATAGTCTAAAATGATTGTCTAGATCAATGGTTGTTATGTTGAGCAGAGACATGCAGAGAGTGGTAACTTCTGTGTTCCTGTCTGCTTCTAATGATTAGTGAGATTCTGATCTGTATGATCTATGTCTGAGAAACCTCAAGGTTGGAGACTTAAATCCTGTCTAAAACATGCAAAGATATAAATGGTCCTTACCTTTCAGATTCTTGTACTTTAGAGCAGGTTGGACTTAACGCTATAAACTTCTTAAAACACTGAAGAAGTTTTAGATGAATGTAGGAAGCATGATATTTACTTTTATTACCTACCTCCTTCACTACACACCCCAGCTACATTTTTGACATGTCACAATCCATGCTTTTCAGGTTTAGATCTTTGCCAAAAAGGAGAGGAAGAGGGATAGAAAAGGAACTTGCAGCAGCATTTCAGGGTATTGTATTGCTGGGCTAATTGTTCCCTGTTTGTGACATGTCCTTTGTCAGATGCTCTGTGATGACAGCATGGCTTCTGCTTACATCAGATTCCTAACAGTGAGGGAAGAACCAGTGAAGCAGCACAATTACTCAATTTAGCTGTAGATTTGCAATACTCCAGACTTCAGCATGACTTACATCCAGGGACCAGGGCTGATCTGCTTTCAAGACAAGATTTTTTTTCATGTAGATGTTTTTGGAGATAAAGCAAACATCTTTCTTTGTCATGATACTCTTGGGAATTCAAATTTGCTTCCAGTTGTGTATAAAAGCTCCAGATAGAGCTAGTAATGACTGTTGTAGACACAACTGCACCTGCCTGGTAAACAGAGTTCCATGTAACAGCCATGGAGATATTTTGTGGCAATCAACCATTTAATCTTTCTGTAAAAATACAATGAATTTGCAATCCCTCATGCATGAAAATCTCTTTATGTAGGGCCTCCCTTTATAGTGATTTTGTACAAAAGTAATCTGTGCTCTCAACAGAACCTGTTCATCAGTAAAAAGGTGTCAGTAAAAGATCCGATAGTTGTTAGAGACACCCAGAAGAATTCTTCCCAGCCTTATTAAAAAATACAAAAACCGTTTTCTGACTGCTTGGAAAAACAGTCAGATCAAACTGTGATTGCAGACAGAAGATCAAACGGATCCCAGGCAGCTCCTTCTCCTAAAGGTGTTAATCTGTCTTCTTTTATTAAAAAAGTTAAAAGCAAAAAGGCCTAATTCTTATCTACAGAGACTCAGCAGAGTGCTGGGGGGAAAGCAACATCAAGAAGTGGCACAGGAAGACATTGCCCCTCTCTGCATGCTCTGTGCTCTGTGCTGGTGGGGCAGGGGATGGAAATATCTCTGATATTGCTTAGGAGAAGATGGGACCTGACTGGGTGGACCTGAGCACTGCCACCCTGCATTCAAAGTGCCCACAGCATGGGGAGAAATGCTGAGCCATTCGAGTGGGGGCTCAATCTGAGCTGTGCCTGCTGCATCCAGGGCTCTACTCTGGGCAAAAGCTGTCTTTGGTTTCCAAATCAAGCACGAGCACTTGCACAGAATAAACATGGCTGGGGTTGAACGTGGGTTCAGGCCCTTGCTGGGCCAGTTTGGCACCTGCTGGGAAAGGAGCAACCCATGTCCTTCTTAAACGGGGAAGCAGTAGCTGCTGCTCCTGTAAATATCCTTGCTGATCACTTTCAGCATCTCTGTGACCAGAGTCAGGGATTTTGGGGAGTTTATCCAATTTCCAAGCAGACACACATCAGTCTAGAATTATCTTCCCCAGAGATCTCCTACTTCTAGACATGTCAAAGTTAAGTATGTGTGACAGTAAGAAAACACCAGCTGCAGACCCCCTTATTAAAGATCTGCAACTATCAGATTTTATTATTTTGGCTTGGGAGTAGGTGCTTACTGGAAATGTAGGCTATAACTCAAGGGAGAATATTAAAACAATCCTCTTCTCCACCCACTCCCCTTCTCCTTCTGCTCCTCCTCCCCACCCCAAAAAAACCCTTTTGAAATATTGCCAAGGTTCTGCTTAAAAGGGCTCCATGGTGCTATGAATTTGAATGTCAGCAGATAATTAGTAGATTTAATTACATGCAGAGAGCAGATATATCTGAGTGGCACATAAACAGAGTGAGATTCTCCGTGTCCCTGATATGGAAAACTGCCCGCGGATGTTGTATCAGGCAGTGGATACTGAGTCAGGAAGACTTGCAATGGGAAAATGAGGACAGTGGATGTTGAAATGATGCCAAAAGAGGAAGGGGAAAGGAGTTCATCTTTCATTGACAAAAAACCAAAACTCTAGAAAAGTCAGATTGTAAGAGGAGAAAGAGGAATTTATGCCCCATGAGGAGTCCTAAATGGCTGAAGTGGTTTTTTTTAGAGTGTGAGGAAGGATGGGATCTGTCAGAGCAAAAACACAGATAGGGTTGGGGGAGATATGTCCAGAACTCTGTCATATATACTGGACCTTTAAAAGCAGTGAAGACCTCCTTGTTCTCCCATTTTTCTGCCTGATCTGCAGCTGCAGATTCCATGGTGGGAAGGAGGGATGGGTGGGCACCTTTGCCTATGCCAGTGAGTCACAGGTCTGGGGAACTTCTCTGCTGAAAGCAATCAGCACAATGGCATGTGGGAAGCAGGGTCAGCCTCAGGATCCAGATTTTGCTGCTGATCCAAAAGATTTTGTCTGGATAGCCAGGCCTGTTCATCAAGGAGCAATGAGGGACATTCCATCATACTGCAAAGGAATTGGAAGCAGCTGTCTGATATGTCTGATTTGCCATCAGATCTAGCAGCGGGAATATAGAGTTCTCATGTCTTCTGCCTATTCATACTGTCCAAATTTTCCAGTGTCCCTAAGATATAGTACACCTACCACAGGGTTTAGGTGAGCAAAGCAGATGGCTGCCTATGGCAATATACCCCTAGCAGCTGACAGAGGCACTGACTTTACTTCTTTCTTTGGCTGTTTCTGAATCCAATGGAGCCATCTCCACCATGTGTGAGCTGGACACTGCTGGGCCTCTCTGCCCCATATCTCCCTCATACAGAAACTGTTCTCCTACCAATAGAGTGAAGTGGAGGGTGGCTTCAGGCCCCACTGGTGGAACGTGTTGGAAGAGGTAAAGAAGTCACTGTATAGTCCTACTGTTCAGGAAACATGAAAACACAGAGTTGGGAGAAGCTTAGTTCAGTGTGTGATATTAGCTTGCCAGATCTTATTGGACAGAAGATATCAGAAGGCTTAAACCTGTTTATTTCCTTCACTGTAGTAGCAGAAATCCTTTGATTTGTGAGATTGTTGGGAGCTCTTTTAGATGAAATAATATATCCCATAGTCATTAAACCCTATTAAATAGCTTCAAGATTAAGGATGTCAATAAGGTGTATACTGTAATTAACTTTATGGCCATATAAAAGATGCAAGAAAGGAATACATCATACTACAGAAGCTGGAGGGAGAGAGAGAAGTACAGCCTGCAGAACATTTTTCTGCTTCATTATGGACAGTATATGAATAAAGAATTTTTTTAAAAATTCTTAAGATTAAAAGCTGGCTCTTCCCTGGTTTTTCACAAGCTGAATTTGCTGGAAATTTCTTATAAAAAGAAGACATACAGTCTACAGTAAATAAGCATTTGCCAGTGACATTATAGCAACGTTAGATTTACTTTTTTCAAAGAAAAGCTGTGGTAAACACTTTAGCTGCTAAGCCAGAGGATAAAAAAAGTTAAGCAGTTTAAAGACTTGAGAAAGCAGCTCTTAAACTCTTTAAAGCAGAATTTATAGGCTAGATATAATTAAAATAATTTTTTTGTGAATGAGGGAAATACCTTAAACAGCTCCCCTGCTATAATCAATGGATATTTATACCTCAAATAAGTAATTATGTTTTCAATTTCACTCTTGGTATGGTGTTTCTACAGCTTGGGCAGCTGTACTCTGTAAGAAATGTGTGTGAATTTTCCAACAGCTAAGGCTTTTTAAGAGTTGTTTTTCCCAAATACCACTGACATTTCAGCAGTCAAATGTCATTATCTGTTATCAAAATCCATTCTCTATTTTTAAGGTGGTTTCAAGTTGTGAAGTCCAAGAATAATTCATTATGGTCCATTTGCTTTCCATGTTTCACTAATTTTTTTTCCTCTCTCTTGTAAGTTATTGGTCCTCCAGATTTCTGTTTGGAAACACACACATTCTGTTACCTTAGAAACTGGCAAAGATGTTTTTATGCTTGTGCTCATGCCTCTTACAAACATCTAAAAATTCCCAAGATTGACTTAATTCATAAATATGCATATGTGGGAGGGTGGGGGTGTAATATACATCTTTATACACATAAATGTGCAAATACATTTAAAACTGAGTTTGAGGATATTTCTGATTTGAGGGAGGAAGAGGCCATTTTTTTATCCCAAATACCAATTCCTCAATTAAAATGTAGTCTCTGTGACTGTAGGTTAGAAACTGATTGCTCTTAAGAGAAATATCACATAATGATGGGACTCAAGGATTTTAGTCTTTGAAGAAACATTAGATGTCCATTTGATAAAAGGCATGAGTTGACAGAGTCCAGGGAGAGATTCTATCTAGAGTAAAAAAAAAGATGCAACAAACTCAACACGAAGAAAGATATTTTATCATTTTCCTGTCCTTTTGTCAGGGATTTAATGTAAAGAACATATCAATACACGAAATATTTTCTTGCAAGCAAAGTATATTCCCAATCATTTAAAGTAATAGGGAGATTTCTAAGTAGAGGAAATTGTCTGGCTTCAGAGGACATTTTATATATGTTCACTACGTGTGTCAATGAATATTGTGGAGGAAAGGAACACAAGGCCAGGAGGAATTAATTTTCTTTGCACTCACAAGAGCTTAGTATTTCTTTTCACACAAATTTTAGTGCTTCCCTGAAAGTAGAAATGAGCCCCTCTACATGTGTGAAAAATGAGTGTACAGATGCACTTAGTGTATCTTAAATGATTACACATGGTTTGAATTGCAGTAGAGAAAAGGAAACCTGCCCAAGAAAAAAAAACAAAACTCATTTTAAGGAACTGTATTCTGGCTATTTTAAATAAAATAATCACTCAGACTAAGAAAGCGAGAATCATATATTTAAGTCAGTCAAATAAAACCATTTTAAAGACATTTTAAGAATCTGATGGTTTCTGCTACTAGAAATCCATACAGTGAGATGCTTTGTTGTTTCTCTGCTGTTCCAAAGGCTCTCCTGAATGCACATTTTGGCTGCCAGCAAGTTTGGCTATTTCCTTTTTTCACTAATGTTGAATGGCAAGTCCCAGCACAAAGAAGTGTCAGCACAAACAGAGGCAAGGCACAAACTCTCATTGCTAAATGACAACAGTTTTCAGAGCCCTGACTGGTGCTTCTTTCACCACGTAACTCAAACCTCCTGAGATCTGGATGACAGCCTTCTTTTTTTAGCTGGGGAGAGTCATTACACCTCCTGTGCATTAATACACTTGTCTACTGTGCTTAACACATGGTGTGTTCATTTCCACTAGCACTGGCCCTCCTAATTGGGAAGCAGATGTTGCAAAGAAGGTTTGGGAACAGTAGCAAATAACGCATATTTTGCTGGCATTAAACAGCAATGCTCCCAAAAGCAGTTTGTAGAAGAAGGTGAAAGAAGATGGAGTACATGACATCTCACTGATGTAGTGTGATGTGATGTAGTCAAAATATCTCCCTGACCTTGAGGAGAACAGGTAATTTTGGGGCTTGTGGTCAAAACATAAAGCAGTGGTACTGTGCCTCATTTGGACCAACAGGGATGCGTTGTGCTATGATACAGCTTTTCCAGAGGAAGATTTCACCAGAAGACTGTGGAAATTTGGGTGAGATGTAGAGAGAGCTTGATTTAGCAGCGACAATGAGTCCTGGTGTGTGTTTCTGGACTGTGGAGCTGCCAGGCTGGCATTTATATTTTGCCCTGGGGCTTCATGCAAAATCTGTAATTTGAACAGAAGAAGCCATTTAGTCTCCTTGGATGTTTGAGATCCTGATCTGGGATAAACATCTGTTGCTCCATTCCTCTTCTGTTATGCTGATGTTATTTTGGTGACAAATAGGCTGTTGTCAGCTCTAGCGGCAATAAATCAGTTTTAGATCAGGCAGAGTGGGAAATGCAGGTTCAGCAAAGACCAGCAGAGCAATGGGACATCATTTCTGTCTGCTTCTACATCAAGTGTCCTATTCAGTTTAAAAAAAAAAAAAAAAAAAAAAAAGCAAAAAAAGCATCAGTCTTGACCTAGCAATATGGGTTGGCTGGGGACGAGGGAGTCCACTCCAAAGTTGAAATTTTCAAGATTTGTTACATGATGCTTCAAATAACTCTTAGCTTTATCATGGAAAACTCAGCCTGAAGGTGGGGTTTTTGTTTCACTTACTACAAGCTTTTCTCAGTTTGCTTAACTGAACTAGAAAGCATTTCGACTTTGCCATAAGTTTAATTTCCAGGGGTTTCCCCTGATCTCTACACACATTCCTGGGGCTTTGCTTATCCCCCACAGGTAATGATCCACTATGTGCAATGACAGGTATAATCATAAAGTGCAAGGAGTCTTCAGCTCAGAATTCAAAAGGAACAAAGTAGATCTGTTCTTCCCCCCTGCACCCCCACTACTGCCTACCAGTGTTTAATTGAAGCAGCTCGGCAAAGAATGCAACATAAATTACTTTAAAGGGTTACAGGTCTCTGGTGCACATCCCCTATCTCAGCTCCAGCAGTTTCATGCCAAGAAGTCTTGATTTATTCTGAAACTAAGGTTTTGGATATCGGGGATATTAGTAAAATTATTCCAGTAAAATTTAATAAAGTTCTAATCTGTGTTGGTTTTCATGTAATAGCTTAACACAGATTTTGATTGTAAATAGCAGGAGAGCTTCTCTTTTTCAAAACACTATTATCCACAGTCACTGCCCTTGCAAGAAACCCAAAAACACTTACCAAGCTAGCTATACACTGCAATCTACCAAAGAGTTAGAAAAGTCTTCCAACAGAGATTGTAATTTATTTGAAAAACAAACAAGTCACAGACATTTAAAAGTTTTACTAGCAATTTCAGCGGGAAAGACAAAGCATATAATTTCAGCTTTCATGTACCATTCTGATAATGCTAAAATCTTTGCTTTGAATGATTTCATGCAGATGATTGTGTGAAAAGATAATTAGACAAATGGTTTGACAGACTTGAAAACATTTTGGTCATCCTAATCCAAAATCTGACATTTTATCTTAGAGGAAAGAAATATCATTTTGGCTTCTTTCTCTCATTTGGGATAACAATAGCATTTAGAGGCTGCAATTCTTTGCAGAATGAAAATGTGACTCCCTAATCAGTTCTGATTTTCAAAGGCAAAGTAAATAGTAATTAACTTAATTTAGAGCACAAAAATGATGATAAATACTTGGAAAATCTTACTCCTGCCAATGTTGACTGATAGGCAGAGATGTGGTGGAGTATCTGGTGACAGGACTTTTTAAATGGGTTTTAAGAAACATGTTAGTGAATTCAGATACAGTTAATTCTCTCCTAGATTCAAGAGAGCAATCTGTGTGACCTCTTGCAATCCTTGTAATTTTAATTTCTGTGACTAATCATTGGCATTGCCACAATGGTTGCATGGCAAAATCAGATAAGAAGGGATGCATGTGTAAGTGAAAACAGAAGCAATTTTAAAGATTCAGTGAAGTGCTCTCTAATGACTACTTTGGGCATATTTTTCCACTAACCACATCTATTGGAAGTTTTTTGGGTTTGTTTGTTTGTTTGTTTGTTTGTGTTTCTTTTTTGTTTGGTTGGTTGGTTTGGTTTTGGTTTTTTCTTGCAATCAGTTAAAGAGAAAAAGAGCAAGGAAAGCAATCAGATTTACAGCATTGCTTTCCTGGTTAGACATCTGTGTTCCAGCCTCTTTTACATTCCGGATATTGATATTGGTAAAATTGATAATGAATTATGCTCCTTGAGGCTGTGGGTAATTAAACTGATCACCCTTTTGCCTTCAGCACAGGCAGCTGGGGATTGCAACTATCTAAATTATTGAGTCCTACTTTAAGAACATTCTGCTCTCAGACAGTTACGCAACTCATCACCAAGATCCTGCATTACTTCAAGCTGTTCACCATTCTTCAGAGGGGTGAAAAAAATTTTTAAAAATAATTAAAAATATTTTTAAAATACAATCTGTTTGTAGGATACAGAACATCACAAAAGCAAATCAGTGACACCTTTATTTGACAGTGTTTGCACAGCACCAAGACCTTTGCTGCCCCACCAGCAAGAAGGCTGGGAGTGAACAGGGAGTTGGGAAGTGATGCCATAGAGACAGGAGATCCCAACTGACCAAAGGGACATTCCAGACCATATGGCCTCGTGCTCAGCAATAAATGCTGTGAAGATGAAGTGATGAAGAAGATGTGGTGATGGCATTTGCCTTCCCAAGTAGATGTTATGCATTAGGGAACTCTGCTTTCCTGGAGACCATGGGCACCTGCCTGCCCATGAGAAGAGGTGAATGAATTCCTTGTTTTGTTTTGTTTGTGTCCACAGCTTTTGCTTTACTTTCTAAACTGTTTACCTGAACACAGGAGGGTTTTTTGCTGTTTTACCCCTCTGATTCTCTTCTCCATTCCACTGCAGGTAGAGAACAAACAGCTGTGTGGATTTAAATAAATGCATTTGAGGATTTTAGAGGGTTTTTTTTTAATGGCAATTAAGCTCTTCAAAACTCATTAAATCATTCACACTTTTCAATGACATTCTAGTCAGAACAAAATACTACACATGTGGAAAATTATCCTTAAAAAGCAGAAGTGTGAAGGCCAGGGTTATATTGTTTATTTTAAAGTTGCAGCTAATAGGAATAGGAATTTCCTTTTTGTCCCTCATTTGGGCATTGATCAGACAAGGAATAGGAAAGTTTTCTTTCACCACTTCAGTAACGTTCATAAAAATAGCATTTTCCAAACTAAGTCCAATTTATACTAAGTAGACCTATCATTGCACAAAATTAATTTACTACAAAACAAAGTGGTACATTTTTTCCACCAGAACATAAGTTCCACTCTACAAAAAGGAAAATTACAGCATTGTTGACTTTTAAAGTATGCTTATATAATAATGAGGGATGCAACAATCTGTGATGGTATTTCTCATAGTTCTCCCAGGGATTTTTATTTGACTAAGACTCGGATCTATTTTGCTGTTGCTGCCTATTCTCTCTTGACATAAATTGTTATACTCTGTGCTTTGAAAAATTGGAGCTTTTTACAGTTCCATTTGCCTTGGGTAAAGTATATTTTTCAGGAGTTTTGTCCTATTTCATCTCCCACTGACAGTGTTTCTAGGGCAGCAGGCTAAGGGTGGGAATAGGGTGAGGATTTGTCCCAATGTTTAAGAGTAAACTCAGCCAAAGTCAAAGAACTCATGTTCTGTTTCTAAACTGTAAGTTTAGCTTAGATGGAGACAGCATTACAAATGTGAGATCTACATCTCCTGTGGAAAAAAAAGAGTGGCATTTGTACTGCACCTGTATGTCACATCTCACTGTCTAATGCTACAGTGGTAGGAACGCAGAGCAAGAAGGTGTAACTGGAATGTGTTCACTTTTCTCTACTTTGTGCATCCACAGTGATGGAGACAAGCTGTCTCTGTCTTCATCCTGCACATTCACATGGCTGTTTGTCAGTTCTCTGCACAGACTTTCAACAGCTCTCTTTTGGCCTCATCATATGTGATGCTGGAATTTTTCATCTGTTACATTTAGCACTACATCTCTATATATCTCTATCTATCTATATCTATACACATCATCCTTTAAAACTGGAAATCTTTCCACAAGGCTCTCAAAATAACTTGACTGTATATCCAAATCAGCAGTGTTATCTACTTACCAGAGAATACACATAACAAAGTGTAGGATAAACAATTATAGCTTTTAGCCAAATGAGCCTTTTATTTTCATTTTTACTTCACAAGTTTTGCTGCTAACAGTTTTATGTTAATAAACTTCAATCAGAAAATAAAATGACAACTGGTTCACTATTTTCAGTAAGGGTGGAAAGTTGGACAGAATTTCTATGTTGAATCAGGGGTACTGAACAGAAACTCAGTGTGTGTATGCATCAGGGTTAGTCTGAAAATGTACATTCACTAAGTTGTCTGTAGAGATAGGGACTATCAAATATCCTTGCCCTAAGCCTGTACCAAAACATGCTCCTGAGAGCAAACAATATGAAGAGATAAACACTTCTCAAAACACTACAGACAGAGCACAATACTCAGCACAGACCTTGATGGTCAAATGAGGAGTCTAAACTTCCTGCTGCCAAAAAATTAAAACCCAAACATCTTTGAAGTCTTAGTTTGTTTGAGTAATTTTAAGGAGAAGAAAATGCAGGGAAGTTTTACTTTAGAGTGACAGTAAACCTTCCTTTATTTTGTTCATTGTAGAGCTTCACTGAGTAATTTCTTTATCATTGCTACCTTCTAGAATATTTACAGTTATTTCTGCATGGCTCTGCATATGAAAAAGATGTAAACACAAAAGGGAAATCTTTAAAAACTATCCCCCAAAATGTGCTCCAAGTTTCTTAGAACATCCTTGAATCTCAGTGCTAACATCTTCATTTCAGCAGTTTTCAAATATATTTTTACAAATTTCAAGTAGGAGAAACTCAAAGGCTTCCTCTCATGCACATTCCTGATCCTCAATCCTCCCCAATGGAATAACATTATTTTCATATGTCTAAGACACTTATTGACTGGGCAGAGACAAACTGTTCATTGCCTCATGGCATAAATTTTTCATTGAGAAGGAAACACATTTAGGCACTTCAAAACTCATTAAATAATTTATGTGTTTCAACTGCAGTAAAAAAACAGAGCTAATTACCAATATCTGCCTAGTGGACCTTACACACTTGGGCTTATTCTACAAGGACTAATAATTATTTTGCGGAAGCCTAGCACCCACCTTCAAATAAGCTAAGAGGCAGTTGTGAATAGTTTTAAGGCTTAACTCTTAAGTTCAAGCAGTGACAGCTCCTTGGGCTTGGATTTCCTGTTTGGAAAAAAGGGGTGGGAACTATTACTTAGTGTTCTATAAGCATGAATTTTTGAAGTCATTGGCACCTGACTTTCCACTTTCTCCTGGCTCCATGTAGTGATTTACAGTAGCATAATTTTCAAGGACATTAACATTTTAGGTATCATTTCTGGTGGAGTGTTTAGTATGAGTTAACTGACAATCCAATCCCTCATGTAAATTAAAAATCTGTGATGAGGCAGGGCATATACATGAGCACTGTTTGGACAGGGTGCTACAGACCTGTTCACTGTCTCAAGGTTATTAAAAGTCAAGGGATCATCAGGAAATTACCTTCAAAAATGCCTCCAGGAAAACGTTGTCACGTTTCTGTTTCTTCCCCAAAGTAGATTTCCTTTTTCATTTGCTGGTCCACAGAAACAAGAGCTGCAGTGACAAGAGCTGCAGTGACAAGCACTGCAATTTTCATTGCAGTGACAATCATGGCACCAGGCTGTAAACTCCTCCAGAGAATCCCTGCACACCACCACAGATGGGATAAATGGCCTTGGATTGTCTCTCAGAAGAGCAAGGAGGAGACAGGAGAGACTTTTCTCAGGAACTGTACCCATCATCACAGTTCCTTTTCAAATAAAGCTGGACTGCAGCAGGATTGATAGTGTCTCTGAGAGCTCAGGGAATCAATACAGGCAGCAGGAAAAGGAAAAGGCAAACTGCTGTAGCTTCTTAAATGAGAATTGATTTTTACCCATTGTCCATTCCCATGGCAAAGGAACAAGCTTATCACTTCAAACCAAGAATAGAAGGGAGACTAATTTTCTGTCTAGGGAAAGGACAGGAGCTCAGTAGAGGTCACTAAGATCAACACTGTATTAAAGAAATCTTTTTTTACTTGACTGCCTGACAAAGAAAGTGGACTTGGTCCACTCAGCTGTCTGTCTTTGCTCCAACATTGCTGCCTGAGGCTGCAAGTAAAGCAGGGTGCACTGTCAAGGGAAAAAGCCCAAGCATCGTTCCTCAGTAATAAAGACAGTTCGCAACATTTTGTAGGCAGAGAAATCTGTCTCTCCTGGGAGAAGCCCTGGAAGCACCAACAGCTCCACGTTTGGCACCAGTCAACACCATGGATATCAGAGCTCTGTGGGGCTCCCAGATACTGCCCCTTGACACTGCCTCAGCAGCTCCTCTGAAAGGTGGTTCCTCAGCCAACCCCTTCTGGCTGGCTCTTCTGTATGATAAGCAGCCTAGATGGGGTGGAAAAAATTTTACTTTTTTAGGGCAGAAAGACGAAGCACAAGCAAGAAATACACCCTTTCATTTGTGCCTTTCAGTAAGCTTCACACAGCCCTAAAACTCATTGGATTTTCCCGTAACTGCACACCAACTGTTATGATTAAAACAAATACCATCAGCCCAGCTTTCCTTGTGTACAACTAACAATGCTGAGTTTCTCTAATCCCTTCTGCACTAGGAAAAATATATTCATATATACATATATTTACATATAAATTTATTCCCAAGAATGCTTCACAAGCATGGAAAGGAGCTTATTTCACTACAGCAGAAGGTAACAGGACTAAAATAATCTTGTTTGTCTCCACTGTGCTTGATCTGTGGTGTGATGTATGCAGAGAGGCAGGTGGTCCAAGCTGTGCTGATATGGAATGGAGGCTAGGAAGAATCTTAATGACATTGATGAGCCTGCTAAATTTGTGTCAGTTCAAAACTCATCAGAGAAGTTCTCTGAAGCCCAGAAAAAAAGTGGTGTTCATTCACAGTCCATGTATTGGTGTACTTCTGCCACAGTGGCATCCATGATTTGTCAACTGGGAGAAACCAGCATGTTCAGTCTAACTCTGAGTACTTTGAAGTGTTCCATTGGAGTTCCCAAATGCCTTTTTGTTTAGCTTTCTGAGTTTCTTAAATTTTAAAGAAAAGAAAATATGCCAGTGTAAAGTGTTCCTACTCTTAAATCTCTTCTCATTAAAAGTGATGGCTAGGCATGTATTAAAAATCCCAGATCTTTTATGAGCTGATCCATTTGGCAAAAGAACATATACACACTACTCTGAATTTTGGTGAGGGGGTTGAGTTTTGGAGAGTAATCCTCCTAGAAAACATGTTTCATCAGTATCCATGACAGGGACAAAAATATTTTGGGTGGGAGATAAATCAGTCATGAAGTTGTCACAGCTGACAGACTTTTTTGTTGATATTATTCTGTCTAGTTTGGTACCATCTTGCCACAGGAATGTGTCTCTCGTAGTTGTTTACAGGAAGGTTTTCTGTCCTATAAAATAATTAGAAGCAATCACAGCCTAGCTTTGTGACTAGAGGTAAGGAGGAGGATACAAGACACAGCTTTCATGACAGAAGGAGAAGAAGATAATTAAAATTAATTATAACATTTCTGGATTAATTTTTCAATGTTATTGTTCTTCCCAAATCACAGAAGTGGTATGGACCCATCAGTTTTGGTCACAGCCTTTTCTTTGCATTTGCTCAATGAACTAACACAATGTCACATAATTGGCAGATTTGATTACATGGTGATGATAACTGATATATTCAGTACAAACAGTTCAAAAACTGTCAGAAAATCAACCAATTCATTAAAAATCAACATATCTGCCCCCAGAGATCAAGACACTGGGTTATGTTGACTAAATTAAACACAACTAGTAATTTGATTAGACAACCTATTATATAAAATTAAGGGGAAAAAAAGAAGAAGTGGCTTCAAATGAGGCATACATATTTAAAGCCAGGAGGAAGAATTTTCATCACTTAAGTTTAACTGAAAGATAAGTGATACTCTTTTGAAGTAGGGGATTACAACAAGACATTTCAACTCAAGGGAAAGATTTAATGGTTTCATGGGCATGGTACCATACTGTCCCTGACTGGAGATTTCTTTGTTAGCAGCAAAAAGTACATCCATTAATTCCAAATGTTTTAAGATAATTATGAACTTTGGGGTCAATTAAAATGTATTTGTCGTGGTCCTTAGTATGCACAGGAACTTGCAAAGTAATCATCTGCATCACTTCACACACATCTCACTGCTGAAAACTACTGCATGAAAAACACATTACAGATATGGATGGATGCCATGCTTTCTTTTCGTACCTTGGGCAAATTGTTGACATGAATGTATGCCAGTACTCCATGAGCAGCATTTCTTCTTCTGGAGTTGTTCTACTCTGGTCTGTAAAGAGGAAAACACATCAGTTGCTCCAAGGGAGGGGAAGAGGTTGTGCTCTGTACCTAAGGGTTCCAGGGCTGAATGGTTTTATTTGCTCACCTACAGACTTGTGAGGATTTAAAACATGTTTTGAACACACTTGATTTGGGATACATGTCTGCTTACCAGGGTCAAAGGTCTGACACCTGATTGTGCAGCAGTTTGATTTGTTCCTCCTTTTGCTTTTAGTGCATTCTGAATTAAAACATTGCATCACTTGTTTCATGCATGAGCTGAGAATTTTGATCTAATATGCACTGAAAGCCTTTGACTGATCTATTGAGTTAATTGCTCCTGAAATTCTGACGTCAGAAGAGGCACCCCCAGAGACTACAAAGATGTTGGTTACTGCCTTGAAAAGCCAAAGGTGCCAAGAGCAGCGTTTGAGTGGGCATTGTTTTCTTTTTTTTTAACTTCTTGTTAACTCTGATGGCTCTGAGAATGCAAAGAAGCACTGGTTTGCTAAGAAATTATTTATGTGAAGGCAAATTAATGTACATTGCAACTGAGAGAAATGAAAACTTCAGCAGAGCTATAATGGAGATGATGATAGGGATGTAAAGGACACCAGAATCACATGTAAAACACACAAAATGTAAAACATTTTTTTCTAATGAACCCAGAATTTCTTCCTTCAGAACTAGAATTGGTATTCACTTCTGATTCACTCCTTGTTCCTTTTACATTAAAATGCTTTTCGCAAAATGGATCTGGTTTCTGACAATTGTTGGAAATCAGAACTGATACATCATATATATGTTTTCTACACTTAAACCTGTACATGCTTTCAGCTTCCTTGGTCCAGTTATTTATTGTATTCACAAATCAGGTCTATATATGACTTATATTCGTCTGGACAGTTAACAGCTGCTTAGACAAGAAAGATTTATACTTTCTTACCCTTCCAGCATTCCCACCAATAATTTCTTCTCTTTATGACAATTCAGAAATCACTGAGAAGACAGGTTATCACAAGTTTAACACCCCAGTAGAAATTTAACTCTCTTTGTATGTTTAGTTGGTTTTAAATTGTATAGTCTAAGTGAAAGGGCTCAGCAATTGAAGAGGGAATGTTTGCAATGCAAATAAATCAGGAAAAATAAAAGTTGCAAATATAATTTTGGAACTAACATTTCTTTTTTTTCTGAGAACAACTTGCTACCTGATTCTAGTAGCATTTATGCGTGATGGGGAGCATCTTTTCCAGATGTGCCTAATGATCTTTTACATTTGCATCTGCATGACTTTCAGTGAATAGCTTGGACACACCTGGAAAAAATACGAGTTGGCAATGTCTCCTCTGACCCTAAACACAAATATGCAACAGCTAGTCATTAAAGGATATGAAAATATTAATCATCCCTAGAATCTTGTGTATGACATATTTTTGTTCTTATCAGAAACTGCAAAGATTCCTGCAGCCCAGAAAAAAGAATGAAATCTACCTTCTTTCTGGAGTCCTACCATTACCTGTTTGGCTTCTGGGAACTAAAGAGGAAGCAAGGGTCTTGCAGACTGCTTTTCTTTTCTCTGCCCTCTTCTAGATGTATTTGGGGCTTACCTCCTCATCAGTCTCTTGTACCTTGTCAATCTCTTGTCATCCCTTGACATCTTTGTTCTGGAAAACTACAGCTGAAGTTAATTAACTAGCAATGCTGATAATGTTATTATCATTACTCCTACTGTTTAGTACTTGCATTGTCACATAAGCAAGAGCTATATTGTTCAGGATGGTGCACAGATACCCCAAAATATGGTATTTACTTAAAAACATAACTGTATGAGGATGAGTATGAGTAACTATTGTTAGAGAAAATAAGTAGAAGGAAAGACACAAAAGTTGTTGTGCTAGACTTCTGAGCTGGGCATTGACCTACCTGAGAAAATTTTGTCCACTGCTTTTAGCTTCTCAACAATGTTAGAATTATTGTATTTAGCGTATTAGGAAGGGGAAGCAAAAGCACAAATGAGAGGAAGCACAGAGACTCTGCTGAGAAGCAATAACCACAAATATCTCACCAATCTCATCTCATCTCATCTCCTGCAAGCTGCCTGGCATGGCCCACCCTTCTCTCCTCAGTCCTTGCCAATACAGAGTTGTACCAGTGCTGAATGGGAAGCACGCTGCCACAGCTCCCTCTTTTAATAAATAAACACATCTATGCAAAGTCACAACAAATTAGGAACTTCTCATTTCCGTTCATTGAGCTTGATGGAATCAATAATCAGCAGGGAGCTGGTAATGGATGTATTAAGGCAGCTCTCAAGGCCTCAGTCATAGGAGTGAGAAGTCACCCATTGGCAGCATTTCCCTGTAAACAGGAAACTGGGCTAAAATAAACCTCAGCTCAAGTGAAAATAATGGATAATACCTTACTTTGCACTCTTTTGCCATCTAAAACAGCTGAGCTTTTTCCTAAATAATACATGAAAGGCTGCTCAATGCCCAATATCTGATAACTGCATTGTCTTGTCTTGTGAAAAGAAACTGAAATAAAACCAGAGAAACAATCTGTAGCATTTCATGCTTATTTTTTGCCTGTCTGAAGCACAATCAATCCACTTAAATAGATTTGCTTTTGATTGAAACCTGTGTGTTCCATTTGACACATTAGAAATTCAGACGTCTGCAAAGCAGGTGTTTGTCCTTTCTCTTGATGTGCAAGTGTATAACACTGGAGCTTAATATTTATTAGAAACCTTCAATCAATCTTCTGAGTCTGCAGTTCCATGGATGTATCACATATTAGCAGGGCTGGGAATAAAAGTCAAACACAGTACCAGATGTGAAATATGACAGTGCTATAAAATGATAAAGAATAGATAGAGCTTCTCACTTTATTACTATTGTAACAAACTTTTTTACTGAGGAAGCCACAAACAAGTAGAAGAATCTATTGTGCTGGGCACCATTCAGGTTCTTAACTGGGGAATAAATCTCACCCCCAATATTTTTCAATCCATGGTCTTGTAAGAATGCTCTTGCTGACCTTATTCTTGGAGCAGCTCCACTGACAGCAGTGCTGTCACAATGATAAAGTTGTGCTTGTATGCACTGCAGAATTGGAGCTTTAAAAGATGAAACAAGAAAAGGGCTTACAGCCTACAGTGATCTGTATTCTCCATCATATTTAATGGCTGGGAAACCAAGGTAGAGATTACTTTGGGCCATCATGGTCAGAGGTCATCATTAGCCCTGGCAATAACTGCCAGACATATTTTGGCATTTTTAGCAGGGATACCAAAGACCCAAATGGTCTTGGTAGACAGAATGCCCCTTTGGTTATCCTATAAATTTTTAAATTAATATAAGAATAATTACATTTTATATTAATACCTCATTAGGTTATCTCAAAGGAAATTAATACAATTTCTCAGTGGAAATGTGAGTATTTTCTGGAAAGGTAATAATCCAAATGTTGTTTTCAATAGCTAACCATCACTTGAAGTTGCTATTCCCACACCGACAGACTTTGCAATAGCAAAAAAAGAATCTAAATATAATATTTTTAACTATGAAACGTCACCCACTCTTTCAACTGTCTCTCACTGGAGACATAAGGACTTTCTCTGTTGCTGCCATTTTTCACTGCTGTCTGCATACTGCAATGTCTTACATGTGGTTCAAAAATTATAGATTAGGTGTCAGTAAATGGGGTAAATGTCCTCCAGGCATCCACCTGCTCCTCTGGTTTGGGCACCTCCCCATGGGCTGTGGGTGGATCTCTGCACCCCTGTGGACTCCATGGGCTGCAGGGACCTCCTGCTCCCCCCATGGTCTTCACCACACCTGGCAGAGGGTTTTCAGTTCTGGTGCCTGGAGCACCTCCTCCCCCACCTTCTCCACTGACCTTGGTGTCTCCATGTTGTTTTCTGTCACATATTCTCACCTCCTCCTCCTCCTCCAGTTAAAAAGAAGTGTGTGACTACTTTGTTTTGATTTCTTCTTAAATATGTTTTCACAGAGGCGTAACTAACATCTCTAATTGGCTTAACTTGGCCAGCAGCATGTCCATCATCTTCAGCGCCATCAGAGATTGGCTCTGCTGGACATGGTGAAAGCTTCCAGAACCTTCACACAGAACACACAAGAGCCATCTCTGCACCCCTCCCCGACTAGTAGCAAAACTGGGCTAAGAAATACTAATTCATGAACACAGCGGTATGTTTTCTCTCAACCCTTCAACCACTTCTGCAGGCCTACCACAACAGCTCTTGAAAGTTAGATGCTAAGGATACCTTGCTGGTGTTCTGGGCTAAGCAAAACCAACATAATTGTGGATTTGAAACATTAAAAATTAAGCAGGGAAGGCAATGCTGACAGCCAAATGGAACATTTGAAGGGGTTAAGGAACTTGATCTCTGGTTGCAGCTCACTGACTTATTTAACCTTTCTGTAGCACCTGAGTGAATAGCTCTTGAATTCAGAAGGTATTTTCTGAAACTTCCACATCACTGTGGTTTGAACCAGGCAGGATCATCAGTGCCTAGGAAAACCCAAAATCATGATAACAGCTGTGTCATTTTTTCCTTCTATAGTGACAGCTGATAACTAAGGACCTAACTGCTAGGTCCAGTATAGCTGGTCTCCAAATTAAGAAGCCTTTAGAGAGAAATGCAATGGAACATCACTGAAAGGTCATAGCGAAGGTCATGCCCATGGGAAGAGCAGGAAGGATTGTTTGACTGAGGTACCATGAAAACCTTTATTGGCTGGTGATTCACATTGCTTGAAACAATCTACCAGACTCAGTATAAAAGGCTTTTGAAAGGGCCCATAGTAGAAGGATGGTTGAGACACTCAACACATGGCAAAATTCACATGGCAGTATGCAGGTCAGAGGAGGATACCTGTTACCCTGTTACCTATCTCCCTTTAGGGATTCCCATGGCTTGCAATGGGAAGGTGCTGCCCCCTCACACAACTTTCTGCATTAATTGCAGCCATCATGCTGGGCACAAAAACTTTTCAGAAAGTATGAATAGTGATCCTTTATAACAGCTTTCACAGCCATGCCTCCTGAGAAAACTACATTCCCTTGGCAGCTTGTGTTTGCATCTTGCAATTTGACTGAAACTATCTCCATTAAAAGAACATGCAAATGGCACCAGGCATAAATAGAGGATGGCAGTGGAAGAGAGGATTGCTCACTCTATCTGAAGATGAGTCTGAATGGCAGAGACAGATAATTCCAGAAGTGGGAGGTTTCGAATTAAATGGAAAGTGAAAATGAGCAATCCAGTCAGAGCACTGTCAATAGTGTTACATAATTTCATATGCAAATTTGGTTTATCCTAATCTGCCCCTAGTTTGCATGGATCCACTTAGACTAAATCTAAAGGCCTATCCCTGCACTGTGGAATTACTGGGGACACAAGAACTTTCTCTTTCGCTGCCATTTTTCACTGCTGTCTGCATAGTGCAATGTCTTACATGTAGTTCAAGAATTATAGATTAGATGTCAGTAAATGGGGTAAAAAATGGGTTTGAATTGAACATTTCTTTTATAAATGTGATTTCAGATGAAGGTATATTGCAAGCTGCCACACAACACATTCAGCAAGTACTGCCTTGCTATCATAAGACATTATTCTGCCTCCAAATTTGATTTGTGTGGGGAAGGAACCAGGAGAGTCCCTCTTAAATTACATTGTTGACTCATTTTGCCATTGAATTCTGGCATACCAAGGTTGCATCACTAAACAATGCTCAGTTGCATAACCTCTAAAAGGTTATATAACTATTATGTCTCATTGCACAGTCTTTGAACACAGAGTCTATTTCTTCCACCAGTTTATATTTATTCAAATTTTGTAATATCGATGTTTTGTCTTTTGAGAAAAATATTCACAGTACAATCTCAGACTCCTGATTTCACATTTCATATGAAGTTATGGCATTTTAAGAATAGTTATGCTTAAAATTTCCATTTCTATGACTTCCTATCAAATACTCAGTGCTTCATTCCAGTCTGCATTTGAAAATTAACACCTTGCCTTCTTAAATTGATTTACTCTACTTGAACCCTTTATAATTTGCACTGCACAATACTGGAGTTAAAACTTTTAAAAACAAAAAAGA
This sequence comes from Lichenostomus cassidix, assembly GCF_008360975.1. NCBI lineage: Eukaryota > Metazoa > Chordata > Aves > Passeriformes > Meliphagidae > Lichenostomus > Lichenostomus cassidix. Next base: position 18,791,039 of record NC_139484.1, read on the forward strand.
GGGGTGCTTTACTCACCTTTTTTTGCATGTGTGTGTTATATTACTTATTGTAAGGTATAGCAGTGCACAATGTAGAAACACAGGATGATAACACAGAATCATAGAATGGCTTGGGTTGCAACAGATCTTAAAGATCATCCGGCTCCAAACCCCAGCCATGGGCAGGAACACCTTCCACAAGACCAGGCTACTCAGAGCCTCATCCAACCTTGCCTTGAACACTCCAGGGATGGATCATCCACAGATTCTCTGGGCAACCTGTGCCAGTGCCTCAGCACCCTCACAATAAAGATATTTTTCCTAATATCTAATCTAAACCTACTCACTTTCAGTTTGAATCCATTCCACACTCCTCCTGCCACTACATGCCTTTCTAAAAAGTCCCTCTTCATTTTTCTCATAGGGTACCTTCAGGTACCCAAAAGCTGCCATCAGGTCACCCCGAAGCCTTCTCCATGCTGAAAAATTCCAATCCTTTCAGCATTTCTTTTCCATCCCTTTGACCATCTCCATCTCCATCTCCATTCTCTGGACTTACTCCAACAGGTCCATGCCCTTCTTGAGCTGGGGACTCCAGAGCTGATACAGCACTGCAGGTGGGTCTCACCAGAGCAAAACAGAGCAGAGCAGAGGGGCAGAATCCTCTCCCTCGCCCTGTTGCCCACTCCCTGCTGCCCATGTCCTGCTTTGGATGCAACCCAGCGTGCAATTTGCTTCCTGGGCTGTGTGTATATCTTTGTAGGCAATTTTTCTGTAGTTCTGGAGCTATTTTCTTGTCTAAATAGGTTTGTGATGAGACATACACAATAGTTCTCTTTCACAGAATGCTTAGCAGTGTTTGGCATTTCATTGCCAGAGGGAAGGGGAAGAAGACACATTCAAAATTTTAAAGGCCTTTGAGAACAGGGATTATTTAAAGCATGATCTCCAGGCAACACAAACTTTTCTGAGTGCAGAAATCCACAATGGTGGGCTCAGAAGTACTGGGCTGAAACATCCATTGTCAACTCTCTGAAATATTTCTTATTTCTTGCATATTGACCCTGTTTTGAATGTAATTTAATTGTGTTTACTTTGTTGAGTGGCTTTGAAAAGCTAAACAGATATGACACCTTTACAGCTTAGCAATGAGTTCTGCACAAAGAATAAAACTTTAAATTTAACTTATCACTAGCTTTACAATGTTTATCTCAGACCTACTACCCTTGATCTTCCTGCCACATATTTCCTTATGTTTGCTTTGTGCAAAAAGCATTCAAAAGCTCATGAAGATGAAAGGGTGTTTGCCTGATGAGTTGATTATAAAGAATTTCCTGTATCTCCCATAAAGCTCCCATTCAACTTGTGCCAGGGCTATGGGCAGGATTCAATAGAGGACAGAAAAAAAAAAAGAAAGAAATAGAAAATCTCAAGCCTAATTCAGCTTAAGCACTTATCCTGAAGACTACTTGAAGGCCAATGTTTGCAAGTTATTCATTTCAGAAGTATGGGTTTAGATCTTTAAAAAAAATGTTGTATTCACTGTGTTCCAAATCAGAAAAAAAAAGTTATTAATGTTTTGTAAATAATTATTCATCTCTCTGTGAAGTAGCTTGTGATACTGTCTCGTATTGGAGAGGGCTTTCTCTTGTCTCTTCACTTCATACATTTCTCCTTTCTGTCCAAAATATTGCTAATGCTTTAGTTCAGCCCTGATTTGGCAAGGATTGAGGGATGACTACATACTTTGAAGGAGAACCTTAGGACTTCCACTGATGAAACCATTGATCATGCACCATGAGTAGATCTAGCAGATCTTTCTAGACCCAGGCCCAGAAATCCCAATTGTACCCCTCTCCTGCAGGTTTATTCTGTGGATGTCATCCTGTTTTTTCTCCTGGAAGCTGATCAATGTGATCTGGCCAAATTTGACACAATCTAGACACTGTTCTTGAAGTCTGAATTGTCAAAACATGAATTTCACTACACACCCCATGCAGTCAAACCACACAGGATCCATGCCTATTTGTCCTAGATTTCTACCATTCCTAATCCACCAGGGCTACCAGATATCTGTAAATCCCTCAGACCAATGCACTGCATGAATCAGAGAAGGATTGAAGCCCTGCAGTCCTCCAAAACTCATGCATTGCATGCATCTCTGTTACACAAACAAACCCTAAGTCTGACACTTTATTCTCTCAGGGCAAAAGTGACAAGCAGATCAAACAAGGGGCTGTATGAACTTGTTTTGCTAATGAAGAGACAAGGCACTCAGCTAACATTTGTGTAATGCCTTTCTTGTTTAAAAGTATTCGGGAAAGAAGAGAAAACCAAGTTTGCACAGTCTGCTAAAGATCAGAGTTTAAGTTAAGTACAAGGTCAGACTAAATTCAAATGGTAAAATTCATATTGACAAAAACAGAGAAGGTAATCCAAGGAAAGAAATGTTGATTTCCCCTGACCACACACACCTGTATAAGACACAATTCTGTTGAAACTAAGAATGCTGTGACTTTGTAAAAAGGTAATGAACCCGTTGTTTTAAAATTACTCTCTAAAGTAAATTTTACTTTAAAGTAATTTTAGAGAGTAAAACTACTCTCTAAACTCTCTAAAGAGTTTTTAATTTTCCAAATTCTCTAACTCATTTACAGTTGCACTTCAATTTGTATGTTTTAAGAAATAGATATTATTCAATGTTGCATATTATCAAATGTATTTGGACTGACTGGGATGGGGTCAATTTTCCTCACACTGCCTTCATAGTTCTGTGCTTTATACTTGCAGCTGGAAAAGTGTTGTTAACACACCAATTTTTTGGCTACTGCTGAGCAGTTCTCCCACATCTTGGTGGCTGTTTCTCCAAAGTGCTACCAGCACCTGGGTCTGGGGAAGAGGTTGGGAAGGGACATGGCCAAGACAGCTGACCAAAACTGACCAAAGGGATGCTCCATGACATTTAACTGTTTTGAGACATTTTGAGAAAGGGGATTTCAAGAACATCACTGAAGGAAAATAAGAATATAGCTGTGGTCTGTGTGGTTTTGTGTGTGCTCCTTGCCCAAGACAATAAGACCACACACTTCTTCCCTCATGGTGCTGCCAGATTTTTTTTTCCTGCTGCTGCTGCTGTTTTAGCATGCTGATCTTTTGTGTATCTAAAATAATCCCAATCTCTGGGACAAAACCAGTGGAAAAGGAGCCTATCAACTAACAAAAGAATGAACTTCTTAGTTTCTTGCTTTTGAAAATTCAACTTGAGTCATCTTCAGCAAACAAGTTTGGTCTTTGTCAGTAGAACTTTTCATGCAATTCCTCTGTACTCCAAACACAGTATTCATCTCTGGCTTGGAGGCTGATTTTCAGCATTTTTTAATATTGTCTGAAAACCTGTCATGTTCTGTGAAAGCAGCAGCTTTAAAAGCTGCTTCTTTATAAAAGAGGGTCTTTTCTGCAGAAGCTCTCTATAAAACACTCTTTCCTTTTGCCATTAATTACATTGGTGCTGTGGCCTGTTTTATCCCAGCTGCTTAGGATGTAAATACTTATTACTAGCTCCATTTTAATGAAACACAAGTAGGAATTTTGTGCCAGGATTGAGTGTTTTTAAAAGCTCATTTATCATGGTTAATCTCACCAGGTGGAAAGCAGTGCTTGGGCTCTGTAACTGTTGCCACAACTTGAGCTATGGTCCTGGGCAGGTAAGCAACCTGTCTTTGAAAGGCACCAATTTTAGTAGACAGTGTCAAACACATGGATGGACAGAGCCAGCCCAGTCCTAATGGACCAGGCATTGGAAAAACAGTGCTTTTGCAAAACACTTCTATCAATTACTAGGATAGTTTTCTCAGTTCTTGGATCCCAGCATGTTACTCTGTCTCCCTGGATTGTAGCTCCACTTCAAGGCTGTTTGAAACTGACAGCTGGGCTTTTTTGTGTTTGGGGGTTTTTCTGCATGTTTTTGCCCCTCTGTGAAATTCCAACAGACCGCTTTCAAAGAAAAGCATCTGTTACCTTCAGTGCAGAGCTGTTGAAAAGCAAAGTAACTGCCATTCTGTGCCTTTGGAATAGTTCTGCTTTGGCTTACCTGCGACTTTTATGAGTCAGGATATGAGACTTGCCATATCCCAGCTGTTCGTGAGGTTTCCATTTCTTCTGCTGCGAGATTAGTTGAAATAAAATAAACTTAAAACAAAGTCAGCCTGACTGCAGAGGAATATATACTGCAGAGTTAGGAGCTGTCGTGTCATGCAGTGCCTGATGGTTGCCTATATCATTTCTCATTGAGGGAAGATGCTGAAATGTAGGCAGGGCTGGACAAAGAGAGGTCACAAAAACATTTCTGCTTTACCAAAGGAAGTTAATATACTATCATTGGCATACATATTTAAACTTTTTAACTCAGACTGAAGTTCAAATATCCATTTTCTTTGTAGTTTTCAATGCAGGAACTGAAATTTATCTTTAATTTGATTTTTTCTTTTTTACTTAGATGTAAGTACTTGCTAGCTGTGGTCCATGCTTCACCTAGTCAGTCTCTGGAGAATATCTGGTCCATTAGTTTGGGCTTATGGCTCTAAGTGTAATTTTCCTAAGGCCAAGAAATATAATTTCTACAGTATCTTGCACAATAGAAACTTTTCTCTATGTCTGGAGTCATCAAATGTGAGAGCAAAACAAATGTATAAATGTTCTAGTTTCTAGGAAATGCATGCTGTGAAGAAACTTAGGAGGAAGATATTCCACCCTGAGTCTGCTCTGTTTGCTCTTTCTTACACCCTCTGCAAGTTTTAACATTTCCCTTTGAGTTCCCTCATCCACCTTCCAGTCACTGAATAAACACCTGCAACCTGACCTGTCACTCAGGAAAAGACTGCAAAGGAAGTCAGCACTTTCAGGGGACAGGTGAGAAAACTAAGTTTTGCTTTCTGAGCACTGTTGTTCTTCACATTGTAATGATAGAGAAACAATTGCTGTAGATGTTGCCCTCCTTTTCATAGCTGCTCCTCCTTTTGCCAAATTATTGGGCAAGTTGAAAACTGAACTGGAAACACCCAGACCTAAGAGAAGGAGCAGTAGCTGGACGAAAGCTTCTTCAGGTGTGGCTTGAGTGCTGAAGGAGGTCTGCTTGTGGGGTTGGTCTTTATGTGCCAGATATATGAAGAAATAGCACAAGATTTTGCTCAAAGGGTCTTTTACACATTTCAATCTCCAAGATATGAGCCTGTGTACAGTACACTGAGATGTCTTTATCTGTTAATATGATCTCATGCAGCTCACAGCTGTTTGATCAAAGCAGAGCCTCAGCACAGCTGAGCAATGTGAGCCAACAGCAGAACAGAGAGGAGAAATCTATATTATTGAACTCTGTCTTTTGTACCAATGGAGAAGGAGGGGCAACCCAGTAGTACCACTCTGTCTGAATTCAGCTGTGCCTCCCTCCACTCTTCAATTCCCAGACAGGAAAACGTTTTGTTTTCTTTAGCTTTTTCTCAGCCATATTTACTCTCTTAATTCTGCCCTTCAGCAAGGAATAGAAGGGAAAATTTGCTTATTGAGTTTCATTTTATCCTTTTATATTTGATATTTCGGTTGCTTCTCCTGGGAAGATCCTAATGTCTGATGCTAGAGGGAGCTCAAAACCAGTATGAAATCTCATCTGGTTTAGTGGATAAAAATCTAAATAGATGGACAGAGTATTGAACATCACAAAAAAAATCGTACCTTTCTGCTGTGGCATTGGGTTGGGGTTCTTTTAGGCATTTTTTGTTTGGGTGGGTTTTTTTGTTGTTTTTTGTTTAGTTTGATTTTTTTGGTGGAGATTTTTGGGCTTTCTGGGCTTTTTGGGGGGTTTCGTTTGGTTTTTTAGTAATTTTTTTTTTCTGCATCTGTTAGAAAGAGAAAAAAAGAATTCTAACCTTGATGGAATTAGGTTATTTGGTTTTTTTTCCAGTTATTAATCTTCCCTGATACTGATGTGACCTACAACAGGGTTTTGTTATTTTCAAGTGAAATGTCTGGATTTAAGGTTCTGGATTATTTCACAGTGAATAATTTCCAGCTCAATTTCTGATCTTTTTTCACTAGCACAGGCAGTCTTAAACTTACCATAAAGGTATAAATGAACAAACATTTCATTAGAAATGAAGAGGCTTATGACAATACCTATTGTCCCTAAATGGAACCACCTGAGCTTTTCTAATAGCTGGTGACATCCATTAGCAGTTCTCTCAGAAATTGAAAACATTTTCCATCTGTTCATACACACTCATTACAAAGTAGTTAAGAGCCTATGGGATCACACAGCCACATTTTTGCAAATTAAAAAATATCAAAATGAGTTATTGAAGAAGCAGGATGACTTTGTAATAAGCATCTAAGCCTTAAACTTTCCCTACCCTCAGACACTGCAGGCACCCCATTAGTTGAAACCTGTTTAGTCTGTAACCTTCCAAAATGTGACATTTTGAAACTCTATGCTACACATCCTGTGAGAAGTCCAGCCACCCTGCCCATTTACACTACTTTAACAAAGAGCAGAAATCAGTCTTATTTTTGGCAGACATCCCTGAGGTCGAGTAGCTCAGAGAACTCAACTGAAAATGGAGCAATTATATAAACAATGAGATCAGACAGTATTATATTAATATGGAATAAACTTAATGAACAATGTACTTGCATGTTTTCATGCCTGAAATGATCTCTAAGCACTAAGTCTGGATTTATCTTTCCTGGAAGAAAGTCTAATGGAGAATGGACATTTCTAGTAACTTTCTCTGGTCTCAAGATAATGGAAGGTCAGTGAAAGGCTGATACAGTCAGGGCTTCTAAAATGACAGAGAAGGCTCGGTTGGAGACATACATGTCAAATCAAATAAACACAATATCCTGTTCAACTTAAATGTGTTTAAAGATGTTCCTCAAAAGTCAGTCTTCTTGGGTGTGATTCCAGTGCCATCTTACTCCATGCATGTTTCTTCACAAAACCAATCCCTTGGTCAGGCCTCCAGCTTGTACATGTGTCTCACTGATTACTGAGTGCAAATTGGGAGTTACCATATTTTACATTGTTGGGTCCTAAGCCTGATTCAGAGCTCCAAAACCTTCTGATTCTTTTCAGTAAAGTGATTGTCACATGTCGTGGTCTTGTGGACCTTGAGAAATTAGACATCACTGAAAATATTGCTTCTTAGTGACCCACAGAGAAAACAAGGAATCATGTTTTATGTAAAACTCTTAGAAGGTGGCTGTGACAAAGGACTAAATCCTTGCTAAGTACTGACACGTTGCCAGTAGCATCCAGACAATGGAGCCAGTCAGAATTTAGGGCACAATATGACATTGTGTGCAGAGTAACAGCAATTGCAGTTGTTGAAAGATATTATCTTTCAGTTGATTGGCTTCATGTGGACAGAATGAAGACTGAATGATGGGGGAAATAAGAGTCCTGTCAGCTGTGATGTGTGAGGAAACTGTCTGCATCTTAACAATGAAATCCTCTTCAAGTATGACAGACACATTAAGTTAGATGAGTCAAAGAGAGGTGATGTCATCCATTATAGAAATGATAATATGATAGATTACTATGTGGGATTATGGCCAGCATTCCCCAAAAATTATTCCCTCTGCTCTGAATTTAATCACTGAATGATCCTAACCAAGATTTCTAAATGCAAACACATACAGTGAACCTTTAATGGAGAAATTTTAAAAAATGCCCAAGTCATCTGAATGTCTCTATTTCATAAAAAAAAAAAACCAAAAAACAGGAATTGGACTTTCATTGCATTTTGAAGAAAGTCTTGTGTACATAATGGGGTGACACATTTGAAAATTTTATTCCCGCATTTGTTATCAGGCTTCCAAATATGTATTTTATCTGTGAAAAAATGGAGTATGAAGTGCAAAACCAGCATGCATAATCAAGGCATTATGTTTTTAAAAGGCCTGTTGGATCCCAGTGTTTTTGATAATGTCATGACTGTAGCCAGCAGAATGGAGAGACCTTGTGCTGTGGGTCCTGGGAACAGGCAGTGGGAGGAGATGCTTTGGGAGTATCCTGCATGGGTAATTCCACCAGAACCTGCCTGTGCTGGGGCTGCAGCCTCAGCTTTCACAGCTTTTTGCCAATGTTGACATTTCTTTATTAAAAGCTTTTGTGTTTCATCCCAAAACCTGAGCAGCCCTATTTTTCAATGCCAAATAACAGCCTATTTCCTGCATCAATAACTGGGAGTAGCCTAAGAAACCTGAAGGTCCAGGTCTTCATTTATTATGACTTGATGTATTTATACTGACTTTATTTGATCTGTAATAATTTCTATCGTCTGATGATAGATCTTCCTGTTTAAGCAGAACCACAATTCTACCCTGCCTGTGAAATCCAGAGCCTGCATTACCTTCAGTTTATGCAGTGACATGGGAACCTCAGGGGAACTACCTTCCTTTTTACATGATTTTGTATTTAAAATGAAATAAAGAAAAAGACATTTTGGAGCAAATAGTGCTGTGAACATAATGTGACCACCCTGCCAAATTTACTTCTGGATGATGCATTTATTCATTAATTATGATCTTTTAGGTGAATGTCATACTTGTCTTTACCTGCATGTTTAATAACACTTCAACCTTTTCAGCAGGTTTTCCATTGAATCGTTTTCTTGCATAAAAGTGTTGGAGCCATGCCTCCCTTTTCCTTGGAAATATCCCTGCAGTTTTCCTGACCCTACTACTAGCTGGGAGAATAGATTAAAACTCCTGAGCTGTGAGTTACATTAGCAAAATCTATGGTTGTCAGTGGTAAAGCAAAGTGTTGGCATGTCACATGAGGAACAGAATTCTTTCTATATTAAATAACCTTTTCTTATGGATGATGAAAAAAGCCCTGATAGAATCCTAGAAAGATTTGTGTGGGAAGGGTCCTCTGGAGGCCTGTTGTTAGATCAGACTTCTGAGAGGTCTGTCCAGGCAAGTGCTGATGATATCAAAGGCTCTGGATTTCATTGCAAAATGGTATCCATTGTAGGATTGTCATTCTCCAGCTGAATCACATAACAAGCAAAAGCACAGCAGGGCTACCATTAATTGAAAGTGAAAGCAGCATCCAAATGAACCTTGCTCTACTTCAAATGAAGCCAAAGATTTGCAATCCTACTCACAGTGGACCAAAGCATTCATCAACCTTTTTTTGCACCCAGTATTCATGCAATTCCTTTGTTGGCTTAAAAATAAAAGCACAGGGATAACACAGAGGCAAAGAGGGAGGACCCTCAGTCCATAACCTGAGTGAGAGGTTCTCTGTGTTATTGTGCTGATCCTGCTGGACCATAGAGGAAGCCTTTGTCTGATAGCCATGAGACTGATTTCAGATCTGGAAAACTGCTTTATAGGGAATCATAGAATAGTTTGGGTTGGAAGGGAGCATTACATGTCACCTAGTACAACCCCCAAGCTGAAGGATGTAAGGAATCTACCTTAATGAATGTACAACAAAGCCAATGTTTTTAAAAGGAGTTAGAGTGGTTAGGTAGGAGTTAGCATGTCATGTATGTAGTATAATAGTCCTAGGCAGGAACTGCAGTCAAGAGTCACATTTTCCCAAAATCTTAGCACCCAGCAGCACCCCATGCAGAGAGGGAGTCAGCAGTCATGAATCAGTTTTATCCATGCCTGGATAAAACACAGAGACCTTTGACTCAAGCATGGAGACAGAACACTCTGTCTGAGCAATATAATTAAGAAAAAAAGGAAGCCAGAAGGTTGGCTGAGCTTATGTAGATACATATTCCTGGCTTTGGTAGGAAAAGATTGTTAAAGATGTGTTATTTTTCTTTCTAAATGTCAGCTTCTACTGAGCAATCCATTCTGCTGTTCAATGACTTATTAAAAAGAGAGGGACTTTGAAATGCTAAGCAAACCCAAAATCCCAGAAAGCTGCTCATATCTGTTTATTTATTTACCTACCATTTTTTCATCTGTGACCAGCTTAGCTCCTTCCTAAGAGAGTAAATAAACTGCAGATGCAGAGCTGATGACATTGGGCCTAACAGAACCCTCAAAATAAAGGCATAAACTTTCTTTGAATTGCCAAGAAAATGGGACTTTCCAAGTCTTGGTACAGAATAGATCCTAAAATCAGTCTTAGTCCAGTGTGTGCTGAAGCTATGAGGCTTCAATGCTTTAAGTAATTTTTTAATTCCTTTTCCTGTTGAAGACACCAGAATTCATTCCCCATCTACTACTTTTTGTCTGTCACTACAAAGTAAGGTATTGCTAGAGCAGATGCTGCTATCACATCTTTTTTTGTGTGTATCATGTTATTTATAAGAAAGAATACAATTCATGTTTTAAAATAAAAGCAAAAAGAAAAGCCCTCATGTCATCTTGTAAATTTGGGAGCCGTTTCTGAACTGATGTTTCAATTGTGCAAAGCTTTTTTATCAAAATTACAAATCCATTTTATTCTGTAAGAGTGCCTCGCAACTCCTTTGTTCCATAATACAATCAATAACATATTTTTTTTTAACCTGTTTGAGCCTGAGCTGTAAGTTTTATCTAATTATATTAGAAATGGTTACCAATGTCAGTTTGTTTGTTACTTTTTCTGTACAATGAAACAACATGCCAAAGGCAGTGTTACATCTATGGATGTACTAATAACGGGCACTTTTCATTTTTTTGATTTATGAATTAGGAGCACTGGAATAAAAGAAGCCTTTCATAGTAGTTTTTAATTCAGTTGTTAACTTAACAATCAAAGCAAAGAGTAAAATTGTAACTGTAATGCATTGGCCAGTGGCAGAAGGAAACTCATTTGTAGCATGCCACACGCAAAAGTCATCTTGCAAAGTCTTTATATGCACAATTCTATATTTAATTGTTCTGTCTTAGGTACAGAGGCTTAAATCCATGGGAGTGGTTGGTGATGACAAGGAGAAGAAATTAGGTCAGAGAGGTAAAATTTGGACTTTGCCTCCTCTATTCCAGCCCTCTCTCAGGCAACACAGTCCCTGGATTTCCTTCCCTTCTCCTACCTAGCCATTCCCAACACCATTTATCCTTCCTCCATTCCCTTCCCTAAGCAAGTGCCTCACCAGCTCCTTGTTCCAGAGTCCCTCAGAGCCCAGCAAGGCTGGGCTCACAGCTCTAACACCAGGATTCCACTCCGTGCCCACTGAGGCCTGATGTCATACAGAGTTAGAGACCCAGAAAGAAATTTTGGGATTCAGCTCTGTGCTTTCACTACTCTTGCATTCCTCCTTGGAATTGCTTTTGACCACTGGTAGAAAGGAGGATGGGAGGGAAGGCTTTTGGGACATGTCAATGCTTCCTAAAGGCTCATGCCAGTCTCCCTCTTGCCCAGAGTGAGGAGCAACACCCCAGTGACTGTCCTGCTTTCTCCCAAGGACTTTGGGGCTTATGCCAAATTTTTCTGGTAGAATGTTCTCCTTTTGTCTTCTGAAAAAAGGAATCTCTATTCTGTGTCTCCATTCTGGGGCTGGTTATTTTCCAACCTCCAAAATTACTGTGCAGCAGAGTGGCTAAGAGTCCTAGGCTGAACCTCACTCACCTCCTGATATACAGACACATGCAGGATCTTAATTAAAATGTAGGCAACACCTGTTTTCTTTGGGAATTTCTTCCTTTTAAAAATCCAAAGTCAAGTTGAATAAAAATGTTTTGCATTGTGATTTTCATGAAAAATAAGCAAACTTATTGAATAATATAAAAAGCCATAACTATTTTGATGTTAAGAGGAAATTCTTTACTCTGAGCATTGTGAGGCACTGGAAGAGATTTCCCAGAGAAGTTGTGGTTGTTCCATGCATAGCAGTGTTCAAGGCCAGGTTGGATTGGGCTTTTTATCAGCCTGATCTAGTGAAAGGTGTCCCTGCTTACAGTCAGAGGTCTGGAACCGGATGATCTTTAATGTCCCCTCCAACCTAAACCATTCTATGATTCTACGAGGATGGGTTCAATCTTTGGCACAGAAAGTTAACTTCAGTTCCTTTAAATTAATTGCTATGTAACAGGATAAAAATGCACCAAGTCTTTCTCCACCAGGAAGCACTTCCCAAGTGCAAATAAAGGAAGTCAGGAACCCTTGTGGTAAATTCAGTAAGCGTGTGTGAGAAGATATTGATGACTGTAAGCTCTTGACTACAGCATGAAAGAACCAACAGCAGCAGGCTTACAGATCTCTGGAGCATTAGTGCATAGAATGCCAACAGCACAAATTTATGGGATTAATGAGACATTATTAAAAGAAATTATGTATATGCATAGCATTTCCAGCAGCATCATTTTTTGTCATCTCCAAGAGCAGAGTAGCTGAATGTTCCTAAAGCACACTCAGTCAGCCTCTGTGACTGTGAAGAAAAACGTGTATTGTGAGGGATGGGCAGGCAGACATTCTAAATCTTTTGGAGCATACTGTGGCAAATTTTATCTGAAAATTATAAAAATTAATCACAAATCATACCTTTAAGAAAGGTGAGTGCTACCATTATAAAATAATAGGTGCATATTACACTTCATACAAAGTCATGAGTTAAGCACATCTCTGAGTCGCTGGCAAAGGACCCTTGCTAGCACTCACTAGTCCAAGTTCATAGAAGAAATTCATGGAAGAAAATACATTTGGATTATTTACCATTATAACACTACTCCTTGCTCAGCTGCACATTGCTGCTAGCAGGGAAGGTGTAACTAGCAAAGCACTACTACATAACGTGCCATAATATTTTTCCCCCAGGCATCCACTATGGTACATTACTGGACGTATAATGCAGTCTTAATGGAATCCATTCAGCTATGGTTGAGATACAAGGATTATGAGTACACAAAACAGGTTTATGGGTTATTTGTTTTATTCTGTTGCTAACATGCCAAAGTTAAGCAGAGTTTCTTTAAAGGAAATGGAATGGAAATTCATTCGGGATAGACTCCAAATTCAAAAAAGTCTGAAAAAGGTGGGAGTAAAGTCAGGGCAGGAATTCAACCTTGACTGTAATCTTTGCTCTGTCTACCACTGTAATCATTCACTCCCAAGTCTTCGATGTTGGCCCTAGACTGACCAGAGTATAAGAACTCCCACTGAGCCCATGAGGGTCACTAAGATGAACAGTGATAAATCAACATTTTGCTTCCACCAGCTGTGATGGAATAATTGTACTGAACATTGCAGTTATTAAAATCATATTTGTCATGGGGGAAAACATGGAGAAAGAAGAGACTGAGGACTCAAAAAGTCTTATGTGTAAGTGATGTTTTTCTGTAGGTTATCTTACTTTATTTTCAAAAAAAATGTAACTCAATTGCATTGGACTGGGAGAGGAGGAAGAAAGATAGGTGGGAGAACAACCAAAATCCATTCCAGTTTGTGGTATTTGTTGCTCTCTCCCAGTGCCAGTAGCTAATTGTCATACTGGGGCATGCTGCAAGGATACTGAAAATAGCTCAGAGCAGAAAATGCCTATTGCATAGTTTATATATGCAGGCTCCTTCCACCCTGTTTGGCTTGTTTATCTGTTTGTAAATAGTTTCCTTGGGGATCAGGTTTTGCAAGTATTTAGTCTTTATTTTTTGTGTGTGTGTATTAAATTCTTTGACAGGCTACTTGTTACATAGAAATGGGGAAGGAGAGGGAAACCAATGTTTCTAAAATCTTTCATGCAGGTGACTTGCTTATGAGCAAAGGCCAAGCTGTATCCAGAGGGTATTTTCTAATTCTCTCTGATAATAAAGAAAGCTGAGTGAAATAAAGTGTGTACACTCAACTGTAGCCTGGTTTGCATACACCCATATCAATAACACTCTCAAACAGAGCTAAGGGACAGAAAAGGTAGAAGATATTGCCTGTATTTGTAACACAAAACAGCCTTCAGACTGCTCTGAATTAATCCGAGGATTGAAGAGGGTGGAGAGGTAAAGTTGATGGCAGGTGAAGTTTAAAAAAAATCACAAAAACTTCAGAGCAGCTATGGGTTGGTCTTGGAACTGTGAAAACAGGATGCTGGAACAATGGAGCTGTGGAGTCCCCAGAAACAGAATACTATGTGAAGAGGCCCTAAGAATAGAATAATGAAAAACCTTATTTCTTTGACAACTAATTATTCAAATACATTTATTCAGAAAGTCTAATAGAGTATAAGGTTAAATAATTACTAAGTGGTAGCTTCTGGAGTGGGTCCAGTGGAGGGTGACAAAGATGATTAAGGTGCTGGAGCATCTCTCTTACAAGGAAAGGCTGAGGGAGCTGCACCTGCTCAGCCTCAAGAAGAGACACCTGAGAGGGGACCTCATCAAGGTCTGTCAGTATCTAAGGGAGGTGTCAAGAGGATGTTTCCAGGCTCTTCTCAGTGGTGCCAAGCAATAGGACAGGATGCAATGGGCAGAAACAGAGGCACAGGAAGTTCCACCTGAGCACAAGAAAGAATTTCTTTCTTTGCTGTGCAGGTGACTGAGCACTGGAACAGATTGACCAGAAAGGTTGTGGAGTTATACCTCACTGGAGATATTCAAGAACAGCCTGGATGAAATCCTGTGCCACGTGCTCTAGGATGATCCTGCTTGAGCGGAGAGGTTGGACCAGATGACCCACTGTGGTCCTTTCCAACCTGACCCATTCTGTGATTCTGTGATTAGCTTATTTTATCTAGAGTGAATAACACAAAGTGCCAGCACTATTGCTTTTCAACAGCCAGAATAGACTAGAAGACAAAATAAATGCTTTCTCCCCAGTGAGTGTCACATCTTATATCCTGCACTTCTGCAATATTAAATTCTTCTCCTAGGATCATAGTTACTTGCCTCTGCATGAGTCCTAGTCTCCCACAAGGCTTGTTCAGTTGAAAATTAAGTTGATATTTCCTAGGAACTGGAAAAGGAGAAATATCTGAAATTGTTATATAAGCTGGGAGATTTTTAAGTGGGGGGTTTTACCCCTCTGTATCTACAAAGGTTATCAAGGGCACGTGGCCAATCCCATCATCAAGTTTAGGGGAAATAAAATTTTAAAAATTCTTATTTACTGACCCCTAATTGTCATTTTTAAAAGCATGACTCTTGCATTATGCTAAATTAAAGTATGAAACCTGAAACTGTTAAAAAATGTCATAATTTTGGGGGGGGTCTCCTTTTTCAGTGTAGGATTGATGCCAAATAAAGATAAATAGGAAATGAGATTCTTCTCCTACTGGAGATTCCTCTCTTACTGGACCATTGTTATAAAAGATATAAGAGCAAAACCCAGTTATTTCTGTATGGAAAGGAACAGGCCTACTATCTATGCAAAATCTATACAGCAAATATAAGTCGGTCTTTTATTCCTAAAGGGCAGTGGAATAGGAATGCTCTGTTTTTGTGAAACCTCAACATTTACTCCAAATGAAGTTTGTGGGAAAAGATGGTTGAAGTGCCCCCTAACTGAGAAAAATATTAGAAACTGAAAAACTGCTTATCTACATGGGAAGGGCATAGCAAGGAACTCAGTTCAGGAACCAGAGACAGACAACATTCAGCTGACAAATAAGAATGGATTTTATGACATAAGGATGATTGAGGAACAAACCCCTGAGGGATGTTTTATCTTGATTATCTGCAGAGATGCCTTTCTGGAGGGCAGGATTAACACCAGCACTGAAGATATTGCTCGATGCAAGAGTGATGTACATGAGATTCTCTGCCTTGAAGTAAGATAGGATAATCATAAGGAGACTATTTGTCTTTAAATGGCATGACTGATTTCCCAGGCATGCACAGCTCTGAAGTGGAGTCTGTTTAGACTGGTCTACCCCAATTTTCAGGCTGTAGTTGTGCAAAATGAGTGAAGCAAATATATTTTAACTATGCTCTACAACCAGCTGTGGAAAATACTGTACCATCCTATGTGGCTAGCACAGGTCTTTCCCGTGAGAACACCCTCCTGTGTTTTATAAACAAAGATAAAGTTTGGATGTTTTTGAAACAGTGTCTCGAGATTTGGACAGTTCAGGCCTGGTCAATCAGGCCTAGGGGGAGGTTTCTGACTGACCAATCTGGGCGACCTCTGAAAAGTCTATATATACTGAAATCAAAATAATAAATTTCCTCTTTCTTGTCACACTGAGAACTCGGGTCTTTTTCTCAGCTAGCGGCTCGACAGCGACATCCCTAGATGAGCCACTCTCCTGTGTGTTAGGATCTGATTACTGAGACATGCCTCTACCCAAAAAAAGGTGCAAATGAGACCATTTGCCAAGGTCAATAGTAAGGATTTTATTTAATAGTAAAATGTGAGGTAGAGAGATGGAAAGAAATAGAATAGTGGGAGGGGGTGAGAGAGAGTGAGAGAAAGGCAGATTAAGCAGAAATATAGTCACCATGCCTGTGGATACAGCAGTGTCCCATTGGTCCTTCTTCACCCCGGTCTTATCAGTGGTGGGGTTGCTCCAGTCACTCAAAACTTCTCATAATTTATACATTTTAGCAAACAAAGGAATCAATGTTCATGGGCTACATCATTCTCTCCCAGTGCTAATTAGTCTCATGTTCAGTCTTTCTGTTCCTTTGAGTCAGTGTGTTTCTTGTATGGTTTCCCCCTGCCAGACCCAGTCAGAGCTGATTTTCAGCACAGTTGCTGAGCTGGCTTTCTATATGGATTTTTTGTGTTCATTTATCAGTGCTCCCCCAGCTTGTTTACCTATTCCTTGGCTGAGATAATCAGACAATAGTACCATATTTATCTTATCTCAGGTACCAGTCAGGTGGCTTATCTAGCTGTCCACACTTCCAGGAATTTATGATGGCATGTTTGGGTGAAGGGGAGGACGTGTTCAGTGGTCACAGAGCAGTTCCTTCTTTCTGCAGTTTTCCATAGTGGGCAAAGACCTTCAGCGATCTCAACAGTGTATCAGGCAATTATGATCCATAATAATTTAAGACTTTTACACTGTGGAGCCAATGACCATCCAAGTCTCGCCCTCTGTATCCTGACTTTGGAAAACTGAGTGCACAGGAAGATGTAATATTCTCTGTTTCCCTTCAGCAATATAACATGAATGTGTTAGGGATTATCTGACATCTCCATATGTTGCTCCACTGAAAAAGTCACCTTTCAAGTCAACAGAAAGAGTAGTGAATTTGTTTACAACATAGAGAGACATTATGACACTAAGAATTAAAGAAAACAACTCAGAAATGGATTCTTGCTGAGGACCCTCTGCCTTTCTGCCTTCACAGGAATGAGAAAGAATGCATGTAGGCAGCCCTCAGAGAATTTTGCAAGGAGGAAAACTTGGGTGTGCACAGAAGCAGTGGGACATCTTATGCATTGTGCTTGCAGAAAGACGATGCACATCACCTGCATGAGCTCTTCATACAAAAGGGAAGCTGTGGTGTTATGATGACTTCCATTAAACTTCAGGAAGTAGTTGTGTGCAAGTTGACAGTGATAATTAAAGAGTCTTCAGGGTTCAAAGAGTTGATGTTCAAAGGGACATTGGGAGAATGTTCAAAGGGACATTTATGGATCATGGATGGAAAGGTAAAGAGGAGATTTCACTGTGGAAGGAACAGAATAATTTTAAAATTTGGCTGCAGGAAATGGAGGAGCAGCATGAACAGAAAATGTGTTTGGTCATTTGAATGTGTCTTGGAAAGCAGCTCTTCTATCTACTCAATTTTGTCATTGTAATGGAAGCCAGTAAGTCCCACAGTAAACCACTTCTCCCTTCCCCATACACATCATAAATCTAAACCTGCTCTAATCTCAGCAACATGGAAGCCACTGGAAACTGCATCATCAGGGCAAAAGGAACATCAGTAGGCACAAACAAGCTATAAAAGTATTCAGTGGAAGCAAATTTGTCACCATTAATTTATTGTGCATTGAATTTATATGCCAGAGAGATGAACAACTGCCAGAAGTACATCCTTGTGTTTGATTTTAGCAAACAAGGACAACATAGAATGGTGGTTCGGCTTTAAGAGAATGTGTCCTCAAATATTTGTATTAGCAATTTGCTTACCTAATCCAGCTTTAACTGCAAGAAAATAACTATTAAATGACTGACAGTCTTGTATGGCCTCTCTAATCATGCCTCTCCTGTTATTTGGGCAAAGCTTTGATGAATGGGCCTATATAATCTTGCACTAAATTCCTATTTTACAGGGATGAGAAAGTATACTTTGTACTCATATTGCAATATTCAGAAAACCATCTTTATAACTATATCTGCCTGTGGCATTTATAAAGAACAGCCTAGAATCAGGCTACTAAATCCATACTCAACCACTGCAGCAACTGATGTAACAACTGTTTCATATAATGTCAGATATTTTCCCTGCTACTCATTAGTTACCTTCATGGCAATCCTGGGAAAGCTGATTGCATGGAGGGAGAAGCAGCAGAAATGGGCAAAGCAAACAATTAGGATTCCAAAAACACTTTTAATTATTTAGTTTTATCATGGTGAGGCAAGAGCCTTGTTTAATTTACAGCTGCATCTTAGTTTCTATTATAGGTCCAACATCGTTTTCTGATTTTATTACATAAATTGTTGATAACACTGAGAATTAGATTTTAATCAAGAAAAGTTTACTCCTGGGCACTAAATCTCTGACTAATGCACCAATCCAGGAAAGCACTGGAGCACGTAATTTTATTCCTGCTTAGCAGAGTACATAAAATCATGCTTAATTTGAAGCATGTGAAAAGTCCCATTGACTGTTAAAATAAGCAGGTTTACAAGAATCCAGATGAATCCAGTCCAAAAATTCAGTACTAAATAAAATGAAATCAAGTACAGAAGACAATAAAGTTGCTTGTTTACTTTCTCCCACTGTCCTATAACCATAACAAGAGGCAGTTATTCTGCTGTCACAACTTTAACATCATTCATGATTTGTAAGGAAGGGCTTGTACCACAACCCCTCTTGAGTACAAGATGCTGTAGAAACCCCAAAACACAATAATCCCATCCCAGGTAGATTGCAGTCCATTTCTAGCTGATATTGCAATGTCTGTCACCACCCTTACCTAAAGCCCACTGAAACTGAAAGTTTCCTTGAGGTCTGTTTTTCTTGCACTTCTGTATTTTTATTAATGACACATGGTTCTGCACAAAAGCTGAATTTATATGCCAGACTGTGCTCTTAACATTGCCAAAAACCCAAACATGAAGCTGAATTCATATACAGTGTCTTACAAAACTGATTAAAAAAATTAACATGAATTGCTAAGTACTGCCCAAATTAACACAAATCAGAGTTCATTACATAGCATTAGGAGGCAACTTATTGCAATCATTATGCCTGCTGTTACAGAGAACCATATGCCAACTCCAGAAATAACAAGCATTCTGAATCAGGGTCATTGCTGTCATATTTGCATGTGAAATACATTAATTGATCTCCTGTGCACATTAAAATTTAAATCCACACTTTTTTGCTGCTGAGTGCTCTATTGTAAATTTGTTGTGTGAAGGGACAGGCCGAGTGGAGAGAGATGTGATGCTTTAGAGAAATACTTGTCCCAAACTACGGTGGATTCCTAAGTAGTTAAATCTATTATGCTTAACTAAATGAGGTCCTAAATATCTTTTAGCTTCCACAGTAGGAAGCTATGCAGACATACATGTCAGTCATGTGAAATACTATGTTCTTACCCATGTCATCTTGTTCTGGTGGTCATCCTCAGGAGGCTGTCAGAGCTAGTGGGTGAACAGCATAGTGTTTAGAAAAGTTGTGTCTTCCATAAAGGTTTGCTGTGCCATGGAAAAAGGATAACAAGTCTCATTGTTCAGTCACAAAGAGTAAGAATTTTATCATGTTCTGCATCTGTAACTCCTGGGAGACACTGCTGCAGTGCTAATTAAAACAGCTCAGTAATCAAGATATGTATTTTGCTATCTCATTTTTTGTCCAGAACTTCCATGTTGTCTACAGATAAATAAGAGATGAAAAGAAAACCCTTATTTAACAAAAAATAATCATAAGAGTATCCTCATCTCCCCCAGGCATTTTTGATGAATCCTGGACAAAGGCAGTGGGAAAGTTCACATTAAAAAAAAAGAAGCAACTCTTTCCAAGCCAAGGAGAGATTACATGAGAGAAGATGGATGTGAACTAACATGGTGGAAAAGTGTTTAAGATAGGTCATGGAGGTGATGTTAGAGAGCTGACTTTTCAAAGTGGAATCTATGAAGGAGGAGGATATGAAATATTTTGAGAAGAGCAGAGAGGTGATTAAATTAGACAAGCCAGACATTGGACTTGGACAGGGAATTTTGACATGGCATGAAGGGTGAAAAAACCCCTGAGAGAGCCGAGGAAAAGGAAATGGGGTGTGTCAAGAACCATTTAAGGCAAGATGAGAGCATTAAGTAGGACATAAGAGGAGCAAAAATAGCAGCTGCCACAGATTGCTTCTCCTGCAGTTGACACCAATTCATTGAGCATGAGGAAAATCTTTCCCTCTTGCCCCTTGAAAAGGAAGATATACCTCTCAGGCCATCTGCTGACATTGCCCTTAAGGACTTCCTGTTTGGTTAAGGTTTTCCCTGTCGAGTCACATGGGTTTCTCTTACCTGTATCTTCTTTGATTGCTACAGGCCAGAAAGAATGGTTTGAAAATGCAGTATGATTATGGATTGTTTTGCTCCACTTTGTTTTATGTGAGAGCAGATTTTCTGGAGCACATTATCCCAGGTTTACAGCACCCGCACAAAATAGTCCTGCCCTGTGAAAATAAAACCACATTTCTGTCTATATATCCTTTACCAACTGAAGACAGCATTTCTGTTGTAGTGTGTGTCATCCTTAACAATAAAAACAGAAGTAAATTAAAAAATAGTAACTTGAACAAACAAAATCATTATGCCAGCATGACCAAAGTAAGCTAGAAAGCCTTAAAACTTTTCTCAATTAACGTGCAAATGATGGCAGTTCAATGCTAGCAGTGCAAACAGGTGTTGTGCTTACCTAGACAGAGGGCAACTTCTCTGTAATGATGTGGGTTATTAAAATCTTTGGAGATAACATTATCAGGAGCAGCACACAATGCTACAGCACTTATCATTCACCTACTCTGTTCTTGTCAGTGCAGAGAACATAAACACATTGCTTTCTATGCAGGAAGTTAGATAGGCTGAATTTGAAAGCTGAGTGCTATTAACCTTCAGCAAATGTGAAGATACCAGATATGCTTCAGCTATTGCATAAGGAAAATAAGTCTGTGCAGCCACGTTGTTTTGCACTTAGTACCAGTAAATGCAGGTACTGACTCAGCACTGCCATCCCAAAAAGCAAGAGACATGTTAGTGATGGCAGAGACTGATGTGTTATTATTCCACTGGGAAATTCAAGAGATAAAGAATTATAGTCAGTAAAGCAGTCTGACATCACCATGAGACCCAGAGTGCTCTGTGAGCATCCAGGCTCCCTGTAAAATACATTAGTGAGCTGGGCAGCTCTGACGGGGATACATGTAAGCTGAGTTTGTCCACAGACAGACTAAAGGAAGGGCTGCAGGGAAGGAAAAGCCTGAAGCCCTAAATCCAGAAGGATGAACTGACCTTTGCTACATCAGTAAGATACACAGCATAGGAGGCTCTTTATGGGGTGTTCAACAAAGAGAAACATTGCTTTTGGATCTGCTTTGGATTGAGCTGCAAAAGCACAGTGTGGGCAAGAGCTGCTTTTCCAGGGCTTTTAAAGAGAGATGCTGAGTGCCATGTAAACCAGCCATATAAGAGTTACCAGAGAGAGGAGCTGCAAACAGAGCCTTGATTCAGTCTGAATCTCCATCTGAGATGTCCCTATTTCCATCCTTTCCAATGTGTTTACAGGTAGGGTTACACATAAGGCAGTGATGTTGTATCCTGTAATGTCCAGCTGTGTCACAGGATGGTGGCAAGCAGGTTCCTGTGACGTGTTTTCTGTTCCAGACAAAGGGAAGTCTGATAAAGTTAATGTGGTGATAAGGGAGCTTACAATTTGCCTTTAGTTTTGCTTAGCCGATATTGCAATCTATTCTTAACAAATGCTCTTATCTATACCTATACTGAGATGAAGTCAAAACATGTTTCAGACAAGTCAATGTTCATTTCCTTGCTGATTTGATAGTCTGAGACTACCTGTTAGATTATAGAAAAATTCGTGGAAGCAGAATGATTTACAGCTCTTTTCAGTTAAATGTCTTATCAAAACTTGATTAATACTCTTTCTGTCCCATAACAATGAAAATAATTATTTTATAAAGGCCAAGATAGTCTTCTGATGTCTGTCAAGTCTGAGAGTGAAAGACTGGTATATTGGCAGCTTTGTGGTGACTGGAAAAGAGTAAAGTCTGTCTATCAGTATTGTACAGATTTCTGAAAGAACCAATAGATCTGAAAATCATTGGATCAGTGGAGTGTCCTGGTTTAACCCCAGCCAGCAATCAAGCCCCACACAGCCACTCACTCACTCACTTCCCCACCAACAAGATCAGGGAGAGAATCAGAAGGGTAAATCTAGAGAAGTCATCTAGAGTTGAGACAAAGGCAGTTTAATAGGGAATACAAAAGCCTCACAAACAAACAAAGTAAAACCTTCCCATGGGCAGGCAGGTGTTCAGCCACCTACAGGAGAGCAGGGCACCGTCACATGTAGAGGTGACTTTGGAAGATAAACATCATCACACCAAATGTCCCCCCATCTTCCTTCTTCCCCCCCCCCCTTCATATACCGAGCATGATGCCATGTGGTACAGGATATCCCTTTGGTCAGCTGGGGTCACCTGTCCTGCCTGTGTCTCCTCCCAAATTGCCCATGCGCCCCCAGCCTCTCAGCCAGTGTGGCAGTACAAAAAGCAGAAATGGCCTTGGCTCTGTGCAAGTCCTGCTCAGCAATAACAAAACTCATCTCTACATTATCAACCCTTTGTTCAGTACAAATCCAAAACACAGACCCATTTGTTGTTTGTTTGTTTGTGTTTGGTTTTTTGTGGGTTGTTTGGGGGTGTTGGGTGTGTTTGTGTTGGTTTTTTTGTACCAGCCACTGTGAAGAAAATTTCCTCCCGCTGAAACCGGCTGACTGCATAAAGGAGATTTCTTACTCTGGAGCTGGTAATTCTGTTCAAAACCAAAGAAAAAAGAACTTGACAAAAATGCTCTATCCCTTACATCATTGACTGTTTAGAGTTCACTCGGTCTGTGCTCTTTTTGTGTTTTTAACACTGTTTGTGTTTTTAACGTTTATCTCCTCTCGGACATTCCTTAGTACAGTTCCCCAAGTAGCCACACCAGCACTGCTGACAGAGGTGTGAACAGCAGCAGCAGGAGAAAAGTTTCTGACAGAGAAAGTGAGACCTTCCAGCCTGCTTTGCTTTTGGATAAACTTTTCATTCTTTCCTCCTTAATTCGAAGCATTTGTTTACCTGCAAGAAAAAGGGAATGTGGATGTAAAAGCTCGTCATCTTCACAGTTTTTCAGCCAGCTGCTGATAAACAGAGAAAAAGGTTTCTCAGGGATAAATAGAAACTTTCAAATTCCAATATGCCTATTATTATTTTAACTTTGCAATTTTTTATCTAAGCAGGGGCCCTAGGTCTTCTTTTTACAGAGGTATACAAATATGCACAGAAATTAATAGCTGTTTTGTGTAATAGAAATGCAACAGAGTGCTCCAAAGAGCAAATGTACTTTGGACTTTTGTTTATAGGAATTGTAAAAGACAATCTTTTTAAAACACAGTGAAACCTTTCACTTTCCTTCTCTCACTTTGATGCTAGATTGGAGCATGAGCTGCCTTTTTGAAGAAGCTAATAATGGAAAAGGTGAGACATCCTTAACTGCAGCAGATCAAGTGATTTCCCTCACAATGCAGCCCAGCGTGGGAAAGTAACAGCAGTTAAGGAGACTAAAGGAAAGTGTGAACTGTCCCCAGAAGCCATTACATTAGTGAGGTTTATCTCAGCCGGGTAATTCACCTCAGTCAGGAGCATAATTAAATTTACTGTTGAAGCAGCAGCGGTTTAGCAGTGCTATTTGTGTGCTCTTTATCTAAGGTGCTAGATACTGTGGTCAGGGATAAAAAGCCATCCTTTCTTTCCTGCCAAAGAAAAATTAGAAATTAGCAATCATAATAAATTATTTCTCACCATGAAGATAACATCTTGTATGCATCTTTGCATTTATTTTCATGACCCCCAGCATCACAGCTCCTTGGAAAGGCTGCAAGCAGAGGTCTCTTTCTCCAGCTTGGCAGGACAGAAACACAGGGGCCATGGTCATGAGGAGAGTCCCTCGAAGGACATCGTGGTCACCTCACTAGAAAGGAAAGTGCTGCTTGCAGAAGTGCAAGAGGAGATCAATGTTGTCATTCTAGGCAGACGGGTTTTCAAAAATCTGTCCCTTTTGGGAAGACTAATTTCTAATTTCTGGAGGAACCAAGTATTTCTCCACTCTCAACTTCAGTGGCTCAGCTTTGTAATGTTCTAGGAATAACATGCATTCCTTTAAGAGAAGCTAAATGACAAGACTTACAGAGCAGAATTTCTTAAACCCTTCTGTTTAACCACAGCAAGTTGACAGCAACTTTCATATCACCTCGTTGGTTTCAGCCCTCAAGCCAGAACATGGCTTATCAGGTCCTGGACACTAGACATTTTAGACTTAACCCAAGTGTACTGTAGCAATAACAATCCATTTTCATCACAGAGGCACTGTTGAGACAACAAACCCACTCCCTGATGTGGCTGGAACCTATTTGTTCTTAGTTTATAGCCACTCTAAGGGCACAGGGTGTTTGGGATTACTGGTCCAAAGGCCCATCAGGCTAATGAAACATTTCCTGCTGCAATGGAAACACTCACATCTTTTTGTCAGAGGGTTTTCAGATGTACACAGAACTATCAAAATATTCTGAGAAACTTTCAAGAGGTAACAAAGGGCACAGACTTTTAGGCCAGATACTCACTTGAATTCTGCAAAAAAACACTCCCTCATGTGTCCTCCAAAAACTGAGAGGAAAGAAAGATGCACTGATAATCTTCAGTTAAAGTGAAAATACTGCCAGTGGAGCTCATCAATGGAATAATTCAGAGCAGTGCTGCCAGGAAGCCAGTGGATCTTACTTTAGCAATGTGACCAATCTGGGTTAGACTCACTTCTGTTGTCCACCACAAATTTATATAATCATGATGAATCTCTTTAAAGCACTTTCCCTCTACTTCCTGTTTCAAAATGTGGCCTTGGCTATATTCTGCTCCTTCTAGCCTATGTAAGATACATATTTCATCTCCTGCAATTAATACACTTTCTGGAGATTCCCATTTTGTCACAGTCATTTTAAACATCATCGTTTTATTAAAAGTTTTCAACCATTTCAGATGATGAAAAGATGTTCATGTGCTTTTTAAAGGTAGCAAGCAGTTCTCCCGTTTTCTAGGCAGTTTATCTGTTTGTCCATGTGTCCATGCCATTGTCATTCACCTAACTGAATGAGAGTATGGGAGGATTTGCGTGATTGATAGGAAGAATTAATTTCTTCTAGCCACCCAGCAGTACAGTAATTGATGTCTGGGAGGCAAGTGCCAGAGAATAGCTGTCAGTGTCATGTGCACAGAGATGGTCTCAGTGCTTTGGTGTGGAGATAACACTGTGAGGAAGGGGTTGGCATGGTGTGAACACAACACTACCACTCCTGGCTGGCAATCTCTGGCAGCGCTGGCAGCACTGTTGTGCTGTCCTGCACAGAAGATGTCTCTGATTTTTTCCTGCATCTGAAAAGATGGTGATGTCTCTAGAAAAGAAAACTGAGAGATTAAAGCAGCAGCAGAGATTTATGAAACATATCTGCCTTTCTCCCACAGCCTCAGATGTTTAGAGGCTAAGGGTTTGGTTTCTCTTCTTTCTTTTTCTTTTTTTCTTTTTCTTTTTTTTTTTTTTTTTAATTATTTGATGCTGTGGAGCCAGCTTGGGGAGAAAAAATTCTTTCCAAAGACTGAGGGTACTTTCTAAGGTACTCACAAGGTATTGAAATGTCAAAATATGTCATGAGTTTATTAATTAACTCCCATGTTATCCTCAGAAAGCACTTTCAGCTGGGAAAAAAGCTTAGCCAGCAGTATGGCTGGGATTGTGGCTGGGATAACACACTTTAGTTTCTGCAATCTCCTGCTCTCCTGTCATCCTGTCTCCAGAACAATCCATGTAATGGAAAATATAGATTTCCCCTGTTCCTTATCTGTGTTACAAAGGAAACATTGAAGCTAACTGGGTATGTTACTATAAACCTGCATAAAACCTTGGACTTGCCCTGGGATGGGGCAGCCCTGGACATATGTACAGACAAGAAAGGGAGTGGCTGGAGAGCTGAGGTGTCCTGGTCAGTGACAATTTGAACCTGAGTCAGCAGTGCCCTGGCAGCCAGGAGGGCCAAGAGTGTCCTGGGGGCATCAGGCACAGCATTGCCAGCCGGGCAAGGCAATTGTCCTGCCCTGCTCTGCTCTGCTCTGCTCTGCAGGAGCCTCAGCTTGAATATTGTTGGCAGTTTTGGGTGCCATAATGTAAGAAAGACATTAAACTAGTAGGGAGTGTACAAAGGAGGGCTGTAAAGATGGTGAAGGGTCTGGAGGGGAAACCATATGAGGAGAAGCTGGTCTGGTCTGTTCAGCCTGGAGAAGAGGAGACGGAGGAGAGACCTCGCTGTAGTCTATGATTTCCTCTTGAGGGGAAGAGGAGAGGCAGGCACTGATCTCTTCTCTGTGGTGACAGGGACAGGACAGAGGAAATGGCTTGAATCTGTGTCAGGGGAGGTTTAGGTTGGATATTAGAAAAAGGTTTTTCACCCAGAAGGTGGTTGGGGACTGAACAGCTCCCCAGGGAAGTGGTCACAACACCAGCCTGAGAGAGCTCAAGAAGCATTTGGACAATGCTCTCAGGCACATGGGGTGATTCTTGGGTTGTCCTGTGCAGTGCCAGGAGTTGGACTCGATTATCCTTGTGGGTCCCTTCCAGGTCTGGATGGTTCTATGATTCTGTGGTTCCATGATTCTCTGATTCTACAATAATCAACTCTTGGATTCTAGAGATCAAAGTTCTAACTATGTCCTCAAATGACTGACTCAGGAAAGGAATCTGATTCAGAGTACTAGGAATTAGGTTATTTGTTTGGATGTGGCTCTCAATCACAAATGATTACTCCTTAAGACCCTCCTGCATGATTGTTTATTTATTTGCTATTTATCTTGTCTTAACTATGAATTGAGGGCTCACCATATGGAAGTCTGTCCTTTTTTATCTCACACCTATGGATGTAGGTCTTAAATGTTCAGATCCTGAGTCTACCTTGAAACCTGTCTTGCATTCCTGCATATTTTAGAGATGAATTTTGTTGTAATTTTTGACAGCATATCAAACAGATAAGTATTTCTTCATTAGGGATGACACTTCTTGAGGCAGAGCTTGGATTAAAACAGAATTTTATGTTAATTCTGGCTTAATTCTTTCCTGCTCTCTAGTTCAGATGTTGAAGGGTCACCCTAGTTTGATAAGATCTTGGAAAACATCATTTACAAAACAAAGCAGCATATCTGGATGCCTTTGCCCTTAGATGAAATTAGTTTGCTCATAATACCAAATATTTATTTAACACTTATTTAAGGTTAATGGAAGATTATTTTTAGAGATAATGATTTATGACTTAAACCAAATACAAATAAAAGGTTCTTAAATGGTTAAAGAGAGGCATGAAACTGATCTGTTAACATTCCTGTAACATGAATAAACAACACTGGTATTAATAATTTGCAGTCAAAGTGGGTCTGCACTTGTAGAATCCTAATTATGTGCTGAACAATGAGATAAATATTGCCACCCTCTTTTTATATATCTAGCTCTTTTAGAAAACAAATCTCTCAAGATGCTTACATGCATTAATTGCTAAAATCCTTTTGAAAAACAGCTCTGAATACTGATTTCACTCAGTGGGAATTGCTAGGTCCTACCTTTGCAGAACGTGGTACTCCATCCCAAGTGACAGAGTTGCCCCAGCACAGAAAACTTGTCTTGGACTGGGGAAGCAGATCTAGTGCAGCCAACAGAGATAATTTCTCACCTAGCAGAAACTCCCTGCATGATGTTGAAATTCACAGGATTAGGATATTTTGCACAAACTGAAATCTTGATCCTAAGGCTTGTTATTTCTGAAAAGAAAGGGAAGAGCAATCTACAGCTGAACATGACCACAATAAGTAGAAAATTTATCTCCTTCAGGATGCAGGGAAGCCAACTTGTGTTACCACCATACAAAAGCAGAATATAACTAATTATTCCAAAAGGTATTTATAAGGAAGCTTGGCTTTCAAGGCTCCCAGACAAGAAAAGTCTCCATTCTAAAGTCTTGGTTAGCTGACCTTAATGTGAAGCAAATTTTCTTGAGAGAGAAAAGCTGACCAAAGTACATTTTAGTAGATAATCTACTATCTCATTCACATGTTTTTCATATCTCACTTATTAAAGTGGTAGAGTCTTGGCACACATATTATTTTAAAACACAGAAATAATTCAGTGTTTTGATTAGTAGGTTATATTAGAGAAATGTTGTAAAATACGTCAATTAAACTAAATTGTATTTCACCAAACCTGTTTCAGTACCTCCACTTTGAGTCTAAGTGTAAAAAAGAGTTATTCATCCATCAGAAAGAGATGAAAAAAATTGGCACTTAGATTATTCACAAGGTACATTTTGAGGAAAATTTAATTAAAGATGACAGCAACCAAATAATAATAGCTCATGATTCAGCATATTGATGAGCAAGATGAAGCAATTTATGTTCTGCTTTCATTATGTTTGTCTTCCAGTCAAAGCTGCTCTTCTTTTCCAAGCAAGAATGCTGTGAGCTGCTAAACCATGATCTCCCACCCTCTTTGGAAAAAAAAACAGGAGGACATCACAGCAGGGTGAGTGAGATAAATGGTTCTGAATCTTACTGCACCATGGAGTAGTAGTAGGCACCACTAGTAATTAGTTATCTTGGTAGTAGGCACTACCAAGAGAGTAGCAGGAAAAGCATAACAGGGCACAAACCCCCTGCCTCTGTTCACTGTTGGATTTTTAGTATTACACAGCTCTGGATTGCAGTTTCCAGCTGCAGAATGAAATATCCATATAATATCCACATAATTACTTATGTGTCCCTTGAGGCTGAGGACTGGGAGGTTAGAGAAAAAGTTCCTTTATAGATTATTTGGGGGAACTCATTGCTGGATAGTGGCTGATTAACTTTGCTCACATCGTTACCAGAAGGGCATTTAGTCACTGAAAGAATGCTTCAGGGCAAGTGTGACTGGTTTCATGGATTTTAATTGTTCCACTGGGACAGGGTATTGATTTTAGTGGTGGTGGATCTGCTCTGCCATGTTTGCTTTTGCTCTTGGATTTTTTCAGTTTTAGCCATTCTTGCTCTGTGAGAATATTTCCTCTAGTGAGGGATTTGGTGAGGTTAGGGGTATTTGCAAATTAGGAGGAAGAGTTCTGAAGACATTTCTTTCAAGCCATGGTCTTTTAACACATGAAGTGGTTTTTAATGACTTTGAAAATTTCAATACAGGCAAGTTAAGGCTTGTGCAATGTTAACAGATTTCTTCTTGTCTTGTGGTAATCCTGGTATTCGTGGTAATCCTTCAAAAATTCAGTCTGAGTCTCAGAAGCAGCATTCTTTACAGGATTGTGATCAACTTTACATGAGTGAGGTATTTTCATAAAGCAGTTACAACATTGAGGGGAATTGCTACACAAAACAGCTTTCTGAAGCATGATTAAAGAATACAATTTTGGAATTCCACTTAAACCTCCTCAAATGTCTGTGTGAAGGCAGAAACCACCTCTGCATAAGAGAGGATATTGCCAGAGTTCTAGAGCATAATGGTGATGAGAATTCATGCACTGGTATGTCAGTGTTGCCCTCTGCCCCTTACCCAAGAGAATGTGATCACATTTGTCCCATTTTTGCCAAAAAATTCTCCAAAATCAGACAGATCACTCTTTGTGTCTCCTTCTCTCACTCCTCCTTGTACCCAGGCCAGTTCTCATAGACCTTGAGTTAAATATTTTCATGGCTCTACTCTACCTTTTCTACATAAATGACTGATGGCCAAATATTGCATACCTGCCCTACTAAACTGCTCAAGTAGGACACAGCATGTTGGCATGATCCATCATCCACAGGTTAAGCAGGACTGGCCTTTTCATTCCTGCCATTCTGGTTTCATGCTGGCTACTGACACAGTGAGTGGGATCTTAAAAGGTATTTTTCTGAGAAAATCAACATCAGTGAAAGTCTATTTGGTACAGAAGGGAAATCGTTGTTTGTTCTTTATTCCTCTGAGCTGCAATGTTAAATAGAAAGGGACTGTCTAAAAGCAGAAGCCTAGATCAAATCTACAGTGAATACAACCTGTCTACTAGGTTTGTTTATTGGAGTCATTATGAGCAATAACCCTCTCTTGCTGTGGATTAGGAAAGCATCTCACAGTTATTAATTTCACCTCAGAGATCTAACCCTGTGGTTTGTCTAAATGGGACAGATGGAGGTTGTCCAAAGCTGTGTTTCATCAGCAGTGTCATTAGCAGACCTCCCTGAGACATCACAAGAGGCAGTTTCATTATCTCTGCTTTTGTAAAAAATGAAGGAATATTGAATTTCATGGAACTGGTGTTGATATATTTGCACATAGAAATTATGCTGTCAGATTTAGTCATGAGGAAGTTGCTTTGAAGTCATAAAGCTTTTTGCCTGCCAGGCTGTGAGAGATACCAGCAGCTGACATGTTGGAAATACAACTTAAAGTGACATAGAAGGAAGGAAAAGGTAAAATAACCTCTAGCACTGACTGAGTCACTTGCATATCTTCATTTTTAGACTACTTACCTGTGTCATGCAAAGTGGAAATCTCAACATAGGTATTAGGATGAAGGTCTAGAATTCCATAATAGCTGCTCTTTCTGATTGATGTCTGCCTTCCAGCGGTAAGCAGTTCCCAGAAATGTAAACCTGCTTAAAAAAAACCACAGTAGGATGCAACAATGCAAGAAATTTGTAAAGGCACAAACAGCAGCAAGAACAACTTGCTTAACCACTTTTATACAGGGAATATCCTTCTCCTGTACCTATATTATCAGGGTTTTTTCTCAATCCAAAGCCCATTGATGCCAATGGAAAACTTCCCACAGGTTTCAGAGCTTCAGACTGGGGCCACAGAGGCAATGTCTCCAAGCAAGGAGCCAACTTGGCCTCCTTTCTGATGCCAATTATTTATGCTCAGAGAGTGAGAAATGTCCTGGTGTTCTGGGCCAGGAGCTCAGCCAGGTGTCTTTTTTGACACGTACATAAACTTTACAAATTTAGTACCCAGCATTCAATACTTTTGATTGTGATTATGCCCTTTGCTGCACAAAATTATGGGAAATGTAAATGCTTTATCTTTGCAGTGATTTTTAAAATCAGACTTGATTTTAAATGTGCAAGCTCTCATATCACACTACATACTCATAAATCCATGTTTCTAAAACTTTGGAGAACTCCTGTTACATGTCTTATTCTCCTTTTTTCAAGGTGCACATCTTGAGTCTGATTTTTATTTATAACCAAGTTTCTACCCTGGTGGCTAACTGCAGGCTACACTTAGAAAAGGGCTTTAATTTTTTCCAGAATGGTCCTAAAAGACCTAAGCAAAACCAAGAATATGCTATTTCCAGCTCATCCTTGAGCAAATTGTTATAGACTTGTGAAATGTATGGCCTTCGTCAGAAGTGATGGAAAAGAGTGATGCACTTCTGCAAAAATTTATGTCTGTTTTCTGCTATCTTTACTCTGCAAGTCATGTTACTGATTTCAGATTAGACATGAATGAATGAAATCCTTCCTCTCAAGGCAAAAATCACAATTCTCACCCTGACTGAGGTAGGAATCCTGTTAACTCAAGGATAATTAGATCAAAGAGAAAGAAGGACTTTGTTAGTGAAAGCACCTTCCAGTGACTCTTCCCTGTGTTTTATATGCAGTATAATACAAAAGGAAAGTGTGGCGGAAGTAAAGATCATGACATTTAGAAGGAAATTTTAACCAACCAATGATTTTTGTGTTATATGAATGTATGATGGAGTGCACATAAATGTGCTCCAGAAGCAAGACCTCCTGATTAATGACTGCACTATAAACTTGCACAACTATTACAAGACCTCACCATTTGGACAGTAAAAGTCTCAGTCCTTAAACCTTCTTGCCTTTAGCTTCAGGAAGCCGTAACCAGCTCTAAAAAATTGTGAGCAAGCTTTATAGTTTATGTCCATGGCTTAAAAAGTTTTGTCTTCCTCAACAATCTGACTGACCACAACATCTCCCTGTGCCTCACAAATGTCAAAAATTCAAAGGACTCTGGTTTCTCAGACTCTTTTTTTTTTTTTTTTTCCTTCTACAAACCATTATTAAGGGTCTGATGTGCCAGGCTTTTATTTATCCTTTAAATTTTCCAGGTTATTTTTCTTTCACTTCTCTTATTTAAATCCTTTTTTTTTCTATCCTTTTCCCCCACAGATCCTATTTTATGCTACCTCCCCAACTCAAAACAGCTCATGCTGCCATCTTCCCAGATATCTATAATTAGCTTTTTTCTTTTTTTTCTTTTTTTTCTTTTTTTCAAATACAGCAGCACCTGAATGGCAATGTCGCTTTTGGCAATGTTTTGGCTAATTTTTATGAATAAAAATGAGTTTAGCCTATTTTACTGCCAAAAAGACGTGGCTGCTCACTGATTTGGCATCTCGGTGTTGAGGTGACAGACT
Organism: Lichenostomus cassidix; assembly: GCF_008360975.1. Lineage (NCBI taxonomy): Eukaryota > Metazoa > Chordata > Aves > Passeriformes > Meliphagidae > Lichenostomus > Lichenostomus cassidix. The sequence continues at coordinate 18,823,829 of NC_139484.1, forward strand.
GAAATATTTTGCTTCAAAAGGGAGGTACAAGTAAGCAAAAATTAAATAAAAAGCTCTTGGGGGAACATCTTCTCCATAAAATTGATGCACTTCTTTCACCTTCAGGAAACAAAAACAACTGATGAAGGCTGCATTTCATGCAAGACATACAATGCAATTTTCATGCTTGTTCACTTTCAGTATGAAACATGAATGTCCACTTCCTAGGGGACAAACTGTAAATGTGTCACCTGAGGCCTTGAGAACATCAGAGAATTACAGTAGCATGAAATTCCTGCTTTAAAATATTTCTTTATATCCATCCATCTCTTCTTGGGTTTTTAGGTGTGTGACTATAAATCGTCTGTCCTGCATATGAAGCACAGATTTCTGGAAGTGAGAACTCTTCCTTAAGTAACCACAGAGAGGAACACAAACACAAAATGTACACCTGATGCAGAAAAATAGTTATAATTCCTTGAAAGGCAAAAATGGGCCTTTTTTTGTTTTTCTGTGTATTCTGGTCAGATCTCCAAAAGCAGATTTGTTTCTAAGTAAAGGTATGAGTAGCAGATTCGTTGACACTGAACATCACGCACATTGTACATCAGTCTTAGTAAGAAACTGGGAACCATAGGAACCCCACTAAATACCTAAATACCTCTTAAAACCTGACCCTGCTGGTCTTTTCACACTTTTTTTTTTCTGAACTCCTGCAGCACATATGACATGAGAGGGTAGCTAGAATGATGCTACTGATAAAACACAGGTGTCCTTAATTCTGAATATCTCTGACAGTGGGTTTTTTATCATGTGCTCTCTAAATTTTAAGCTTTTCTTCTAAACAAAACATGCTAATACTTCCATATGCCACCTGAAAGTGTTAGAAAATCTGCTTTCCTACCTAGCCCTCCTATGTCCTCAGAGATATATTGCCTAGCTTCTAAACAACCCTAGCCCAGTTTATGAAGACAATTTGACTGTTTCTTCTACCGTTTTTTTTTTTTACTTTTCCTTCTGTCTCCAAAAATGTCAATAAAATTTCTTTATGTGCCTGAAGAAACTGTTAGAGATTTGTTCACGTTTTCTTTTTGTACAAAGAAACAAAAAGTATGTACTTCGTTGAACAATACAGTAAAGAGCACACTTCTTGTTTGCAAGAGAAAGTTAAAGAAGCTGCTCATGGAAAACTTTTGTAAGATTGGAAATCACACAAAGAGAGCACAAACCTCAAGGTTGAAGTGATGTTATTACCATACAAAAGAAAATGGAAATAAAGAGGCAGAGCTGCCACACTGTTTTTAAAAATAAAATAAAATTGCACACAGGTTTTCCCACAATTCATCACTGTCTTGAAAGCACAAAATCTTTTGTAGCTTTATGATAAAAACTTCAGGAAATAAAAACAAAGACTGGCCCAGGGTGCCCAGAAGAGCTGTGGGTGCCTCATCCCTGGCAGTGTACAAGGCCAGGTTGGATGGAGCTCTGAGCAATCTCATCTAGTGGAAGACATCCCTGCCCACAGCAAGGGGGTTGGAATGAGATGATCTTTAATGTCCCTTCCATCCAAGACCATTCTATGATTCCATGACTTTGTCATGAGAAACATCAGTATGGAGGAACATAAAGAAGGTGGGAAAAGGATCACTGATGCTTTTGTCTAGTTTTATGCCTGTCAAAAGGTACTGCAGTCCTCACCCTGGCTGCTCAGGGTCAAGTCATTCTGAAAGCATTCAGTGGCATAATTGCTGCCACACAAAACACACAGAGTTCATGTTAACCCCAGCTTTGCACATGATAGTAAACACCCCTACACAGACCTTTGTAGCACTCTCTATGCTGACATTAAATTTCCTGTGCACGTTTTTGCCATAAAAAGCGCCACATTTTTTTTATTGTTTTCTTTCCCAGATTGTTAATAAATGTAATGCTTGTCACAGAGGTGTGTGACAGCCAAGAGAGGAGAGCAAGAAGCTAGAAAAGTTACAAACGTGTGTCAAAATTGCTTCTTTATGTAACATCAATGCTACTGCTGTCATGCTTTTAGAGGCCATCCTTAAATGTCATGCTGAGAGGTGAGGAGTGTGGTGGAAGGGGCAGTGAAAATTGCTGCCAATAAAATGCACTTTTCCTGAGGGACAGCAGCAGGGATTCAAAGGTGAAATACACACAGTTACTATTATATTTCTATCTTTTATTTTGTTAAAACCCTTCACACTCTCAAAACCTCCAGACCAGCATGTGTGGATAAAATAAGTAATTATTGCAAAGGAATGTGATTAGCCCTTCAGGCAGCAACTGTGATGTTTAAACATGCTCTGTTTAGAAAACTAAGTCTAGAGGTTGAAGAGTGTGTATGTGCATGTGTCTGTAACAGGGAGCAAAGCAGGTTATGAAGTCCAGACAAGGATCTTGGCACAACACTGAGATACAGTGGTGTTGAATCTAGTAAACTATAGGTTATCGTTTCTTTCTGAAAGAGAATTAACTTTGGAGTACTTGATTTTTTGCATTGTATCTGGGTAAGACACCAATGACCCTCAACAGCACAGTGAAGGAAGGTCTTTCAGGTCCCAGCTGTAGATCCTGGTTTAGAGCTTCTGTCAGGAATTATTTCTCCTCTCACAGCATAACCTGCCCTGGTTTCCTAATGAATTTTCATTAAAAATCTATGTAATAACTTGGATCCTCCTGCGTAGAGACATATCACGTCTTAATAAAAAATAACTGCTTATCCTGGCCTCTGCTGTAGATTCTAGCTTTGGATATTAGTTTCAAGACTGGCTGTGTTGTTTTAATAAGAAAAATTATCAATATTTTCCCAAGTTCATAATATCATATGGTGGTGTTGATTTGAAACAACGATCTGCAGTGAAAACAAAGGTTCTGTAATGAAAACACAGTCCCAGCAGCAGACTAGAAATTATGGCATTTTTGTGCGGCTTTCAAACATGCAAAGTGATAGAGACAACATTTTTTCCATAGAATGGTTCCGTTTTAGCCAGTGTGTACTGTTTTTGCAGAGAGTGGGAGTTTTGTTCCTGGTTGTGTTAAAACTGATCTTTTTGATTTGCCTGGGTTTGATATAAGAACTCTCTGAGAAGCAGTAAGAAATATATCTTTGTTTTCCAGGTGTTAAATACACAGTCACACTAAGGGAGAGAGATGAAAGGAATTTGAAGGCATTTTTGTCCCCTGAAAGTTGAAATATCTGGTCTAAATCTTTTCTTATTCTAAAAAATATTAGGTTATCTTGTCTCCACTGGAAAATGAAGGATCTGTTACATGCCCTTGCTATATTGTCTAAGTAAACGAGCTCTCTAAATCATCCAGGAAAATCTACTTCATGCTGTGCTGACATGAGTTAAACTGAGATATTAGGTCTGTACTGCCCTGGCTTTCATATCTGTGGAGAGGATTGATGTAAGGGGGAGCTTCAGGGAAGTTGCAGGTCTCTCAGCACAAGATCCCAAACATCCCTTAAGGTCTGGACCAAATATCATTGCAGCACAAAGTCCACATTGACATGCAGGAAAACACAACATCCTGCATAGCTGAGTTCTCCAGCTGGAGTCCACAGATTTAAAAGTGAGAAAATCAGACTAAGCCTTTTCTTGTTTCTGGATTGAACTGTAACACTAACGCAGACTAATTTTCAAATTTAAAAAAAAATGTTCAAACAGATTTCACAAAAGATTCCAGTTTTCTGTGGAAAATGCAGAGGATCCTGTTTGTAATCTCTGCTATCACAGAGAGGACCTCTGAAATATCCAAGTCATGGATGACAGCCAGGAATGATTTACCTGTCAAAGGATCACATCACTTGATGAAAATCAAAGCCTTCTGTCACTGTCATAATTTTCATTGAAATTGGCATTGCTGTGTTTAATCCTTATGGGTTTCCCCAGTCCTCAATTCTAAATTGCCATTTTTGCCTTTCCCACTGAAGTTAAAGGCACTCTGAACCTTGTGCTTTGTGCAGTGAGTTATGAGACATTTTAAATTATGGTGTGTTGAGGAATAGTTTACCTCTGGCTCTCACAGATTTGATCTGAGATTTGTTCCATAAGCTGCAGTAGAGTGAGAAATTTGCAGCTTAAAAGGATTTAGTTGTATTTATGTTCTGACTTATCCTCAACTGTAATAGACTGAGAAATGTTTTATCTCTAACACTTGCACTTTGCTCTGAGATTTGCACCTTCTAAAGGGGACTGAAATTGCACTTGTAGCTTCTCTCTCTCTCTCTGATAAATGGCTTCAGTTTCTGAGATCTTAAATGAATGCCACAGTGAAGAAATGTTAAAAATTAATAGCATGTAATTCTCTGAGGCACAAATAAGATGCTGACCTCTTTCCATTCAATATGCATTGATAGAAGGAGTAATTTGGAAAGGGAAATGCAGAGCGACCTTAATTTGAGGGATGGTGTGCTGGCGAGGTCCCTCTGTCTGCCCTCTCAGAGCAGGTAGGGATGGAGATAGATGCTGCAACAAAAGTAAGAAACCTCATGAAAGAGGAAGCCAAAACAGAAGTCCCATGAGAATTTCAATTAAATCTTGGCTATGTTAGTCATTTACATAGCAACAACACTGCAAAGGTAAGATGTGAAAATGAAAGGATTGTGGCAGGTTATCTGAGAAGTGTTGTCATCTGATCAGGCACTCCCATGCTGTCCTACAAAATATCCTTAGCTTTTAAAAGGCAAATCCTTTTGCTTCTTTCTTGTTTCAAGTTTCACACATGTAAAATCGTGGAGTCCTTCACATGTCATGCTACAATGTGAAGGATCATTAAAGCTTTAGAAAAACAGCCCTAAGCTTTGACAGGAATTCCAGTTCCCTGGAAGTGGTCAGGGCACCAAAATATGCTGCCTTTTGGTCTAAGGCAGAAAATACCTCCGAAATGTTTATTGGCAGTGATGTCAGAGGTCTGTGTCAACCAAGAAGAAGCTGCTCAATGCAATAAGTTGTGAGAAGGCAATGAGGTTGATGACCATCCTATCTCTGTTGCACACAGCAAATACTATTGAGCCTTGCCTTGTGTTTCCAGATTGCTGAAGGCTTTTGAGAACTAGTTCAAATTGGGAATCAATGGGATGTGATGATTCCATCTGAGTGAGTGAGTCTAGGTAATGGGGAATTTGCTTTATTTTAGGAAAACAGAACAAACCACAAAAAATTGCTCAAGACCCTGTTCTCCCTTTCTAGGGAAAGCAGAGAAGACAGAGGGACAAGTGCAGGAAACTGGGAGACATTCATACATGAATGCCAGGAAAGATAAAGGAGACGGAGAACCTTACTGGAGAGAGGCTTTTGTGTAGACGAAAATGATAAGAAATGGCACTTAGACAAGACACGGTGTTCTTTGCTTGAGAGGAAAATTGAATTGATCTTGGTATTTTAAAGTAAAGGCTTGCTTGCTATTTGTAGAATTTCTAGGGAACTTGTGCCATCACAGACCTCTGTGAGTCCTTGGAGAGTGTGGTTTTGGAAGGTAGAAATTTCCAAGTGAAATGGCTGCTTTAGGTTTTGATACTTATTTATAGGGAGGAATTTACCATGAATCCAAAAAGAACAGGTAGGTGGGATGAAAACAAGCATGGGGATTTACTTTATTTCATTAAAGAGGAGAAAATGTAAGATAATTAAAGTCAAGGTTAAGGAACTGGTAAGGAGTTAGGAAAAGCTATTCAAGTATGAAGGAATCACAGCAGAAAAGTGTAGCACAGAATGAAGTTTCTCTTAGCAAGGGAAAGTAAAGAAAAAGGGAAAAGTTATCCAGACATACTGGGAATGAGATAAATGCAGGCTCAAACATGGGCCAGGAAGATTTCTGAGGTTTTCAGGAGCTGTTTTTTATCATCAGGAATGGACTGAGAGTCCTTCACCTTGCCTCAAAAGAGGATTGGACTTGGAAGGTCCTTGCAACTTCCCTTACAGTATGCTTTTCTCTAATCTATGTAACAAATGAGATCTTTGCCATTAAATCATAAGGGAACAATTAATCATTGTCCTTTGAACAAATTAAGTATCTAATGATTTTTAATATCTATTTAATTCTGAAGACAGCACTTCTTGAGTGAAGAGAGAATTTCTGAGGGTGTACATCCGTATGCTCAGTAAAAAACACACATTTTTGAGGGAGGACAGGACTCATAGTTTTGAACAGGAAACACTGATCAAGCCAGATGCAAGTGAAAATTGATGTCTATTGCTTCTTGTCAGCAGTTGTGTAGCAGCAAGCTGCCATTCACCCATTTCCAAATGGAAATACTTTTCCAAGTGGGAATGCAAAGTGCTGATGGTGCCCAGCTTGAATTCACAGCAGGAGAAATTGTATGCTCTAAACCTTGAGCTCTTCCTGCTGAGATCACTGAGCTATTTAATTATGCTGCTGCACACATTGCTTCAACATTTGATCTTTTCCATGACATCCTTTAACAAATAACTTTTCTCAGTCAATGAGGAAAGCAAATAGACACTGCCTTGCCTTCACGTGTTTTGCCAGTGTCAGTCATCTATATCATACTCAATTATGTCTCTATTAGCCTTCCTCTCTCAGCTTTTTTCCTGCTTTGAAGAAGCATCTTTCCCTCTTCTTGGATGCCTTTGGGTCTTAATGTCTAAATATGTTTAATCTCATAATCAAATGAACAGGATTTTCATTCATTACTAGACATAACATTACAGTTCCTTAACAAAATGTGAGCTTGATTTTGGATCTTTCTGCCCATGTAGATGCCAGGTAATTCTGGTCTGCAGAATATCCTTTTTACAAACACAAGACAATCAGTAACATTTCATAAATGGTGCCTCTGTAAGGCAGTTTCAATTCTGCTGGAATTCCCTCTTGCAAGCCCCTTGTTTGATGCACATCCTTTCCTTCTTCCTATGACAACACCTGCAGGAGCAAGATCTCACTGTCACAGCTTTGTTGTCATGTAGGGGTGATTTTCTTAATGACTTTGGGGTCTTGTCTTTGTCTTTTTTTTATTTTTCAATAAAGCTGCCTGTCAGGTGTTGGCCTTAACATTTCACAAGAAGAACTTCATTTAAATACTTTTTTCATGAAACCTCCAAGCCCAAAAAGCTTAAATAATTGAACGTGTAACACAAACAAGATAAAATGAAATTATTTGTTGGGGGATGGGCTAATAGAATATTGAATTTGGAATATGGTCTGTCAGTGCAGAACTTTCTAAGTATTTCTGTTCCAGGACTGAGGTACAGCCTAGAATAGCTGCAATCACCACATCAGCTTAATTATCTGAGATTGGTAGTTATTTCATTGCCCCTGTACATGTTCAGACATTCCAACATATGCACACACACTAATGTTTTACTCAAATTTTTAGAAGATAAACCCTGATACCAAAGTGGGACAGTCTAAGAACAGACTTAGTCCTTGAGCTAACTCTTCCCTTCACTGCATGAAAATTGTTATTTTCATTTCACTACAACCTATTTCTTTCCCAAGTGGAACATATCTAGTGGGTTTTATTGTGGGCTTAAGTGTGAGAAGATTTAAACATTTTATACTGTTAAGATAATTTGAATCAAAGGAAAGGTAAAAAACACCTTAAAAGATGTTTCATGTGTTTTAATTTAGAGTCTAATTGGCAGGTTGATTTGGAAATTATTCCTAGTGAAATTCCCATGGGAGTAGGCTTTTCTAAGTGCCCAGCAGACTTTTTTCATTGCTAGATGAATGAATTTCTATCCTCATAATCAATACTGGGGTGGTTCATGCTTTGAACCACATGAGTTTACAGTCTCTTATCTTGCATCCCATTTCTTCAGATTCTTTGGACATTCTTAGTCCTGTGAAATTTACTTTATAAATTAAATTCCAGGTACAGATTCTGCAAAGCCTGCACAAGCATTACAAGCTTCTGCATGGCAGCTCTACTTCTACAGCTTGCCAGATTCTTCTCCCACCAGTATCTCTTTCTCAGATTCCCATGATGGCTTAAATAATTTCCTACTTTTTAATAACTATTCCCAAATAACTTTAACTCCAAATGCTATTTCATCTAGAATTATTGCTACTTTAGCTACACTAACATAGTATTCTTTAGCTTAAAATAATACCCTGAAGCTCTAGGGCTAAGATCTGTCAAAAACTGGCGCTGAAATTTTTGCTACCAACTGTTGCAATCCAATCTGCATTTCTTTTTGAAGTGAACTGTGTATCAGATTTATTGAACCCATTCTACTTTTCTCTACCAAAGCTATGTGAATAGACAAAATCAACAAATACTTTTGGCCAGGCCACTTTAAGAGACAAGGCTTTTTACATGCTGGTTTTCTGTTGTTCGCTGCTGGGAGATGCAGCTGAAACCTCTGCTTAGAAGTTCAGCAATTATCCATCATGCTCTTCACTCTTTGAATTGAAGCTGGAGGCTTCATTTTACTCATAGCAGCACAACTGTGATATCTCAGCTGCTGCTGGGCTTTTTAAACTGTGTTTGTAGGCTTCTGGTGGGCTAAGGGCATCTCTACTTGTGTTCTGAAAAACAGCATTTGCTCCAAATAGGCTTGTCCGAAGGAATATGGTGTTGGTTCTTTATTGTTAATTGGACAGAGTTCATGCTGCTGTAATTGGGGTTTCTCACAAAGGCTGCTGATGATAAAAGTGACTATTGATTTTAGATGTCAGCAAGGTTTTGACCAGGTGTTCTATCATTTTCTCACAGATTTACAACCTATTTTAGGTTGTAACCTATATTATCAAACCCTTGAATTAGAACAAGATCTTCTCAACAGCTTCTAAAAGCACAAACATAGTAAAAGGGGGTCAGAGGAAACAAGGCAAGAAAAGAAAATGTGACTTTTAAAATTATGAGAATTGCAAATGGTTGCCATTCATAGCAGCAAGCAACTGCAATCATACCGCATTTCACGCTAGTTACACATGTCATTCTCTTCCAGCTTATTATGGATTTTAATGCTTAATTAGATCAGCAATTAATTATTCATTAGAGAAGAGTGAAATCCAGAATTATTATCTTTTGAGAAATTCCCATGTTTCAATGTGGATTTTTACGCCAAATTGATGAGAAAACATCATATTACTGAGAGAGAGGGCACAAGGCTTGTGATAGGAGTCCTTGGATGCCAACCAGCGTGGTATGTCCAAACCTGCATCTGATGCTTGAATACAGACTGGAGACTGGATATTGTACTAATATCAGTCTGAAATTTATTACTCATGGGAGATAAGAAGAAACATTTTGCTCCCTAGGAAGAGGAGATGTAACTTCTGAGATTGTTTATTTTTTTACTCCGTCTGAAGCCCTGTAGTCTGATTGTGGCTGTGACAGAAATCAGACAATGTTCACAGGGAGCACCAGTTGTCCAGTGACAATATCTCAGCTCTGTGTGGCCCTTTCCTCTAGTGTACCATGAGAGGGGATTTTTAGAATGATGCCTGATAATTTTCCAAGTTGTCTGGTGTGCTATGTCTGGAGGGACTGGATAAACCAGTGGTCCTGAAACAATGTCCTGAAACAATAGTGAAGTGTCCAACTTGTTTCTGAGGGAGAACCTTCACTGTTTGCATTGGGGTGGTGGTAACAAAACACGTCCTTGTTCTGTGGTGTTTCACATAGGTGGCATAGAAATAGGGAATTTTTTTCATATGAATAGGCGCATATTTGGGCATCACTTATGTGATTTAATATGTCAGGATGTTGCCTATAGTTATGTTACTTAGAAATGATAACATTCTGTTTCTTGCTTTCTAGGATTGTGTGGGATGTTGGCCTCCATTCTCTGCCTGTTAATCAGCAGAGAGGCAGTGATCCAGTAGCTGAGATGTGCAGTGCTGCAGCCCTGAATGGATTCCTAGACCAGAGCTGGCTGTGCCCTGGAAAGTCAGGCACTTTCTGAAAAAGGACAGTATTACTCTTCCTTTCCTGCCCTGTTTATAGTGATAGCCATTGGCAGCCCTTTTCCCATTCTCTAGAAGTTCATTTAAATGAACAGACCTCAAAACAATGAAAAATCCAGAAAAGCTCTAGTTACCTTTGACAGTCTGCCAAGGCCCACAGTCTTGAAAATCTCTAAAGGTTTCAAAAGTATGTAAGTTTTAAGACACTGAAGCAGGATCAGAGTGCAATTTTGGCCTGGATTACTGCAGAATTTCCAACTATTGTTTCACAATTTCTAGCAGAGTCCTAAGGTTGGTAGGCCTTGTGCATCTAATTCAGGAATTCAGCTGCAGATACACTGGAGTATCACAGCAAACAATCAGCAATCAAACCATCATTGTATTTAAGTTTCCACTGAAAATTAGATCCTTCCCCTTCACATGCTTTCTCCTGCCCCTGAGAAGATTTAACATTCTTTGAGAGAGAGGGGAAAATCAAATAACTTCAAGAAACAAGATTGATGGGCCTAAGGGAAAAAAAAAAAGAAGATTGAAATTCTCATCTGTTTTCTAAGGCAATTAAATTCTAATTGGAGGAAGTGCCTTACGCTGAACCTGTAAGCTGCACTAGGATGGGACTCTAAGCTCAAAAGGGACACATGCAGCAGTAGCATATCCATTTCTTGCTTTAGACAGCCCTGTATCCGATGGGCACAACTGGATAATGAGAAGGGCTGACATTGTAATGATTCCTTCTCTCTTGCTATTCCTAAACAATAGCAGATACCCCTGAGGTGTGACTAACACTCCTGAGGTGTCTCCTGACTTATCGATTCAACACAGCTCTTGGTTGCCTTTCATCCAGCTCTACTCATTTCAGTCATAGAAATTGCATCCTTAGTTATCCCCTTTTCCTAGAACATGTGCCTATGTAGGTGTTTTGGGGGTCTCTTCTCGCAGGGCTACAACTTCATGGAAGCAGACACCAGTGTGAGCTAACCTGGAATCCCATGCCACAAGTCCCCTCACTGGGCACCCATGTTGGGAGAAAGCAAAGACCTGAAATTTGTGAAAGTTTCCCTTTCTTAACACTTGAGGATAACTGCGCTGAAAATGTCCACCACGCAAAAATGTTTCCCACAAAACCTTTCACCGCAAGTACTGCAGAGAAGATGGTTAGGATTGGGAATGATGAGAGCTTCCTGTGCCAGCCGTGACTACAACATGCCAGTCATGTAGAATCAAATCATCAGATCCTCTTGCAGTCTCTGTTAAATAAAAACACTTGAATATTGGCACATGTGATCACCTAAGCTCCAGAGCTGCTAATGTTTTTAAAGGCCAAAGACGACTGCTCCCCTTCTCCTGCTAGAAAATGGGCATATATAGATAATGGCTCACTTTGCAAGATGTTCCAGTAAACAAACTTGATGGATTGAGGTGGCAGGATTTAATGTAAGGGCAGACATAGAAAGGTGTGCAATTATTAGTCAATTACTCATCCATTAATAGGCTACTGCACTGAACTATTAATCATTCTTGAACTTAATTCTTTCCCCTCTTGTTCTTTAAAGCACAGCTAACCCTTTTAAAGAGGGAGAAATGCAGTACTTCAGGGCAGTAGCAGTCCTGTCAGTAGGGATATGTTTTGGACTCCCATATATAGAGGCATTTATGGATTACTGTTTCTCAAGGCAGTATTGTAGTGCACTGCATTATTATTTATCATGTTCATGCCCTCAGCTTTTAGGAACTGTGGAGAAACTGTGGAGCAGCCATCTGCAGTACTGGTTTTTGTTATGGCTTGATATACTTTGGATAATTACAGTCAGATGGCTCACAGACTCCACAAGATTGCCTGTTCTTGGGATAGCTCTGTGTCCTGGAGGAAAGAGCTATCAACTTCCTGGTGGATGTATTCCCATGCTTTAGCCCTTTGACATGTGTTGCTGTTGAAGGATCTTTGCACTTCAACCTTTAAGAAATCATATCCCCTTTATTTTAAACCTGAACAAATTAGTTCAGGGTAGAAAGGACTGAATGAAATATTCATTCTGTCTCTAGCTGCTCTGGAGAAGCCAAGGGATTTTGAAGTCTGCGAAAGGATTATCCTTATACCTAAATGAAAATATTTTTCTATTCATCCTCATATCATGGGATCAAGGGGTAGAAAATTCCACCAAGTGTTTTAAGTTTTGGTAGGTTATGCAATTTGGACAGCTGCACTCTGTGAGTGTATCCAGGGTTAAAACCAGCTGAGGACTTTTAGGTTTGCAGAATTTCATTCCTGCTACTTTGTTTCCCTTTCACTGTAAATTTGGAATTTCCTGGACTGTCACCTGCAGCCTGCTTCAGCTCATCCACAGAAGAAAACAGCACTAACTCAAAAGAGGCAACTGCAGATCTTTGTGGGAGCTGCCTGTAAATAGAAGCATGAGTTAGGGCTTCATGTGTGAACCTCTTCACTTTGGAATAAGGTTATTATCTTTCCCTTCATCCCTTGCTTTTTACTTGTTTTACTCTCTTCTTTTACTTGCATCCCTTGTTTTACTCTCTAATTCTCATTCTTGTGTTTCAGGTAGCATCATCTTCTTTCTTCCCCCTTCCTCCCAAATATTAAAACAATTCAGAAGAAAAAAGAGACTACAAGAAGCAAAGTACAAATGAGAATGTTGTTTTCTGTTGGCAGAAAGCATTTGTATGCAGATGTGGAAACAAGTGTTTTTCTTGGGAGTGGGTGGGCATAGGAGCTTGCTGCTCTACCCACAGACAGTGAAATATGGAATAACATGTCCTATCTGATCTAATGGATAGGGAAGATGGAATAAATGGGTCAGGTTCATTTCATCTGCCTTCAGGCATAGGAAGAACGGATACTTACTGCAAGCACCAGGGGTCCAAACTAAAAAGGCAATCTCTGTGCCACTTCTAAAGTAAGACACTTGAATACCTTTTGGGAAATTCATCCTGTCATGAGACTAAGTGAGATGGGTTTGATCCAAATTTTAGGAAAACAAACTGCCAGCTGTTCAAGGAGGTAGTCAATGAGATCCTCTGGGTAACTACCCTTCAGAACAAGGAAGCAGGACAGATCTGGAAGACTTTTAAAGACGCTTTCCACACAGCACAAGAGCTGTCTATCCCCAGGTGTAAGAAATCAGCAAAGAAAGGGAAGAGACTGGCATGGAAGAGTCAAGACCTGCCTGTAAGTTTAAAGGGCAGGAAAGAAATGCACAGGCAGGGGAAACAAGGACAGGTAACCTGGGAAGAGTAGAAAGATGAAGTTCGGTTGTGTGTAGATAAGGTTAGGAAGGAAAAGGTGAAGTGGGAGCTGAATTTGTCAAGGGACACAAAGAAAAATAAGAAGGGTTTCCACAGGTATGTTTGCCAGAAAAGGCAGGTGAAAGAAGGCATATTTCTCCTGATGAACGTGACTGGCAAACCAGTAACAACAGACAAGGAGTCTGAGGTACTCAACAACCTCTTTGCCTCAGTTTTCACTGCAACCTCTCTCCCCACAACTCCAGAGTGGATTGATCACAAGATGGGGACTGGGGGAGCAAAGTCCCTGTTGCTGTAAGAGAAATTCAGGTTCATGACCTTCTCAGGAGCTGGATCATACTAAAGTCTGTGGGAGCTGACAAAATGCATCCCAGAGTCCTGAGGGAAGTGCACTTGATGACCCTTAAATGTATCTTCCAACCAAAACTATTCTGTGATTCTATAAGCAATGGGTTGGATACAGAACCAGAGGAAAAATAAGTTGAAAAAATACTAGCTATGTGATGTTGCGAATTAAGAATAAAATGGACTGCTAAGTATTTTTATTCAAAATGTAACTGCCATGTTAGAGAAGTTTACAACTATATTAGAGAATTTTTGTCATAAAATGAAACGAGACTTAAATACTAATTTGGTATAATGGACTGATGAGCACCTTTTTGTAAAAACCCCTTTTTAACAGCAAAGAAACACAGAAGCAAACATTCCATACTAAAATAGTCTTCTAAAAGTTCAGATATGATGGTAAAGGAGCTTATTGCTTAGTGGTATAGAATGATTTCAGGTTTTACAACAATCCAGTTGTGCAAAAAGATTATTGTAAAGAATCCAAATGATTGTTATTGAGTGTGCTTAATGAGTACTTCTCTTAATCTACATATCAAGATGTGTACCTATCCCAGTAGAAAAGTTACATCAACTCTTTATGGCAGGTCTGCCTTGCTTCAAAATTCTTCCATGGTGGATTTAAAATACCTGATTAGTCTGACCTGTTCCTTGGGAAGGAAGATTTATAAGCATCATTGAGGTGAAAATTATTTTTAAAAAAATTAGTATTCTTTTCATCCTAATTTTATTTCCCTGGATAATGACAACAAAAATATTTAAAGCAAAAGCAAAATAAAGTGAAATTTAGAGAAAATTTAATATTTTCTTAAGTAGTGGGAAAAATTTGTCAAAGACAATTCAGCTGCAAACTAATTTTGTTGCAAAAGCTTTTCAGGACAAATACATCATTTTGATCTATCGAAAGACATCAGTTTTGTCCTGTTCAATATATCTTTCAGTGTTGTGGAGAGCTGTCTGGCTGTCCCTTGTCTGATTTGAGAAAGTACAGGGCACATCACTCTGTCCTGGTGAGATTTCAGAGGAATCTTGTTTGAAGAAGACACTTGTCAGCAATACATAATGATGGCTCAATTCCTTGTCCTACCTTCCTACCACCAATAACTCCTAATGCAGAAAAAATTACAGGCTGCTTTTCTCAATGCTGAGAGGAAGAAGGGTGACATACAGACAAGTAGCAGCAACTCATCGAGTTCTTATTACAGAAAAAACTTTTTTCAAGAGGCTAGCAAGCTTCCCCTGCACCTTTATGTGTCATGGACTGTTTCTGGTCTCAGCAGGGAGTGTAATTATTAACAGCATCAAGAAACAGAGACTCTGCAGCCTGAATTCCAAGATGCTTTCTGAATTGCAAGCAGATTTTCTGTGGCCTATATTACAAGATTGTTTGGTTTGATGTCTGAAAGTCTCCCCCAATTACTCTATATGAAATTCACTCAGCTCACAAACAAAAGGAAACGAGCATAGCAAAATGGTATAAATTGTATTGGCAACTTAGTTGAAAGAAACAGAGGGCATTTTTTAGCTGTCCCCATCATGACTCTCTGAATCTTCAAGGGAACACTGGTCTGGAAGAGGTTACCTGCTTTCTGAATCCAGTCACCTGCTCACTTTTTCCGATTTCAGACTTGAATTTTCAGACTTGAATTTTCATCCCTGTAATGACTCACATTAACATTGTATTCCCTGCACTGCAAACAGCCACTTAGCCAATATTTAGTGGTCAATGTTTAGATCTCAATAGTTTAAAAACACAATGCAAATATTGCTGGGAATTGTGTATTGGTAGCAATTTTTAGCACATATTGAAGCAGTGGCTTACAGAAAAATGTAAAGGCACATCTTCTTAAATGACAAATTATCTGAAGTCCTCAAAAGGCCAAGGCTTTTGTTTTCCCAACATTTTGTAAGCCTAAACTGAGGACCTACATGCTGCTGCCACTCAGGCATGTGCAAATTATTGAAGCTTGCAATTGCTAGCAGGAATTTGAGTAAAAACTTTGAAACACATGAGTGGAAAATCAATGGCCCTAATCCACACTGAGTGTGGTATCTAAACCTGTTCCAATTAAAGAGTTTTAAATGTCACAACCTCATAGGCTGGACAATCAAAATCCTTTTATTAACATTTGAAGTCTCTAGGTTACTACTATTCTTTCAGAAAACTTCCTTTCTGGCCTTTACTCTTCCCTCACTGCATCTTTCCAGGATTTGCTCTGCACCTGTAAGGAATGGATTTCAATAATTAACACCTAAGTGTGGGAAGGTGAGCAGGCATGAGATACAATTAATTAGGATGTATTCAGAACTTGAAGAGTCTTTGATGAGTGCATTATTTAAAGAAGGACACAACACTGATTTTAATTATAATTGCTACACCTTTTATCTCACTAACTAATTATTTCCAAAACTTCCTATTCTTGTCAAATGTCAGCCAGGGCATCCAGAAATGGCATTTTTAGAGTCATAAATCACAGGAAATCTGAAAGTCTGTACACATGGCCTTCCAAAGGATCAAGCCAGAGGACATCACACAGGAAAAGTACCAGCACTTTCTTCCATGGAACAAATTACTGTTTTCAGTAACCTATTAGAAGAAGAAGATAAATTTCATTGGGTAAGTCCTGACACCAACATACCAATCTTCCTTCCTTGCTTCCCTGCTTCCTTCCTTCCTTCCTTCCTTCCTTCCTTCCTTCCTTCCTTCCTTCCTTCCTTCCTTCCTTCCTTCCTTCCTTCCTTCCTTCCTTCCTTCCTTCCTTCCTTCCTTCCTTCTTTCTTCCATTCCCTCCCTTCTCAGTTCACTCTGTCTTTGAATCCATAAGTTTTGCCTCTCTCATTTCCTCCCATCTTGTTTTTCTTCTGCTGAAATATTGCACTGAGTGAAGCACACCATAGGCTCCACAGCCCATCTACACACTGCATGGCCCTGCATCCCTGCAAAGACCTGGACATGCCTTCCCTGAAGCTGGTGATGATTTCTGTTTTGGAAAGCAAGACTTCAGAAGCTTCCCAGGCTCATCTGGAAAGGTGACTGGGAGGAAAGCAAAGAGATGAGGTCCTGCCTTGAACTGAACAGCAGACCTAAGCCCTTGAACAAGGCACCACTGATCTGCAGCTGTCACAAGGGTGATGTTGCCAGAGAGCACTGAGAAATCATTTGCTACAGTGAGAAATGTTCATCACTTGCTGTCCCAAAAAAATGTTGAAAGGTTTTGACACAGCTACCTTGCTATTTGCATAAGCAGTTCAAGCAGGTGCTGACAGGGTTGAAGGCATTGGCATGATCATTAAGTCCCTTTAACCAATTTTGCATCTTGTTGGAGGACTTTTCTGTTCAGATTTTATTACAGGAAGGATGTCCAACAACCTGTTTCTTGTTTGTACTGAGACTTTCCTATGCATCTTAATCAGGTAAACATCTGTTTCCACAGTCTGTCCTTTCATGTCTGGAAAAAAGCAGCTGGTGAGTTTAAATCAACCTCACATTGTGTCAGAACAGAGATGGCCTCTGCTCTAGCCTTTGAGATACACTGATGGGCAATAATTTTCCAGGTGTGCCTATTAGAAACATTCAAAGAGCTGAAATTGAATTTCCTACCCAAACAGATGGAAAGTAGAAGTGGAGAGGAAACCTCAGTAAGTTCATTTCCTTTGACAGGTATAGTGCTAGTTTAAACTGTCAGTTCACATTAGCTGCCTAACTACACACACCTTAGAATGGAAACAGTCACAGAATCACAGGATCAATTAGGTTGAAAAATACCTTTGAGATCATTGAGTCCATCCTGTGGTCTAACACCACCTTTTCAACTGGACCATGGCACTAAGTGCCTCATCCAGTCTTTCCATAAGCACCACTGGGCATGGGGACTCCTCCACCTCCCTGGGCAGCTCATTCCAATGCCCAGTCACTCTTTCTGAGAGGAATTTCTTCCTAATGAGAAACCTAAGTATCTTTTGAATCCAACTTCATTCAAACAAGAAATTTCTTGGCCCACAGGGTGTTGAAATAATTCTTTGTCACCCAAGTTGCCTTACTTTAAATTGGAGAGAGGTTTGTCTTATACCAAGTAAAATCTCCTGTCCCTATCCTGCTCTGCCCCTACTTTATTTTTTGCTGTTGTTCCTTTCTCTAATGAATTTCATGGTTTACTGGGAACAGAAAACCACAGACTGAACATATTTGTGCTTTGAGAGTATACTTTAAAATATGTCAGGGAAGAAGGTTGGCTCTCAGCTTGCTGTGCAACTAAACACAAAATGCATAAGCTTCTATTTCAACATCACGGCAATCTTCTTGACAAAATAAGACAAGCAGCTTGGACTTAAAGCACCATTTTTTTGTAAAGCAAAGGCAAAACACCTTTCTAAGCTTCTGATGTTTCCAGGTTGTCTTTCTTTGTCTTCCTGCAGAGCTGTACAGCCAGCATTGCTGTCTCTTTTCACTCCCTTGGCAGAAAACACCTCTGCAGTCTCAAGGCTGTTTCATAAAGCTCACACAGGACCTTAGAGAACAAATCCCAGTGAAAGCTGGCAGTGCTCATTGCTTCCCCAGATATGTTGTCATGCTTCTCTGCTGGCATCTTGCTCCTGTGCACTGTAAGCCACCTCCTGAGGGGCACCAGGCTAGAGAGGTTTGTTGCAGGAACCGCAAGCAGACTGAAGATGCTCTTGGTCACAAGCAGCAGTGTTTTTTTTATAGAAAACAAACAGACTGACACAGCAGAATGTAATCGAGCATGTTGCCCTCTTTTAAGCTACTTTTCTTATGATAAAGTAACACAACATCGCTTGAAGTTAATTTTGATGCAGGACCCAATTTACTCTCTCATCTCTGCAGATTTTTTCTTCATTTCTCAGGTTCAGGACCAAGATTTCTGGCTGCTTCTGAGGTTTTTGGTTAACATTTCTTACAGGAAGAGTGATTTTCTCCCTTGAGATGAGGCAGCACATGGCCATGATAGCTGTGGCACCAGTGGAACATCAGTGATACGACTGTGTGAAACCACTGGCTTTAGTTTAAAGCACAATGGGCTCAGCAAACCTTCTGCTGCCATTGGCTCAACCATGGTCAGATAAAGAAAGTCAAAAGTCTTCCTGAGAATTAACATAACCTCAATTACCCCCAGGCTAAGTTCTGAATTATCCAGGTAATTAAGAATGTGTTTTGCTCACTGTTTCTTAGGACCTAACAACCAAAAAACCACATAGCTTCTTCTCACACTCCTCTGGGTTCCCTAGATACAAACTACCTTTATCCAGGGATGATTAAATATTTATATGAAGTACAGGGCTGTTGTAGTCCACATGAGTTCCACTTGGAAATTTGCTGCTTCCAAAAGCTCATGTATGTCTGCTTTATTTCCATGACTCAGGCAATTGACTAAAAGATATTACTTCTCCCTATAAAACTTGCCTCATAAAATTTGATTATCTTCCATTTTCTCCCATCACTTCTGGGTTTTTGGTGGTTGGATCAGTGAAGGCCCAGTGCCACAGAATAAACCATTATTTCTGCTCCTGTGACTCTTGCTTATATTTTTGTACTCTATAATCAACCTCAATTCTGTCTATGTTTTTCTGTAGCTGTACCACATCTGGTGCATCTACAACACTCCATGTGATTTGAGTTCACTCCAAGTGAACTGAAGATCAGTCAAAAGTTTTAAAATTAAAATATTGTTTATTGATACACCAACAATGTTCGCAGAAAGCATTTGCTAGGCTTGAAGTTTATTTTTTTAATCAGAAAAATAAAAGAGAACACCCCTTCCCCCCCCAAAAAAAAACCAAACAAGCAAAAAACCCAACACCCGACAAGAAATCCAAAGTACTTCATTAATGAACTAGCATTTTTTTCAAATGCAACTCAATAGACAGCAAGGGATACTAATGTTTCCTACAATGGAAGGATTTCTGGCATGGTCTTTCTTCAGACAGAAACCACCTACAAAGACAAGTCTTTTGTTTCATTTTGTCACAGGATTCAATCAATGCTGCTACAAAGCAGACCAGTATGATCATATTGAGATGGCATTTGAGGCTTTTATGTTCCATCAGTGCTTGGTTTCCTTTTATTATGACCTGTCAATTTTCCTCAAGTGCTAAAATTACCAGCTGTACTATTTATTGATTTTCTTAAACTTCTGAAATTAAAGGAGTTATATGAACAGTAAAACAAATATCTTTCCTGTGTTCACAGGGTAGGAGGTAAGAAGTTTATTTTAAACAAAAATTAAAATATTATTTTCTTCAGCCACAGAGAATTGTTTCTCTCTCTTCCAGCAGAAGGCCCTCCCTGGGAATTGAAAAATGGTGTGCCTGCTTTGTGTGACAGCAGTAGCCCAGTGTTTGGCAGCAAAAAGAGAAGCATATGGCAGGAGAAGTGAAGGTGTACCTGAGTGTGCCATTCTACAGTCACTGCTCACAGGCATTTTGAGGAGAAAAGCAGTGCTTGGAGGAGGAAGTCAGCAATGGATACACAGTCAGTTGTGCTTTTAAAAGTTTGTGGAAATACTAATTTTTCATAGTAGAGAAAAGAGCCAGAGCTCCACAATTCAGCCAGAAGCCAGGATTTCATGTTGATAGAGAAAGCTGGAAAGAAAGAGGGAGAAAGTAAGGGAGGGAAGGGAGTTACATGAAAGAAAGAGAAAGAAGATGCTTTTAATGTTTCTTACTCAGAGAATGGGAAGCTTGCGAGGGGAGCAGTCCAGATGCTGAGCAGGGAGTTAGAAGCTTTTCCATTCCCTTTCCAGTCAGTGTATGCTTCAAACTCAGCATCCAAACCATATCCTTGCACCGAAGCTTTTCATCTGGGGCAGTGTTCATTTTCTTCTTAGCAGCTGGAACAGGGCTCTATTTTGGCTTTAGAATGAGAATATTATTGAGAACACACTGAGGTTTTGGTTGTTGCTAAGTAGTGCTTACTCTAAATCAGGGCCTTTTCAGTTTCTCACATGCCCCCAGTGAGGAGGTGCACAAGAAATGGGAGGGATATGAGTCAAGCAAGGAGTAAAGTTATGCCCCTGAACTTTAGGAAAGCAGATTTCCAGCTCTTCAGGGAGATAATGAGTGGGATCCCTGGAGAGACTGCCCTCGGGGACAAGGCAGTAGAACAGAGCTGGCAGATCTTTAAGGAAGTCTTCCACAGAATGCAAGAGCTGGCAATAACCAGGAACAAGAAATGAGGCAAGGAGGGCAGGAGACTGCCATGGCCAAGTGGGGAAATGCTGCTCAAACTAAAGGGCAAGAAGCAAATGCACAGGCAGTGAAAGCAAGGACAGGAAGCCTGGGAAAAGTAGAGATGGAGTTCAGCAGTGTAGGGATGGGGTGAGTAAGGCCAAGGCAAAGCTGGAACTGAATTTGGCAAGGGACACAAAGAATAACAGGAAAGGATTCTACAGCTATGTTATCCAGGAAAGAAAGGCCAAGGAGGGTCTGATCTATGGAAAGTTGTCCCTGATCATGGCAGAGGGGTCAGAACTGGATAATCTTTTACTGGATAATCTCCCTTCCAAAAATCTGCTTTTACTGGACAGGCTTTCAAGTGATAGGTTTGTCTCATGACCAAAGCCAAAAAAGGGATTCTGAACTGCAAATGACATTGGTCCTCTAGATAAACTGCAACAAACAGGAAATAGGGAGCCCCCAAGCATCTTTTCATCAACGCATGCAGGTAGTAAGTGAATTTAGCTGAGTTGAATTCTTTTATACAGCCCCAGTTAAATGTCTTCACTCCTGGTGTCTGATCCATTTGAAATGCCTTTTTCTCCCCCATGAGTCCCCACTCAGCCCAGCCATCACCCCAGTCCACGTGAGGCTGTGTTGTGTCAGGCAGTGGCGTGTGGCAGCTTCAGGCTCCTGAGGGCACCTCAAGTGACACAAAGCAGCTGATTTGAGTCCACTGGGTCCTCTACTGTAAATGTGACCACAGCTGTCAGAAAGAGAAACTGCTGCCAGCTGACCCCTTCACAGGCTTTACATTTACAGACAGCTGGTGCCTCTTATTTAGATTCTTCATTTGCAAGCCAGCTGAACTGAGATCTGACTGTAAAGCCACTGCTGAGACTGGAAAGATTTGATTTTAATCTAAGTCAAATAAGTTTTTCCTATTTTTTTTCATCTGGTGAAATTCCAATATTTTGTCACTCATTTGCTCACCATGAATTGTGGCCAGGGTGCCCATCATTGCAGGGCATGATACAGATGAGAGACTTACCTGAATTTTCTCTATTAAAACATTTCACCTCAGTTGAGTTCCACACCAAGTTTTTTCTTCTCAGTTGCTGCCATGACATCTGTGATTTGTGGTTTCTTTGCTTTATGCCCCAATTCTTCCCCTCTTCCCACTGTGACACTGCAGGTCCCATATGGATGCCACATGGTCACAAAACTCCACAGCAAACTCGGTGAGCCAGCTAAGGGGTTGCAGTGGGGCATCACAGGATCTATTTTTTAGCACAGGAGTCCTTCCAAGAGGAAATGTAGGATACTACATGGTGACACAAATGAAACTAGAGCTCATTAGAGCTGCAAGTTTACAGAAATCAAGATTTAACATTCTCACTTGCTAAAATCCAAGCAGTTTACCCTCTTTCTCTTCATGCAGCCTGACAGAACAAAGAAACTTCCCTGTAAAATATGCCTCTTATTTTGTCTTCTAATTCTTAATATATTTTTATTGTTTTAGTTAATAAACATATTAAAGCATGATTCTTAATGGAGCTTAATGAGTCTATATCAATGCTAGTTAGCATCCTACATTATTGTGATAGCTTACTCCTCCACTCACTGTCAGCCCCCCAAAGCAGAAAACAACTGCATCAGCATTTTAATAAAGCAAAAAAATAAGTACCTTTATTCTCTTTCTTTAATTGTTGAGAGGAACACTAGAATTTGAGAGCTTTTCCTAGTAGACCATGTTCTGCATCTGCTATGTAGGTAATGTATTTATCTCTAACAAGTCTCTCAGGCCTTTATTTTAATTCTGCAGTGCTAAAATATTTCTACAGGGTCAGCATATGGTAAGAAATGTAAATGCTAGCAGGGAGCCTGAGAAAAGCTCACATTCACACACTTCATCTTAAAATGAAATAAATTTTCTAATAAAACCTGTGAAGGAAGATCTCATAGTTATGGAAGATAGATCTCAAAAATAAAACAGATAGTTTGGGTTGGTTTAAGGAATCTTTGCAGCACTCTCTCTATGTAAAACTACTACTCAACAGAAAAAAAGGTACACCTAGAAAAATGTTATTTTGCTACCAGTGATGTGAAAGCACATTTTTGCAGAGAGGGTTTTTTAAAAAAAAAAATAATTTGGAGCCTATCTAGCAACTTCAAGCTCAGAGCAAATCCTTCATTTTGGAACACCCTCAGCACAGAGCAGAGTCTTGTCAGTTCTGCAAACAGGTAATTGCTTTCAGCTTCCAAAGACCAAAAATACCTCAAGAAAAACTGCCAAAGGTCTCAGCCAGGCAGTGGGATCATTTAAATAGCCTAGGAGTGCTGTCCCCAGAACACTGGAAGGCAGTTTTACAACCTACTCCTGGAGAAGAGGACAGGTACAATACACAATGCCATCCACCCCTTGGCCACGTCTTGTCTGTGTTCTCTGTATGAAATCCAGCAGTAAGGAATGTGAACTGAAATCAGTAATTCCTCAGTTTGGCATCCTCTTTCAGGGAACAAGCAGTTGTGTCTTTCCCGAAGACACAAAGCCTTTCTTTGGTGTACAGGGAAAAAGGACTAAACCTTGAAAAGAAATACGGGGCTCAGCCATCAGATCAAGGACTGGAAGGGTTTTCTGACACTCTCCATCTTCACCAAAGTGCTCACAGGTGTTACTGTGATGGTACACATACCTCAAAGTTGGAGTTATTTGCTGTAACACTGATCATTTGAGAAAGCTTCTTGGAGCACTTGGCAAACACTTCTGTATTTATTCACTCTGTATCTCCCCATGAGGGATGTGCATTTTATTACCTTGGAGGCTGATCCTAAACACATCTGTGCACTCATTCTCTTCACCAAAATCCTGTGCATGAGCAAACACATTTCAAGCCAGAAACAGTACAATTAGCACACCAGCTTTGTACTCCTTGGTGTTTGCTTCCAACATTTTCCAAAAAAAAGTATAAAAGAAGATGTGACTGATCTGTCTTGTGTCTGCTTGGGCATGACTTAGAGTTTAGGATCTAGTCCAACATGCAGGTTCTGAATGAGATTTCCTTGAAGACTTTCCTTCAAGCCTTGGGGATGACATCTAGTTAGATGAAGAGATCTGTTTGGAGGAAAAACTCCTGCAGAAAGGTAATTTGCCATTTCACTAACAAAAAAAAAAGGTAGAAATCCTAGGCTAGTGACCAAATTCATCATTTATAGGTGCCAAAACCACTCTTAGGGGTTTTTCTGCTTCCTCCTAACCGTGTCTGTTTTGATACATTCTCATCTATTTTTCTCAGGGAAGGTTATTTTATTTTTGTTTCTAGTTA
Source organism: Lichenostomus cassidix (assembly GCF_008360975.1). NCBI lineage: Eukaryota > Metazoa > Chordata > Aves > Passeriformes > Meliphagidae > Lichenostomus > Lichenostomus cassidix. The sequence goes on from NC_139484.1 coordinate 18,847,801, forward strand.
GCTGATAATAAATCTGATTTATTATTATTTGTGTAGTACTCATTCAGATTACATTGTGAGTTATTTTTTTCTTTTCCTATTCCAAACACTAAGAGGAAAAATAAAATCTATTGACATTTTTATTTAGCATAAATGTTCCCTACTCTCTTGCTTGCTGAGAGTTAAAACCTGGCATCCATCATGTAAATGGAACTGCTTCCTATGGCTTGCTCACACAGGAAAATTTGAGTGTTTTGGTTTCTAGTGCTATTTTTAATAATGTTTCAAGTAACCATGTCTGTATAACTGAAACTGGCTTTTTCTTTTCTTCAGTCAGGTGGGGAAGCCCAACCAAGGGTGATTAAAGGTGATTTTTTAACCACTGCTTTTTCTGTGTGTTTGTGAGAGACGTTAATGTTATCATCAGCAAAAAAAAAAAAAAAGGTAGATGCAAGATGTATGAACATCATGGAAAATCTACCAAGTGTTTCTGTAAAGTCTTCAGATCCATCCAAATAACTCAGTAATCACACACTTTTTAACAGAAGCTTGGATCCAGAAGAGTCTCAAAGGCTTCATCTAACTGGATTTTGTCTCTATGTCAAGAGAATACCTAAGCTGGTTTTCTGAACTCATTCTGTAGCAAGGTAGATATTGTCTTCCCCTGTACATATTAGGCGGCAAACGTTTTCTTCTCTCAGAGCCAAGGAAACAGGTATCAGCCTTTGACATAAACATTGCTTTATCTTCATGTAGAACTTCTCCATTCAGAGGTGCCTCTCGGAAAGGACACTTCTATGTGACCAGGTTTTACTTCCTACACCTGCTAAAATTGAAAGGCTTCCTTTCTTTCATTAGTTGTATCGAATAGTGTTAGAAGATCATGGTGGGGAATTAATTTCAACCGCCTTTCTTACTTCAGGAATGGCAAAAGGACAAGTCCAAACACTGCCAGTCCTTTGCCTTGAGCAAACATACCTAAGTACCTTGCTGAGTTGCAATTAATTCCATATTAATATTGAAATGACAGGGCTTAATGTTTATTTATTTTGATGTGCTTAATTAATATTCTGATCAAAATACAGGCTTGGATTTGCGTTTAAAATGCAGACAGGATGCTGTGACCCTACCTCAAGTTAGGAAACTTTTCCTATACAGAAGGCACTTATTAAAGATTTAATCTTCAGTATTCAAGATTCTATATCTCATGCAAAAGCTACTTTCACCAACACAGCAGAATATTGTAGAAAAGAAGCTCCAGCAAAAATAATAAAGGTAAGAAAAGTCCAATCAGGTTAACTTTTCAATGAAGCAAGGGAAATTATTCTGATAGCTTGTAATTTAAATGAAAGCTTAAAGAAATCAAAACTCTCTAATCTTGACTATCTGCATAACAACACCTGAACTTCAGCAAGAAGAGAGAAAAAAAAAGCTCTAGGTGTGCAAAGCTATTAAATTAAGGGTGATCAGGAACAAATCTGAGATGTGATCCAGTCCACCCTTCTGGAAACTGAAGGGTTTCATAATTCAGCAAATGCTTTTTAGTGAATATGAACTTCAAAGAAGACCATTATATATGGGGATTCTGCACATAGTAAAGCAGTGTGAATCACACCAGTGGTGGGTTTAGGGGAGAGATGCCTTCTCTTCATGTGATTTATTTTTGGGTCAGATCTATTAAGACACAACTAGATTTATTGGCATTTCCCTGGAGGTTATGTATTTGGTTCTCAGTGTCAATAATGCAAATAGCAAAGGACAATTTATTTTTAGCTCTTCTTGATTCATCTGTATCCTAAGCTTAATTTCTCAACTCCACCAATTATATTTGCTTTTGTCAGGGACAAAAACAAGTAGAACCTATTCTCATTTCTATGCAGCTCAAGCTTCTCTGCTTATCTTTTTCTGTTCTGGAAGGTCAATAACTGAACCCAAAAACTGAAGCTGTTGATAAATTCAGTGAGTGAGAAGGGAAAGAAAAGGACATCTCACAGATAATAAAAACATCATAGGATAAATAAACATGCTGGGGAGATGATAATTTTGTGTACCTGTTCACTGCTCAGTTAGTGTTGTCATCCACTACATTCGTTCTGTCACAGCAACCAAGCCTGGGACAGTATTTCATCAGATACTGTGAAAACACAGACTAAAATGCAGTTTCCATCCAGAGATTTGCCAGGCTGCAAAGCTGACATGATCTTCTTCCCCAACAAATTCTATTTCCAGAGCACAACTTGGAGAATTAAACCCTCTTGCACAGAGACCTTGGAACAGGCAGTCAGCATGGAGTTTTTTGCCAGAGATCCTTGTGTACCTGTCACTGGAGGCGTCAGAAGGGAAGAAATGCTTTCCTTTGGAGGACATGACCATAGCATCTGGAAGTGTCATATGTTTTTTCTGCCTGGGAATTCTCCAATCCCACCAGAGGAAGGATGGCTGGATGGACTCTGTGGCAATGAAGCAGCCTCCTCCCAGTGAACATTATGGGATAGTTATAAGGTCACTACTTCTGGTAGGCTCCAGGACTCAGGGATTTGTCTTGTCCAGCTGCTGCAGGCCAGCCCAGTGTGGCTGGAGACCCAATTCTCCTTCTATCTCAGGTTGCTGGATATAGCTGTTGTTCTCCTGTTTGCATGTTACACAAACAGTAAGGCTGGACCTGGATTGCAGAGATGCACACAGAGACAGAGAAGGAGGGAGCACTTATGTGACCTCCCTCAAATATAAAAAATCCTCAAGTCCATCCCATTATCCACTTCTTATCAATTGCCAAGTGATCAATTTGTGATCTGAGAATCTGGGTCTTTGCCATTGTCTCTGTTACAACTTACCCAACATGTGTGTGCCTCTGGGCATTTTTTTGTCACTTCCCTGCTACTTTTTACTCCCTTTGAACAGAAGTTTTTCATGTGATAACCCCAGTGAATTGGAAGGGCTTACATTTTACACACCCTTACACACATGGTGTATGATTGAGTCTGGATCCAGTGGGAAGAGCTAGGAGAGGAAAGGCAAGATGCTTGCCTGCATCCAGGCACAGGCTGGCATTTGTCACTGTAAGGTCTGCTGTCCTAGTAAGTCTCATCACTGACACATACACTACAGTAAAATGCTGAAATGCCTCTCTTAGGCATCTTGCAGAATCTCTAATGTTTGCTTGTCAGAACATTCCAGTGACTTAAGGACAGATGCAGCCAAGGCAACTTTCAGATTGTCATGTGAGACAAAGATCTTTCTCCATACACTTCCAGCTATTTGAGGTTTGCAGTGGAATGCCAATGCCTGCATTGACAGGATATAGGGGCTACATCCTCATCAATCCTACTAGGCAAGAGCCAAGAGTCCCTTTTGCTCTAGGGAGTCTGGATATACACCAGCATAGCAAAGACATGGGGGGTAGGGAGGTTGAGTTGACACAACAATTTTTTTCAATAATTCTGCTTATAAATCATCATTCCGTGCTGAAGTTCATTCCCTGTCCTCAAGGGCAGAATCATTGTTTCTTAAAGGCTCATCTGCTTTTGCTACTTATTTCTCTACATCAAATCAATTTGCAAAATTGACGTTCATTGCAGGTGGAAATCACAGAACCACAAAAGGGGTCAGGTTGGAAGGGACAACAGTGGATCATCTGCTCCAACCTCCCTGCTCAAGCAGGGTCATCCTAGAACACATGGCACAGGAATGCATCCAGACAATTCTTGAACACCTCCTGCTGATAACTCATAAAAATTAAATCTCTGAGAATTTTACGGTACCTGGTATAGGTAAGTAGCCCTTGCATGTTATTAAGCCCAACTCTGGTAGTCTCATAAGCATTAGGGGCGCCATATTATAGCAATTAACTCTGACATTATTTGTATAAGATATTGATGCAGTGTACAGCATGGGAATGGCATTGGAATATACATCTGTATGCAGTACTGACTATTCACATTTTATATGTAGTCTAAAAGATACTTTTCAGTTTCAAATTTTTCTAGAGTGCCTGTAATGAATTCAAAGCACTGTCTCTTACTTACAACTGACTCTAACTAAACATTAAAACAAGAATCAATTTTTCAACTCCTCACCACTGAATCACAGAATAGCTAAGGTTGGAAGGGACCACTGGAGGTCACCCAGTCCAGCCTTCCTGTTCAAGCAGGGTCCCCTAGAGCACCTTACTCAGGATTTTGTTCAGGCAGCTTCTGAATATTTCCAGTGAGGGAAACTCCACAACCTCTCTGGACAACCTGTTCCAGTGCTCAGTCACCTGCATGTTAAAGATGTTCTTTCTCATGTTCAGGTGGAACTCCCTGTGTTCCATTTTCTGCCCATTGCCTCTCATCCTATTGCTTGGCACCATTGAGCAGAGCCTGGCTCCATCCTCATGACACCTCCCTTCAGATATTTATAGACATTGATGAGGTCCCCTCTCAGTTGCCTCTTCTTGAGGCTGAACAGGCTTATTTCCCTCAGTTGTTCTTCATAAAAGAGATGCTCCAGGCCTCTCATCATCTTTGTTATCCTCTGCTGGATCTGCAGCAGGAGCTCTGCAGAGGAAGAGCAAAAAACCTGAGGCTTCTCTTGTATTCAGCTGCTGCATCACCCAGTGGGATTCACTAACAGCAGGTTTCAAGGAGAAGCCTTAATGCTGCTGTCCAAGGGAAAGATCCTGGTGACAGCAATAACTGTAACTGATGAACCAAGGGACATCAAGAAAAACTAAATAATTAAATTATTGAAGGAGATAAAAACTTCTCTGATTTTTGGAATGGCCTTCAGTGAGTGGTATACCATTTCCAGGTGAAACCTTGGTTCTTTTAGGTTAATATCTTTGGCACCCTGAATAGCTCTCCTCTCCTCTGTAATATAGGGAATGATAACACTTCTCTGCCTGAGTTATCTGTTTAGTTTGCAAGGCTTTTCAGAAAGGAATTATCAACCAAAGAAATTCAACACAGCACTTGCCTGGGGCCATCAGTGCTTTTGCAATACATTTAACAGTAATAGATGCAATAAATAATGAGGTCCTAGAGGAAAATGATAGTCCAGCTAAACATCCTTAGTACTCAAGGCATCTCCAAGGGTTTCTTGAGGCTATTTGACTGCAGATGCAGGATTGGTTTCTAATCACAGTGTTTTTCCATATGCTGCAGAAGGGCAATAGGTGAACTTAGTGTAGCCCTAGCAACACATTCCCTTGTTTTTCCAAGATGTCAGTTTTTCAACACTTAACTTTAAACTCCTTTTGTCATCTGTTGTGCTGTCTCTTGACAATGTCATCCAAAAATATTTTTAATACCTCCTGTTGCTGTCCTGACTGATCTACAGAGTTTGCATACTCTAAAGGTAAATGTAGATTAAAGGAACAGCTGGAAATCAATCTTTCCCTTCTTTAATATTTCAGGTAGATTCATTATCTTCCAACCTAGTAATTTGTCACTTTAATAAGTACCTGAAAAGTTAATTCATTTAATAGAAGCAACTTTTTCATTTATTAGCCAAGCAGCAATTGCAGTTCAGGTAGCAATAAGAGATTGATGAAGAATGAGTAATGCCTGAATGGTACAGTAAATGTTATTGAACTCATTTAATCTATTAGTTTGAAGATAATTAATCTGACATTGTCAGTATCTGGAGATGGACTGATCAAGCTTGGAGCTCTTTGGCCATTTCAACCTGAGGCTGCCAATATTTTGTCAATGTGGAAGGGCAGTGCAAAGTTAGATTAGGAAAAGTTCGTGCAAAAATTAAAACTTCTTCAGCTTCATCACCCACGAAACATGAAAGAGCAGTTAAACTTCAGCTTGACCAAATGATGACACTCCTCACCTCTCAGATTGCAGCCTGCATACTTGTAAGACAAATATTGCAGTTGTTCAAGCACCTGAATGCATTTCCTCATGCAAATTTGTGTACATCTGTGCACATGCACATTCACAAACACTGTTTTAAAGTCAAAATGTTGTATTTTACTTGTAGTGTTCTCAAGCTTTACAATCCATGGTCTTGTCAGCTCTCACTGTCTTTTTCAGCAGGTTGTGTTTGTTTGTTTGTTTGTTTGTTTGTTTCTACTGAGATCAGATGCCTACATGATAATCTCAGGTCTGATTAAAAGAAAAAACGAAAAAAAATTATGTTGTATTTCTTTGCAGATGTATAAAAATGCTGAAATTGTGTGTTAACAAAGAGATGCCTATCAAAAGAGCTCATTTTTTACTTGTGTGTGTTTTTTCAACTTGCTTGTTTTGAAATATGCCACAAGTCTTGCATTTGCAGTGTGTTGTGTTTGGGAAAACAAAGGCAATCAATGCTAATGTACTTCACACCAGCATCTCTCCAGCCTGTCTTGTCATGCTAACATTTGTACAGAAAACTTGTCTTACAGAACTCAAGTGTAGGACAAGACTTGTTACCTAGTTGTAAGAAATAATTGCAGAAATAATTTTTTAAAAAATTTTTTCAGCTAAGAATAATGAAAATCTCCCTGTGGATATAAGTGAATCCTCAACTGTGCCTCTTGCATACAAGAAAAGGCTCTCTCCTGCCGTGCCACATAGAGGAGGCACAGTCCCTTTCCTGTCACTAAGAAAACCATCTTGCCCACTTTCATCACATTTATCATGAACAAACCTGGGGTTCTCCACGTGTTCTTGAATTTGTCACCAAATTCAGGGAGAAGCCACAAAAGAAGTAACTTTAGGGAACTGCTGAATTTATATCAGACTAAAGGAGGAAGGATGCTATTAATAGTTAGGTGGATAAACAGATGGACATGAAGGAGTTAAAATGTGATATTTCAGCTATCTCACACATCCCATATAAAAATTTCCTAAAACTTAGTGAGAAAAGAGACAAATCATATATGGAAATGGGAGGTAATCTAAAAATCATCTTTTTAAAAGAAAATAAAATTTCATTCCTGGTGGAAATAGTTCAAAAAGATAAAGGACAAAAAGTACATTATCAGCCATTCTGTCCCTGATCATTAGCTATAATTACATGCAAAGGAGGCAGATACACTTGTAATGAATTACTTTGTGGTAAGTAGAGTTTTGATAATTGCTTCCTTAAATTGAGTTTTTATAATTGATTTCTCCTATAAGATCAGATATTGTAAGATCTTTAAAACTGTCAGATGTTAAACACTGTCTATTACATTTTTTACTGAGCAAAAGCTGATGCATGTGAAATCAAGTTGTTTTCTCCTCCAGAGTCCTTGGCTTTCTCCTATTTGTGTGTTAATGCCTTGGACAGTTGGATCCAGTTGTGTTATATTCTGAAAGAACATTTCTGCATAGCTCTATCAAATTGACAGCAACAATAACTCATTCACAAAGATTATAGGTTTAACAGATTATTCTTCTTGTCTGGAAAGGAGGATGTAAGAAAAATTTCTCTAACATTTGTCCCTGGATTTTAGGAGCCAGATGCTCGTGTTACTTGCCTTATCTGTAGAAAAAGACATTAAAGACAAATCCGTTTTTCAGATTTTTAATTGTCTCTGCTTGGACCTATAGGCTTTCTGTTGACTTCTAGAGTCTTTTTTTTCCATGCAGGAGGATTTACACTTTTGGTAAACTGCTGACTTTCTGCTTGTGGCTCTTGCTAAATTAATGCTTCTATTCAAGATACAACAACAAAACCATCAACCCACAGGCACTTGCAATCATTTGAATTTCTTGCTTCAGATGTGCAATAGGGTGAGCTGGTGAGACCTATTATGTGTGTAGATCTGTTCACGTGCTGGGGAATGCTAGGTTTTCTGTTGTGATAACAAGAGTTCATGAAGGGACACAGAAGATTTAATCTGCCCGCATTTAGAGTAGAAAACACCTTGTTTCTTTTGCCTGAGGTAGATCCTTGCAGGAAAACGCTTGGTCTTGTTTATGTGCATTAATTTAGGCTATTAACATAATTAGATAAAACGTAAACAGATCTCCTTAAAAATAGGGACTGCGACATTTCCTCACTGTAAAAAGCCCCACACAACTTTTCCTCTTTCCTCCACTGATCAGGAATCTCCTAACACCTGTTTGTCAATTCCTTCCTACAGACCTATCTGCATGCAGAATAACTTCAAACCATGAAAGAAAAAAGCTCTTTGCCACCAGTTTTAATGGCCTAATATGGGAAAAGATGTGACAGTGATTTGCTTCTGGCTACTGACTGTGACTTCTGCTCTTGCCTCTTGGAGTGCAAGCATCTGGCAGAGTCAACCTGTCACAGTATCCTCCAAAGAAATAAGAAGGGGTTTTGAATTTACAAACTTGAGGCAGGCCATGACTTCCTGCTGTCTAGGGCCTGAACTCATCTGAGTTTTTCTGTTTTCTCTGAAGATGGATGGATTTAATCAGCAGACAGTGATTGTAGTGTGAAATCAATCCTTATGGACTAAGCAGTGAGATTTTGAGAGTGGCATTTGGCACAGACACGGTGGGGAAAAAAAACATTTCTGAAATACAGACCTGAATACTGAAATGCCCAGCCAAAAAAATTAGACCTTCCTAGGCCCTCCACAGACCCTCAGAAAGGCAGAGTTTAACTAAGTGCCACAAAGCACCCATTTAGATGACAAAAAATGTCCTTGTATTTCATTATAAAATGGGCCCCTTAGGTCTAGGCAGTTATTTATGGTTTGCCAATGGTAAGCAAATGAAAGATCCTGTCCTGTGTTTGACAGGTGGGCTCAACACAGAGTGAAGGAGGAGCTCACTGCAACCCTTCAGGTGTGTACTTTGGTGTACTTTGCCTGCTGGCTATGCCATCACAGCTGGTCCTTTGTACCTCTCAAAATTACATTCTTCACATCAACAGCAGTACCTCTGGGTATAACTTGTAATAGCCCCATCTTGCTCTGTCCATGTGGGGGAAATCCCATGTATTTAATAGTTAAATTCTGGTCATCTTATACTGTGTATTTTACCTTACATCATAGGCTACTGGAAAAAGAGCTGCAGGTTACAATACAAAATAAGATTTCTTCTCTTTTCCATGTGAAGGAATTTTCAGTGAATTAAGTACATTTAATACTATCAAAACTTCTTAATGCTAACAAGCTTTTAATACAGAAAAATTAATGCTAACAAGCTCCCCAAGGTGAAATGTATCAAATCTTATCTTCAACTGAAGAGAATTCCTAAATTTCCTCACACTGCTAGAGAGCTTTAATTCCCTATTGATTCCACCTTTAGTTCTGCAAGGCAGTGCTCAAAGCTGGGTAGTTTATTTTACTAAATCTGTCTGAGCATTGAAACAAATTCATGACAGTTTTCACAAATGAGTAGAAATCGGCAATGGAAAAGGTCAAAAGATGTAATCCAGATAGCATGAAATCAGCATTCATAACAAGTGTTTGAAAAACAGGGATGTGTTTTCATCCTCTGAATTTCCATTGTTAGACTCCTTTCACTGGATGGTGAGCGCAACAATCATTTCATCTTGTATAATATTGTGCAAAATATCTCAAGATAGGTAGTTTTATGAATGAATGGATACTATAAAAAATAGCAATGGATTTACCCAAAAATCCAATGTATTTTGAACCTTCTGCACTATTTTTCTGCAGGGATGTATATTCAGCATCATACAATACACAGTTAAAGTTATATGCACTTTGTCCCCTTTTCTCCCTCTGGGAAAAAACCACTTCATCTGCAAAATCCTGTACTGTAATCCATAAAAATGTCAGTTGTCTACAGGCAGAATTCACATATAATTTCCATGCTACCTTTGTACCTCAGCAGAGAGGCTTTAGTATCACTGAATTTTGTAGTGGATAACAAATGCCTGCTTTTGATTTAGGGGCACTCTAAAGCCCCCTCCCTGCTGCATCCTGCTTGTTATTTTTCTGTAATTATAAACAGAGATTATAAGTAACATCTGGTCTTCAGTACTCCATTAAAAAATCCTGGTCTCAATGATGCTGAATGGGTTGAAAATTTCCCTAGAATTCATGTGTGTCACAATGAATTGCTTCTTTAAACCTCAGAGGCTGGGTCAGTCACAGAGGGATCGAATTCAGATGGCATTTGCACCTTTCCTTGGAGGAAATGTAACATCTCTGTGCTTTCAAGAAGGTGCCTGTAATTAGGCGGGGGTGGAGGGGAAGACTGTGAGGGATAAAGCACCTCTTTCCCCACCAGCCTGGAAATCTACCTGGATTACCCATTTCTTAATTTAGGAGTTAGAATGTTCTTCCATTCCACAGAAGCCTACTGGGTACTAAACATGCTGTGTCATCCAGCCCATTGTACTACAATGTGCCTGTGTCCTCCAAGCACACATCTTTAACAAAAAATTTCTTCATCTTGGAGCCCAGAATTTACAACCAGTAATCTCATTTCCAAGACATTTAAGCACATGGCAGCTGCTGGTATTTTTCTGATAGAGGTACCATACCATCTTCCATACCTTTTTCATAGGTATTCAAACTCCAGACTTCCTACCTTCACTGAATTCGTGTTTTGCCTGTCTTTAGCAAATGTCATCCACTTGTTCTTCCTGTCAGGTGGCTTACAGGGAGCACTCACTGTAACATCATATTTACAAAACTTCTCCTTAATCCTATCCCATAAGCTCTCAGTTGGCTTCTCATCTACCCCCAGGCAGAGCTCCCAGCTGATTCCTCGCCTCTCCCACCCATCTCACACGACACATCTCGCGTCTCACACCTTGTCTCACATTTCACAGCTCACATCCAGCTCTTCTCTTACTCTCCATGTCCCACATCAAGCTCCCACCCTGTGGGACAGAGGGTGGCCAGGTTCTTCCACATGACAGCACAGTCACCAGTGTCCCTACGGTGCTGAGCAGCTTTAAGGCATGTGATGGTGTGGCTTCACTCACAATCAGGATAAATTTTACACCATCTAAAGCAGGATTATTTCATTGACTCTCATGTGACCAAAGCTTGGAGCAACTTCACATTACATCATCAAGAATGTCATCTTCCATGTCAATTTTAGAAAAATAACTGTAAGCAGACACAGGCAGATATCGTTCCTGCTGAGCACTTTGTAATAACACACTACAAATCTGTTCATTATTGCACCATCCCTGCATAGAAAGGGACACAGATGGCCCTCCCTGAGAAGCAAGATTGGGTAGTGCTTTCTGCATCTCACAAAACATGTCAGGATTTGAACAAAGAGCAATTATTTTGGGCTTTGTTTGCAATCCCTACCATTTTCTAGGAACGATGTTAGTCCCCGGCTGTTATCTGCAGACATTGCTAGCTTACTGAGCAGATAGGAGATGTTAATCAATGGTTTGAGTGATTTTTGGTTATCTGAAGAGAAAATACAATATTGGTATAATTTCACTTTCTGTGAGACAAAATTATCTAGAACATAAAGAATCATCATTTTCTGAGAGCATGGAAACAGCCTTCAGACCCTTCAAGACATTGTCCCATCAGGCAATGTTAAGTTTTCCATGAAATGCTGCTGTAGAAATTGTCTTTATTCACTGCCCTGTATCAACAAAATAAACTTCACCTCTTGTGAAACCCAGCTCAGGATAGAGTGAGGCTGAGAAAATTGTGATCTAATATAGCCTGTAATGATAATAAATTATATTTACTGCCCATTCACAATTCTTTGCTAATCCCTAAATTCCTGCACCCTCTCCCCCACTCCACTCCCCATCACTAGCTAAGTCTTTTTGGATTTTGATTATCAGAACATTGGCTCTGGGTTGTCTGCACTGAGTAAAATTTTATTAGGGATACCTGCTCTGTGGAGTAAAAGGAGGATTTTCTTCGGTGAGGGATCATTAAATGCAGATCTGGTTGTGTCTGGGTCTAAGTAGCATTCACTGAGTGATGCACTGTTCAAGGGAAAGGAACAGGACTTTCTCTTTTTTTAGTGCACATCTCCACTAGTCTGGGAAGAGATTAAACTAAAACAATCTACCCAGGACCACCTTGGCTATTGCACAGCCAGCCCCTTCCATCAAAGTGACACAGGTGGATGAGATATAAAAGCCCAAAGCATAGAGGCAGAGAACCTCTTCATGAAGGTTCTCTGCCTCTATGCAAATGAAAAGATTCCTGATAAGATGTAAACCAAGGTTTTGTTCTCTCTTTTGCCATTAGACAGTGCACTGTGACCAAGAGGTATTTCAAGGTACTGCAACTTCCATGGAAACAGCACCTTGAGAAACATTTTTAGCTTTAAATTACAGTAGTAGAAAAGAAGTTGGGGAAAAAATAAAAAGGTGAAAAGACCCATAATTTAAAAAGTAGTCAAAAATATTTTGACCTTTCCTCATTTTCTTTTTCCATTTTCTTTAGATGTAGAGATATTTTTTTATGGTTCACTCTTATCTCACTCTGATTCATTCTCTTCAGTGACATCCTCTAGGGCAGTATCAAAAATCACTCGAGTTCTGTTTTAAAGAGGAAAGCAAACAAGAGATGATCTGCAACATCCCACAAATGGCACTTGTCTACAGCTAGTGGCACCACAATTTTTCCTAGGATTGCAGAGTATCCTGAATTGGAAGGGACCTGCAAGGATCGTCAAGTCCATCTCCTGGCTCTGCCCATGGCGACTCCAGAAGTCACACCATGTGTCTGAGAGTGCTTGGAAATTCAGAAATATTGGAACATTTCTGGTAGTTGGAGGATAATACATTGTTAAAAGGGGAAGAATCTATTATTTGCTTCATTATTTTCAAGATGTAATGAAAATGTTTGGGAAGCATTCACATAATTTAAAAGTATGAAGCAATCTAAATGATTTGGCCTCTGATAGCATGTAATTTTAGCTGGAAATTGTAACATTAGCATTGCTTTGTGACAGTCTTCAAATTAACAGAAAACAAGCAAGAATATTTGTTTCTACTTTCATTCCTGGGCCATGTTTTTCATTTGGCAGGTTTTTTATCAATTACTAGAGAGAAAACAACAATCAACCTTGAAGATTATGTGTGTGTGTGTATATATATATATATATATATATATATATATATATAAAATATATGTTTTAAAATACTTATATCCACTCCCAAAAGTGGTTCAGAATTAAAGGAGGTATTTTATTTTGCCATTCTTGCATACCCACAAATGCTCAGCTCCTTTACCACGTGATTACCCCTTAAAATGTCTTCCAGATATTAGATACTATTTTGCAACCTTAGCAAAATACCCACTTTCAACTTTAAATTTAATTAGACATGAGCTTCAGATATTTAGTCAGGCTTTGGAGTATAAACTCCCATTGCCCATCTTCAAGCTCTGTTTAGAAGCTCTCACAGCTCCAGTTCTTCCTGATCCCTATACACAAACTGGGCAAACTTGCTGAATTCTTGGCTTTTGTTTCCACCACAGACACTATTCACTGCCTTAGTTCCACACAGATATTTGATTACCTCAACTGACTCCCTACAGGCACAGTTTGTGAAAGAAGGCTGAATATAAGCACCCCGCAGAATTTGAAGATAAGCAGCATTCAGGAAAGAAATTTGGGATCACATCACAAAATATATCATGGACCAAATAGTTTTCTGGAATTGTGTTAGGGAAAAAAAAGCACATTTGGTGTAAAAAAAACTGTAGAGCAAAGCCAACACTCAGAGAAAACAGTCACAGTTCTTTGCCTCTGGTGTTCCTCATCCATTTAATGTGTCCAACTGATGTTTATGACTTTGGACTAAAGAGCAGTTAAAAGCAATTTATTTGTTGCTCCAAGGACATTTAGAGCCTGATGAGGCTCAATTTGTCTAGTCTCTGGCTAAAATTCTTCACTCACACTGACACCATTAGCTTATTATGGCCCAAGAAGATATTTACTGCTTGCTCCATATTTCCAGTTAAGATGCATTTATGACCATTGTATTACAGTTTTGTGGGACTGATATTCATAACTCAGATAATGTCCAGAATATGCTCTAAACACTTTGCAACATTTACTTGAAGAGCTTGCATAACGCATGTTCTGTGCATAGGGGTTTTTTTGCCAGATGTAAATAACAGCTACATTCCTGAAATTATTTTGAATTCAAACATGCACAGTGCCTTTTACATTCTGGCCAGTTTCTCACTCACCTTTATCCTCCATCGTAGACCTGGTGGGGGAAAATATGAATAACACCTTTGTTTATTGGCTGATACAGAATGGAGGCATATTTCCCTGCAGAAGATTTATGATCCACGAGCCCATTACATTTGGATTGCAGCTAGAAGATTAGTTGGAGATTTGTCTCATTCAGAAGGCATTGACAATGGTGATTCATCACAATAATTTCACTAAAGGATCTTAGCAATGTTTTGAGCCACGAGCAGGTGCTCGATTGCCGTTCATTAAGAAAGTCATATGAATGGAGACATTGCAATAAAAATGTAAGCATTCTTACTTATTTTGGATGAGAGAAAAATGTACATCTGAGACACATTTCTTTGTTTACTTGTGGAGTTACAACTTTGCTGAGAAAAAGCCCTTAAAGCTGTTAAAATCAATGACTTTAGCAGATACCAGACCTTCAAGTTTTTGTGTTGCTCCTTATAACGGAAAATTATTTAATCTTCCACTTTCTGATTCATTATAAACCCTAAGAGGACTTGAAAATTACCTTTCAAATTAGGAAATGTCTAAATTCAGTAGAATTTGTCTCAACTGTCAAAAGGGGAGCCTACACTTGAGTTAGTAACTATAGTTAATCTCCTCAATATGTCGCCTGAGATGCAGAACTTATGGAACTCCAGCACAAAAATATGGAGTTCCTCCTTCTTTCCCCGGCTTTATATGGAATATATAGGTATGGAATATTCCTGTGGTCAGCAGAAGTCAGGTGTCCTGGCTGTGTCCTTTCTCAAATTCTCATCCACCTAAAACTGTGAATCTCCATACCAGCCTACCTTTTAATTTGTTACGTATTTTCTTCATAAGAGAGCTTTAGTGAGCGTAGGTATCCCCTGCTAAGGTGTAGTAGTGGATACTTCACAGAAGGCTTCTTCCCTGGAAATTTAGGTATTGTTCCCTGGAAATTAAGTCCCTGAAATATGCATCACTCATTTATCAGCATGGTGTTTGATTTAAAAACAAATTTATGTGGTTTACTTCCGAAGTCTGTTCTGCAGATTTGCTTCCTCACTGTTGTTTTACATTGTTTACCTCTGCAGTTAATTACCCTCCCCTGAGAATAGACCTTGCAAAGTTTTTAATGTCTAGTATCTTATTTTTGATCCTGTGAGCAGCTCGGTACCGTTTCTAGACACAGCTCGCCTGAGCATCCTCAGGACTCAGGATCATATGCCTGCTCCTTGTGACCAAAGGGATCTTCCACAGACCCTTCCACAGCTCCCAGGTCTGCAGAGGTGTGTGAACATGCAGGCTCTGCTGCTTTAGGTTCCCTTCACAAGTGTATTTGAACGTATGATGCTTTTGTAACTGAGTTTTAAGGGGTTTGCACAACAAAAGACAATATATGCCTTCATTTAAGTGGATCACCTTGAATTATTTTTTGCTCACCACAGGTGAGTTCAATGTCAAACTCAGCAGAGTGGTAAAGCCAGAAAAAGCCAGAAGGGAAGAGAGAACATGCAGCCATTTATTTGTTCTTCCTACTGCACTCAAAGCTTCATTTCTTACAGCTTGGCCCAGTGGACATAGCAATAAATATTTATGGACTTTGGGCTAACAAGACGTCTGCTAAGCATCTCAAGTCATAGGATGAGCAGAACCACCCGGGGAGGCAACAGCATGACCACTCAGATCCAAAATGTAAATGAAATTATTAAAGGGACCTAAGAGAGATCCCAGAGCTACCACAGATGTTGTAAGGCTTCAAATATAATGTACCATTCCTTCTCTGGCTTAAATGGTGGAACAGATGGCCTGTTGGCAGCCTAATGACAACTCTCCACAGTTCCAGCAGTTCTGCCCAGAAAGAGCT
Source organism: Lichenostomus cassidix (assembly GCF_008360975.1). Lineage (NCBI taxonomy): Eukaryota > Metazoa > Chordata > Aves > Passeriformes > Meliphagidae > Lichenostomus > Lichenostomus cassidix. The sequence goes on from NC_139484.1 coordinate 18,863,665, forward strand.
GAATAATACCCTCTCTGACTCTGAAGAGAGCATTTAAAAGTGTGTGCATGTGTGTAAGTGTGACTCATACTCCTGTGACTGTTGGTTGCCCTGCTTGCTTGCCATGCATTTTGTTCTAATTAGTAGCTCTGGAGAATACAGCTCTAAAGAGTTTTATAAATCTTGCTGAAGTGAGTAATTTCCCTTGTGTAAATGTCACCTTTTGGAAAGAAAATGGCAAAGTTTTCTGGCAGTACATCTTTTACGGTATTAAGACAATACATTATTTGTCATAAAACAAGCACTCTTCCATGTAATGAAAGTCAATAGTGATTTTATTGACCATAGGGAATAACAAAGTCAACTGGAACAGAGAACTTTCCAAATGTCATGGTTGGTTTTTTATCTTCAGGCAGAAGATTATGTTAATCTTCATGAGAACTAATGGGAGCATATATAACTTCTTAGTAGCAGCAGAGCACACAGAGATTTCACCATACTCTCAATTTGCTGCTTTGAAAACAACACGCCAGATATGATGAGTGGATCTCCAAAGGCTGAGAGCTCAAGCTGGTTTCCAAAAACAGCTCAAAAGCTTTGATATTTTACATGGAAAATGCATTTTGCCATTCATGTCCCTTGTGTATATTTAACAGCACAGTTTTGGGTGCAGAGACCAAAGATAGTATCTTCAGCTATTAATAATCCCTGTCACTGGGTAGGGAAATCTGCATGTGGCCACAGAACGAAGGTTTGTCTGGACAACCATTCCTTATAGTACAAAGTTTCATGGGCACATACTGCTACGGGCAGGAAAAGATGCATTTCACAAATGTGCAGCTACCAATCCAAATTTTTCTCAATGGTTTGTTCTCTACCATAAATTTGTGTATCCACTGGAATTAAGCCAGAAATCCCACAGCAAAGCTATGCCCTGACTTTGGGAGCACAAACAGTTTTGATGAACCCCTTGTAAAAGTGCACTGAGGCCAGTGACCTCCCAGCCTTCAACTGGGTTAGGGATGCTTAACTGCTGGCAGGGCAGGTCCCTTGTCATCAGACTGTCATGCTCACTATTGCCAAGGCCAGCAAAATTAACAACTCCTAGTCACTATCCAGGGCAATTTACAGGACCTCACAGTTCATGGTCAATACAGCTTTTTTGCGAAGAGCTTTCTGTGTTCAGAGCCCAACATGTGTCTAAATGGAAGTCAGAAGTATGACAGAGTGAAACGCAGATTTATCTCAAGCAAGGAGGAAATTAAGATTAACAAAATTGTGGGGGGTAGTTTGCTTTGGCCAGCTTAGTCCCTCAGAAGGATCAGCAAGACAGTTGAAAAGGGACAAAAGGGGGGAGAGTGTGTGAGACTGCACAAGGTAAGCTCTGCAGCAGGAGACAATGGGCAAGACAGAGAGTTGGATCAGGATTCTGCAGGAGTAGGGAGAAACAATGGAAATAGAAAGTCCCTATTTTACACCTCTACAGATATGTAAATTAGGGTGAAAATAAGAGTTCTCGATTTTTTTTAATTCTTAATTCCACACATGTACCTTCTAAGTCACCAGGCACAAAATAGAGAGTGTATTATTCTCTGAAATGCTTTGAATATAAGCATATGATTAAAGATCCTGTTGCTGGAGATGTTACCACCTCTCTGAGCCATATTCCACACCCGTGCCACTACTGCAGAAGAGCAATTCCTTCCTGGCCCATCAGTTTCCCATGTTGCAGAGGTACCTGTTGGCTTCCCTGTGAGGGTCATTGCTCTGGCTTTGTCATGTCCTTCTTGAAGTGGCAGATGCAGTTGGCTCTCCATCAGTGTTCTCTTTGCCAGATTGAATAATGCCTATTCCCACACTGTTTCCTTTCCCGAGATATGACCCAGCTCCAAGGATACAGTTGGCATTTACCAATGTGAGTGTGCACTGCTGGCTTGTGTTCAACTTGGTTTTCACTGGAACCCCCAGCCTCTGCAGAGCTGCTTCCCAGCTAGTTCCCAGCCTGTCCTGGTTCTGTTCCAGGTGTAGATTCTGCATTTTTCTTTGCTGACTTCACAAAGCTCATGCTGCCAGCTCAAGTGCCCAGAATCTGGACAGCTGGGAAGTGAGGGTGTGCAGCCTGGACAGCACCACTCTCTGGTCTAAATTTCTCATCACAATTGGACTGTCTCCAGTCAAAACTCCTACCAAGCTGAATCCTATCCATCAGAAAGGGAGGCTTCAGCTGTTAATATTCTCCTAATGTATAATTTTGTACACTTGTGGCACTGTGTTTTCAAAAGGCTACAGGAAAACAGGCTGGAGCCAGAAAATTGGTGCTATAGGTATAAGCCAGAAAATTGGTGCTATAGGTATAAGCCAGAAAAGCTAATGGAGAAAAGAGGTAAAGCAGCAGCTTTGACCATTCTTTAAGAATAACCATGCAGAAACATCACAGAGTATTTTGAGCAGGACAGACAGCTGAGAATTGTGGATTGCACAATGTGTGCATTCCAGGAGCTGGTGTTGGCCAGGAAATAACCTTCTCAAATGCAGCATGAGAGCAGGAAACCCTCTTTAGTGCTGAGGGCTCCCAGCAGGTCTGACCAAAGGCAAGAGGTGATTGAACACATGCTCCATTCAGCCCCTTGTCCATGCACCCTTTTATGTGTATGTCCTTTCCCACTCCATTTTTCTCAGCCTGGTTCATACATCAGATGTCCTCGTCTGGATAAACCCAAAGCCTCTCCTTTGTACACTGTAATTGAGACTCTGAAATATATTCCTTCAAACACTTGGCATTTGAATTTTTTGGGAGTTTTTTGAGCTAGAAAAAATGTACACTTTTAAATAGGCCATTGAATTTCTTTAGAGCCCAACTCCTTTGACAGAGTTACAACTTTTCCGTGTGCATTTCAATGGGACAAGATATGATTTCAGAATCAGCTGGCATATTTTATTTTCAAATATGAAAATGTGCCTTGTGGAGTTGAATATTATTATAAATTGAACTCCTAAATCTTTTGCTGTGGTGACACCTCTCCCTCGATGCCCCTTTCTGTCCCTTCCATATCACCCCTTTTTTCTCCTGGTCCAGTTTATTAAGATTCATTTTCAAATTGGGAATTCCAGTATTTCACATCAAGACTTTTTATCTTTCTCTTTATTGTCATTTCCTTTGAAACCTCCTCCTCCTCCTGTGATTTTACCAGCCTCCAGCTCAGTCCCCTTCTCTCTGCTTTTGTCAGATTTCCCTGTTTTCTTTATTCACATTCAAATGTTCACAATTTCTGATTGCCTTAATTAAATACCCTGCCTGATCAGGCTATTTAAGCAGAGTCCAGATGCTTCTTACTTTTTAAAGAAAAAGTTCAACAGAGCTGGTGGAACCTGTTTACAAATTAACTCCTATTCTTGCTTTTACAGGAATTATGTCTTGTTTACTTGCTTTAAAACATCCGTATTGCACTGTGCTGAAATGAAAAATATGATCAAATGAGAACAGCTTGAGTTTACAGACTCTTTTCCTACACAATATTATGCCATGAGCTGTCAGACAGCAGAAAATCAAGGAAGTATTTCAAGAAGTCAAAATTTGAAACTTTTAGTCGCATTCCTCACATAAATGTAGACAGTCAGTTTTTCTGGTGCTTTGTTGCTGACGGACATATATTATTTGAGTCAGTTTCTGCCTTTAAACAAAGATGTCCAGGAATTCAGTAGACCTAGTGGTTTTGTCTCCATCTGTTGAGCAATCTGCCCTCTGCTCATTGAAAATAAAACAAGAAATCTCGTGGCAACACAGGAAAATTTGTGCTTAAAAATAAAAAAAAAAAAAAATTAAAAAGAGGAAATATTTTTGTTTTCCCTTTGAAAGGTTTCATTTAGAAATTTTTCTTAACTGGTATTTATTTTTAAAGGATTAATAGGCACTTCGAAGCAGATTTTTGGTCAAATGCAACATTTTGCAACAGCATGTATATTATGACATTTAGTTGAAAATAAATGTGTTTGTAAAGAAATACCTGACTTTTCAATCTGATTACTGAACCCACTATTTTCACTGCTCTGTGGAATGGTGAACACTTACGATATTTGCTATTTTTCAGCAGGAAGAAAAGACTGTACCAGTGTTATCTGAAATTATTGTCTTGAGCTCACATTTTGTAAAGTTATGAGAATTTTCACATCAAATTGTCCCCTTCTCAAAATCACACATATTTATCTTTGCATCTATTTCAGCTCATTTAACTGAGATCAGCTTTCTAATACAAGATGACAAATTCATGCCAGGGAAGCTAGTGATTCAACCTGCCAACAAAAGCCACAGACTTTTGGTCACAGATCCCTTTGCTCAGAGAAAGCTAAACCCATCCATGGCTATACAGAAAAAATAAGATGGTGTGTAAAAGAGCTCTGATTGTTATATTCTAATATTTATTTAAAGCTTTACTAAAATCAGTTCCCAATGCTATACACACTTCTGGATTAGCTCCTAACTAGTAATACTCAAATGTTGGTATTTTAAATAATGAATTTATACTTACTTACCAGGAAGTACCGTTGTTTTCCTATAAAAATTCAAATAAATCAATATTTTAAGCTTCATCTGAAAGTGTTCTTGAAAATTCTTTAATTGCAGCCATGTTCTTGACTTGCAACAATTCCCCGAGACTTCTCACTTTAATGTTCATGTTATATTATTTATTAATTTTTCTTTAAAACCCTCCCTTGACTTGCTGCTTTGGGCTCATATTAGACAGCTCAGATGGAGAATATCCTCATTGCTGTTGACAATGTGCTCAGACTTGACAGACAATGCCTCCTTCATACCTCATAGAAGGACTTTACGCCTTTAAATGCTGAATATTGGCAAAAGCTGGATAATACATGACATTGCTAGCTCTTCCAGTGGCTGGAGATCAGCTTACAGTGGACTTCTGAGGGACTTGTGACACTCATCTGATGTTTCTGGAAAAAAAGACAGAGCAAACCAGAAGGTAGAAAGTACTGGTGACATAGGGTGCCCTGTGCAGTGACATCTCCCTTTGCAGGATTCTCTGTCCTCCAGATGCAGAACCAGTAAAAAACAATGAGATTATCCATAAATGAAATTATTCCAAGTGCCAGAACAACCTAAGCACGGACCAGAGTTATAACTCTGGTTATTCATACCTTTGTTACTGATTGGTGTAAAATTCTCTCCCTTGGCTCTCAGAGACACAGTCAATAAAATAAAGATCACAAGCCCAGTGAGGGGTGGTCATACCTTGGGGTGGGTAACTTTGGGATGCAGGTGTGAGTTAGTTGTGACAATGAGACTTTAATAAGTAGAGTTCACCCAAGGAGAGTGATTTCACTGCAGCTGCTTGTTCAGCAGCAGGACATGAACTCTTCTGTTCCTTGACAGCTGCTATGTGCTTTATCACCTACCTGGTAACATCAGGTTCCATTCCTGCAGGGATTACCAGAGCCTGGCCAAGGTGTCTTCTCTCCATTTCACCCTCTGTTTCATCCCTCTTAATATGTGCTTAAGGTTGCTAGTTGAGTTGTGTGGGAAACTATTATGACAAGGATTCCGTGCATGCCAACAATATTTCACACCAGAGTTCCCACACTGGTTTAACTTCTGTTAGAACGTGACAATAATTTTAGCCTCAGGATTTTTTCCAGTTTTCTCTCATTTTAGCCCCAGCCTTTTTCTGACACAGCCTTTCCCTCAGGCACATCCCGAGCCCCTCTCAGCTTGGTGTCACTGGCAAACAGGTGACATGTGTGCTCAACCCCACTATGACATTCATGGAGATACTGGACAATACTGGTTCCAGTCTGGAGCCCTGAAGGACACAGCTCATTACTAACCTCCACAGAGCTTCTGACTGCATCTTTTTGGATCTTTTGGATCTTGAATTTTTAGGATGTTGCCATCCAGCCAATTCCTCATCCATTGGCTAGTCCATCCATCAAGTCTATACATCTCCAAATTGGCAAGGTTATTATGTGGGACCATGTCAGATGCCTTACACAATGATATGGTACCAATCAACTGCACATGAAGCATAAATCACCTTTCAAGCTACAACTTCCATGATCTTTGAGACACTATTTTTAACAGCTAAACCATCAGGCTTGTGGGCAGGTCACGAAACACTGTGGTCACTAAGGAAAACAAATTTTCAGAAAAATGCTGATGGATCATCTGCTGGGACATCATCTCCTTTTTTTCCCTCCCAAGGGTTTCAGTTTTGCAAATGTTACAGTCCCTGAACAAACTGGTGTACAATAGTTATAAATTTCACTTCACAGGCTTTCATTTTGTCTGATTAATGATTGATTTTATGACACACTTGCACTTCATAAACGTTACAGTGCTCTCAAAGTTTACTTGTCTGCATTATTGGTGTGCCTGAAAGGGAGTTTTATTTGTCTTTACCAGGAATGAGGCGGAAAGTTTAAATTTGCAGCTTTATATATGTCACATTTAATGACATCAATCAACTGTAAGGCATCTCTGAAATTCCTCTCTGACACCATGAGACTGGAGCATTTAAAATGCCAATAAATTTGTTATGATATAATCATAGTGATTGGGTAATTAACCAGCACTGTGTAGAGAGTTGAGATGGAGCATAAACCACAAAGCAACTTGAGGTGCCAAAAATATTTGGTAAGCAAACTTTGGTTGACAATCTTACCACTTTTAATATCCTTCTATGCATGCTCAGGGAATAATGCAAGTAAGAACTGCAAGAGGATTTTTAAAAGAATATTTATTCATGCCATTGCCAGTCATTATGCTTAGGAATTTTTAAAGATTAAGTATAAATAATGATTTGCTAAGACAAAAAAAAAAAAAAACCTGGGAGAGTGAGATGGCTGAATATGGTTTGATAGGTATTTTAGGACATCTCCTGCCCCTCCATGCCTAACTAAACTGTGTTAGGCATTAGCAGCAGTCCTTTAAAAATGGAAATATTACAGGAGCAAGAAAAGATAGGAAGTTTCCCTACATCTTTTTCCATTGAATTGTTTCATAAAAGACCTGTTTGTATATACATTTGAACAGGCTGCTTGCTTCTCAGAGGTTGAAAGCATTCTCTAATCAGGCAGAAATCTGACTGAGATTAAAAGCTTGCCTGACTCTGTAGGCCTGGCAGAGTTCAGCTTGTCAAACAGTTAAAGAAAACATTTCAGAGATAAAATCACGACCTCTGCGTGCACTGAAAATCAGAGATGTTGGCTTAATTGAAAGACATTTCAATCCTCTTGCATTTGAGAGGCTTTAAATATTTAAAATATCTTCCAATTACTTCATCTTCTTTGTCTACATTGTGGATTCCCAGCTGCTGGGCTCCACATGGGGCTCTTTATCTCAAATTGAGAGTCAAGGCTTCTGATTTCAGCTTTGATAAGTAGCTGTCACTACAGCTTATGCTGTATGTAAAGCAAGTCTGCCCATGGCCTTTTTGATAGAGAAAACAAGAGGCAAGCCTGCTCTGGACACTAGCAAACATGTCTACTAAATTCCCTGTATGTCCTGTGCTGAAAAGCTACTGAGGGTTGAGTTGAACCCATAAAAACAAGATCCCATTTCTGTCACCAAGCCAGTCTCTTGATTTTTCTATTTTGTGATTGGGTTCTGTGTCTGCATGGCAAGAGGAGTTCAGTATTCCTTCTCCACAGGAATAAAAATTTTTCTTAATTTGCCCATGGACAAGTGCCCAGGGTAAATCTGATGGTAGAGCAGTGTGGGTGGAAGGGACTGAAAGAAGAAAACTGAATGCAAGGAAGAATAAGAGTATATGGGGAAATCCTATATCTTCTCTCTGCCTGACAAATCTGTTAAGCAGGCAATCATTGAGGTGGTGGCATGATCCTAGATGGCCCCCAAGGATGCAAAATTGGTCCATCAGGATACAGAACAGAAGGTTATTTACCTTTGATGAACATCAGGAAGAAATTCCCCCACTGGGAGCTTACCTGACCACTGCAGGATTTCTTGGGTTTTCCTCAGAAACAGCAGGTTCAGTTCTCCCAAAAAGCCACCTCAAGATCCTGGGTCTGAGTTGTGCTCTCAGTTCCTGACAGGACATCTTTACATACAGAAGATGAACTTGTAGAGTCTCCTGAAGTTGTGCCCAACACACATTCTCAGAAAGGTCCAAACTTCACCAGTCCAGCCAGAGCTTTTGCCTGACCTTCCTTCTCTGGAGCAAACACAAGCAATGTGCTGCTTTCTTCAGGCTAGGTGGAGGAGTGGGCTGATCTTGGTGCACTGCACACCTCAGGCTGACAAGGGTAAGAGGAAAGAGCAGAATTTTCTCTTGGAAGAGCCCAGAGAGAATCACTTTGCTTGGCTGCTCCTGCTGCTATCAGTGTGCACTGTGAATACCACCAGCTGCTACTCCCACTGTATCCAACAGCTAGAGCTACAAATGTTATTATTGGCCATAAAATTATCCAGCCCATTTTTCAATGTGCCTGCAGTGTTTGACTCCCTGACCTGCCGTGGTAATGAATTCCATAGGCTGACTTCACACCACATGAAGAAGTACCTCCTGTAATTTTTTTTTAAATGCACTGGCCATTAACTTTGTCCATTGACCCCTTTATTCTCTTATAATGTGAGAGAGCAGTTTTAACTATGACCTTCATAATTTAAATACATTAGTTAAATGTCTTCTATCTCTTGCTGGCTCTACTAGATATTTGGTATTTTAGTCAAAGAGTTTTCAAGAAAGGAAAATCGACAGAGACAGGAGCAGCTCTGCCTATTGTTACATGCAATACACAAATAATGCTAGGAGCCTTGGCTTTTCCCTGGGATTTTTGGACCCATGCAAGGACCAAACAGTCAGAGGAGATAGGAAGCTGAAATTTAAGAAGGATTTTGACTCTGCTACATCTGACAGCACAGTTTCTGCTAGCCAGGAGAGAGCACAAGCCCAGTGCTCTCACTCCCTCCCTGGCTCCTGGGCAGGAGTGTGACATGACTCTTCATCACTGCAGGGAGCAGTGATCCTGGTGAATAAGTATGTCACACTTTCCACAGCAGGACAGGAAACCCACCAACTCTGAATATTGTTGCAGTGACACCTGTCAACATCAACTCCTCCTGGTGAATTCCTCAGCTAAACCATCTGGATGGAAAGCCACCAGCCAGGGATGGTAGTCATGGGATTGCTTGGACTGACACCTGAAGTAATTCTGCTCTGTTAATTGTGATTTTAAAACACATCCATAGGCCTGACAGTTGGTATCTGTCTCCAGTGGTCCCCAATCAAACTTGGTCAGCGCAAATTCAAAGGAGATCCTGTGTTTGAGGAGCCCAAGGATGGCAGAAGCTTGGGTCCCTCTGAGGAGTGATGCAGGTTTTATCTGAGATGTCAGAGCTGGCAGCTGGCACTGTGTGTTAGCAGAAGCTGCTGTTGGCTTGTCTGCCTAGACACAGCTTGCTTACATGAGATGGTGCTGGGGCTTGGGATCCTGTAAATTGGCTTTGACAAGCCACAGAGGTGACAAGAGGCAGCCAAAAAAGACAGGTTTTGACTTCCTTCCCATTAGTGCAAGCAATCCTGGGCTGGATGTGTTATGGTTTCTAGAGTAGCATCATTATCCTGTCCTCATAGCTCACTGCCTCCTCTGTTCTCAGTCTGTTGTGGCTGGCCTGTTTCAGAGGTACTGTACTGAATAAAAAGGGATTTACTGGGATGGAGCTTTGTGGAAGAGTAGTCCATCTCAGTCTGCTATGTCTGTAACCTTCCTGACACAACTGATCTGCCCCCACCACTTACAGAGAAAGAGTTTATATACGTTTTCATTGCCCCTTTCCCTCTCCCCCCAACCTTCTGGTTGCTTCTGACATGAACATGGCCCTTTGTGCTTGGAGAGAAGTGAACAGAGGCAAAATGCAAGGAAGAGAAGGAAAGATAAAGAATGGACATGAGTATAGAGGAGAGGAAAGATAGCACCACCAGTGGATCCTGCAAAGGGACTTGATTATTGCAATTTCAATGTCCATTGTTTGAAGTGATGGTTACTGTCTTGATCCATTGGGGGTGGGGGAAGCCCACGAAACACAAAGTTCAGTGGGTTAATATATGCTCAGGTTCCCATAGGAACACCCAGGTACCTCCCCTGGGGAGTTCAATTTTACACTGGCTAATGTAACACTGTGGATCATGCACAGTCCTCTTGTGGAAGGCCCCAGAAATTAGTCTAGAGGCTCTTTGGGGCTCTTTGATGGTTTATGACACCTTCTAAGATATGACCCCTGTTTGGCCCCTGTGTAGCTGAGCCAGCTGTGCCTTACCAGAGGGAAGTGGCACTACAGAAGACATCACCCTCCCCCTCTGCAGGACCTGCTTCTTATCAGCTTTTTCCCTTATATGGCCAGAAAACATCTTGTTTAAGACATCAGTCACAGGTTATCAGGGACACAATCAATTGCAAGGCTCAACTGGTTTATCTAAACAAGGATCAGTTTGTTGTGGTCATCCTCTGGTGGTGGGAGTGCACACCCTGTCTTATGCAGATCAGAGGTATTGACACCACACACCAACAACTCTGCCCCTCCCCTTCATTTGGGGGGTGCAAACCTGGTCTCAGCAAAGAACCGACTGCTTTTGCAAATGGGCAATTTTTTTGGTCATTAGCCATTAACATTTCAGTCTCTTCCACCACACATAAAGCTTTGTTTTTTCAGCCATGATCTCCCTTTCTCCCATTCTTTCCCTCTCATTCAAGGCTGAATCACACCCACATAGGTTCTAAATATTGCCTGTTTTGCCTGCTGTCTGTTCACCTCTCTGCTCCATTCTCCCCTCACGAGAAGGTCTTGATAGGAAGAGCATACAGAAAAGGCTCTTGTGCCATTGCATGACCAAGGAGCCTGCAAGAACACCTCAGCTTCCTCTGGGCTATTCCCATCAGATGGGACCATAACTTTTAGCTGTTCTCCCTTCTCCAAAGGTATGCATGGCTCAGGGGCCTACAGATCTCTGTCTACTCTGGGAGAATGATGTACCAGAGGGATTACAAACAGTGCACAACATCTCCTGCATTGCATCTTTCACTTTGCCCTGTATGCAGTGCTTCTTCACATGGTTTTTGTGTCATTCCCCAGGAACTTGTCAAAACCATGAGATGATCTCCATGAGGGGGGGTTTGGGATTGTCTGGCTGTTCCTTGTACTCCAGTCCAACATGCAGTCTCATATATCAATATGTCATTGACAGAAGTTTAATAAAGTCCTTCCCAAGGTCCCAGAGAGCCCAGAGGAGAAGAAAGAGGGGATTTTTCTGTCTCTCTTGTCACTGCACTCAATACTACAGATAAAAATTTTGTGCAAGTAGTTCATCTCAGTAGTCTGAGAACCTCAGAGGGCAGGATAAATGCCCCCCAAACACATCTTGACCTCAAGACTATAAGATTAGAAATGTAGTTGTGGCAATTGGCAAGACTGTCTGCTTCAGAATTGCTCTCTTTAAGTTTCCTCATTTTCCAAAGTAAAATTTACTGGATTAAATGTCTTTACAATTGATTCATAAGAGGATTTTGTGGTTTGTTTGCTTTTCATAACAGAGTATCTCCAAGATTTTGAACAAGGAATTGTGGCTGTTAAATAATCTTCCTATTTTCCTTAAGAAAAGAGGCTTTCAGCTTACTAAGGTTCAATTCTGTAAAGCAATATGTCCCTTTATAACTTTGTTTGTGAGGACAGTCTCAATAAAGTCTCATTACTTGTGGCCTCAGAGTTTCCAGGATTGGGCCATTAAAGGTGTGTGTTGCTAATTAGTACTAGCATCCAATAATGGCTTTGTACTTTAATCCAAAGCTTTGTTAGGACCTACAACAAAATGAAACTTCAATTATATGAAAGCCATGCATAACTAATGAAGAGGACGTTTTTCTTTCTTATGTAAATATCACTCAGTCTGGAGGGACTACTTGCAATATTGTCTGTTGATTAATTCATCAGGATTAAATCTAAGAAGGGACTTTTGGATTTATACTGCTCTCACCCACCCAGGCACACTTCAGAGGACCAAGTCATGCATGTAATGGCTACTCAATTAATTAGTATGTTTTGAAAGCAAAAAATTCCCCTTGCATCCACCAGTGACAAAATGTACTGCTTGTGATCAGCAGCCATCAACTCCTGCAAAAATTAAGCCTCAGGTTTTTATTTAGTAACACTTCGAATATTTGCCAGGAAAAGAGCTCCAGTGCATTTATTGTCTTCACGTGTGGTACCACTGCACCCGTGTGCTGGCACTGTGCCCTTGTTGAGGAGATTTTTGGAGACAAATAATATAACCAAGTGAAATTTATTTTTCAAAATAAATTAAAACTCTACCAACTATAGATTTAGGATATCAAATGGATTCATCAACTACATAACTGATTTAAGAATTCTGAAAGTTTTAGAGGGGTAACCCAAAATGAGGCAGTGACAGCCCCTGAGAAAGAAGTCATAGCCTTGTGGAGAGACAGGAATGCTGAGGGGTGCCAAGGCCACCTGTGACAGATGCCATCCCATCCCCACAGGCTGCCTCTGATTGGCACAGAGGGGTCAGAAGAGCAGCCTCATGCTGAACTGTGCCCTCCTGATGACCAAAGCCATGGTAGTTCTGTGTCACTATTCCTGAAGCAGGCTGCAGAATCATGGATGCTGCGAATGGGTTAAAACAGGGAAAACATCAAAAGAATCTAAGCCAGAGTGCCAGTAGGTTTCACAAGGAGAACCAGCTGAGGAAATAAACAAAAGCAATTAAGAAAAGCAAATTGACATATTTGGGTTGGATTCACAGAAGAGCAGGGAGGGATATAACTTTGTGTTTGGAGACTTTGTGCAACAGCTTGTCTGTTCCCCATTTGTTTAAAAGCAGAACAGCAGAGGTGTCATCTGTTGGTCAACATTCAGGGAAAAGAGCTACAGGGAAACGAGTCTTAAGCACTGAGGGTTGTCTCTGCAAACACAATGTTTATTTTGCATTTATGCTATGCTTCAGGGCTCCTGCTTATTTCTGTACGGTCCAGGAAGGATTTGCTGTGTGCATCTGGCTTTCTCCTTTCCTCTGTGGATAACCTGGTCTCCATTTTCCCACTTCCCTAAGACAACTGAGAATTAGCCAGAGTTAGCCAGGGTAAGATGTAGAGCACTGTACTGATTCTACTCAGAGATGAATTCTTCACTGTCCCATCAGTTGGTCTTGCTCAGGGTTAAGTCATCTGAATTGTTTGGGGACCAGACAGGACTTGTCCCCTAGATTGGACTGTATTCCCCTATAGTTGCTGTTTCTTGAGCCCACCCATTTTTTTCTCCACATGGAAATCACACGACTTTGGGTTTCTTCTATTTCAAGCCATGAAAATAAAGGAACTGTCTCAGATTGTCATCTGAGACTCCCTAGGCCTTTATAGCTATGACAGGTGCAGCCTCAAAGCTGAATGAAAAGTACAGTGGAGTGAGCAACTCAGCCTCAGCCTCTCCAGAACCACTGCAATCTTCTATCACTGTCACTAGGACACACTGTCTTCACAGAATGAATCCAAGTTGTTTGTAAAGGTCATTTCCTTCCTCACCTCTGGATAGAAAGATTATATTGAGATGAATGTGAAAGATACTGAACAGTCACTCCCCCAGCTCTCATCAAATTACTTAAATCTCATTAATTTACACTGCTAATTCAGCAAGTTCAAAGAAAAGAAGATTCCAGGAAGTATCACATTATGTCATTAAAATATTTAAGTGATATTAGTTTCTCAGCTGATAAAGTTGGGATTGAATTTCCATGCAAAGTACGATTTTGTTCCCTTCCTCTATGCACTATCTGCATTTTACTGAGCTAGTCTCACCTTGGTCTTTTGTATAGTAGATGATAAAGGGCAGCTGAATCCCAAAATATTCCTTAACATCTTCTTTACAGAGAGGTGGCTAAGCTGCCTGGAAGAGGCAGGCCACAGAAACTGAAAGTCTTCCTAGGAATTAATTATTATAGTGTACATAATATGAGGGGAAAAGTTGCATCTTTTGTACTCATGTTTTTCAAGAATTTCCCAAGGAAGTCTTAATGCTGAGAGTTCTCTTTCTAAGCTGCATGCTTAAAATAAATGCTCAAACTGGTTTATATCAACCCATTTTATCCGTTTTAAGACAGCTGTGATGAAAATAAAGAAAAAGGGATGGTATTGCTGGAATGGGATCAACAGCAGCCAGTGTGTGAGGAGAGTTACATTTTGTCCAAATAGTGTTTTTGTTGAGTGGACCAGCACACAACACAAAAGGATGCAAAAGTGTATGCATGGGACTTTCCAAGCAGCACCTCATCCCATCTTTGCAGCACTTTATAGGGCCTGATCTAAATGATGAGTGATGAGCAGTCTGGCTGGGTACCATGAGATCAGACATGTTGTGGATTTGAATGCTTGATTCCAGTATGACTCTCTAATGATTATGTATATGATGCTGGGACAGATAGGGACACAAAATCCTGTTTTCATCCAGTTCAGCCAGAAATTAATTGCATCCTTCCCTGAGCAGGAAAACTTGTCATGCTTGCAGTGGTTTATAGCATGTTAGCCATTCCTTAATCAAATCTGCGAGAATGAAGCTGAATTTCTCCAGGCAATTCCCTGTGATGTGCTCTGTCCTCCAGAAGTTTGCATATTTTCATAATCCAGGAGGTTCTGAATGTCTTTGATATTCCCCAGATGGGATGGTAGTTTGCCTCTGAAGTCAGTTTGGGACTCTCACAATCCCTGATGAGATGAGCTATAATTACCCTTGTGAAAAATAAGTTTACACTTCAGCAGTCATAGGTTAAGAACATCTCAGCCTTCAGAGGAAGCTGAACTGGTTTCCTCATCACAGGGCAGCAGGTGGGAGTGGGGAGAAGAAGTGGAGAGCACAAAGGAAAGGGTAGGACATAGCAGGGCACTATTCAAAGAACTTCCATAGTATGCCCAACAGTGAAAGAAAAAAGAAAAAAGAGAAGAGAAAACGAGAGGAGAGGAGAGGAGAGGAGAGGAGAGGAGAGGAGAGGAGAGGAGAGGAGAGGAGAGGAGAGGAGAGGAGAGGAGAGGAGAGGAGAGGACAGGACAAAAAAAAATAAGAATTTTTTCAGACAATCTCTAGGAAGAACCTGTCTTCCTGCAAATTGCAACAAAAGAGATTTATAGATGAGCCATTGTACTGTCTATGAAATTCTGAGACTTTGAAGAGGAGCAATCTGGCAAGATGAGAGTAGATGAGGAAAAAATTGTGGGATATCACAGATAAGGGAGAAACCTGGGAAATTGAGCTGTTGGATGTGTCAGTGCTTGAGAAGCACTGGAAAAATATTTTCCATGAATAGGAAAAGAGGCAGTGAAAAGGATTTGAGATTACATGATATAGACAACAAAAAGTGTTACTTCATATAGTCATTATTGAGCAAGGTTTGAGAAAGAGCAGCTTTAAAGCAGAAAAGTTTCTGCTTGGCTTTAAGTTTTGAACACCTCCCTTCCCAAACAAGTCCTGCATTTCAGCAAAGCAGGAAAGTAAAATAAATCTGTTGGAACAATCTGCTTGAGAAAGTATTACTGCTCTATTTAGTCAGTTCCAAGGCAGATGAAGATGAAAAACAGAGAGTAAAACCATTATTTTCCACAGAAAAGAGAAATCATTATCACCATATGTGACAGGAAGGATTCATTAACCAGCAAGCATATTGCAGGAAATGATGAAGAAGCAGACATCATAGGGCCCTGGTCAAGCCCTTCATATTGCTTTTCTTTTCAATGAGTCTAAAGATAATTCAATTATCTTGTTATTCTATTTTAGTCAAATCGTGCTATAATTTCTTTCAAGGAAACATTATTTTACTAAGACAGTCTGAACACAACTGCAGAATCACAGAATTGTTTAGGCTGGAAGTGACCTCTGAGATCACCTTTGACTGACCACCACCTTGTCAACTAAACCACAGTACTGAGTGCCACATCCAGTCATTCCTTGAACACCTCCTGGGATGGTGACTCCACCACCTCCCTGGGCAGTCCATTCCAATGTTTAACAACTCCTTCCTTGAAGGAATTCTTGCTGATGTGCAATCTGAGCCTCCCCTGGCACAGCCTGAGGCTGTGTCCTCCCATCCTGTTTCTGGTTGCCTGGGAGAAGACACCGACTGCAACCTCCTTTCAGGGAGTTGCAGAGAAGGATAAGGTCCCCCCACAGTATCAAAGGCTTTGCTGAAGTCCAGGTGGACACATCCACAGCCTTTCCCTCACCCTCTAGATGGGTCATTTGGTCACAAAGGGTCAGGCTGGTGAGGCAGGACGTGCCTTTCCTAAATCCCTGCTGGCTGGCCCTGATCCCTGGCTGTCCTGTGTGTGCCATGGGATCGCACTCAGCATGATTGGTTCTATTACTTTAACTAAAGCAAAGAAACCAAACGAAGGCAGCTATATTGGAGCAGCAATAGAAAAGGAAAGAAACAGGTCTCGCTGAAAGGACTAGCTCATTGCTCTCACAGAAAACCCTGGGCCTTTTTTTTCACAAGAATCCCCTGTAGAAACTACAGCCAACACCCAGCAGGGTCACAGTTGAAGTCAAAGCCTGCCTCAAGCCTGACTGAATCAAATTCCAAGTCTGAGGATGAGTCAGGGTCACTGGATAAGAAAGATATTAGAAAACCTTGAGGGTTTTTTGATAAAAAAGTTTTTGTGAATTTCTGATGAAATGTAGGCCTGGCTGTAGCCACCTATTTTTTTTTTGTAACAACAGGCTCCCAGGGCGCCCAGTGCTTCTTTATTCAGCCTGAGAGGGTTAGTGAATGCAGGATTTTTATGATCTGTGCACCCAAGCTCATTTGAAGTTCAAAGAAGCTAACCAAAACATTCCCACTGTTCTGAATGTTGCCCCACCCCAATTACACCTTTCTCTCCTGCTAAAAGAAAAACATAAACAAACAAAGAAAAAAAAATGCATTTTGTTCTGAAAGGAGCCAAAGTTTGTCATGATATCAGAATTTCTTGCACAAGAATAATTTTAATTTTCAGCCAATATTGCTCTTTCTGCTCTTTTCTCTTTTCCACCAGCCCTTTTCCAAGGCACCATGTTTAATACTTTACCAAAGGGCTGGTCTGCCTAGTCCTCATGTCATGAATGTTAGTAATATCTTAAAAGAAAATTACCAGCTCAGTCTGAGCCATCTGCTCCACTATAAGTGTGTTCTGATGCATCCTATCAGACTTGCACTTCCAGGTCTCTGGTCATATGTTCCTCCAAAAGCCTTCAATGCCATTTTGGTCATACTTTAGTGTCTATGGCTCTCAAGGGTGTTCTCCCTCCTTCTTTTTAAAATCAAATATGTCTTCAATTATTCTCCAGGTCAAGTTGGGAAATTTGTTGAAGATCTTTGCTTCTCAGTTGGCAATTTCATAAGACAGATGTTGAGGACTTGCAGAGTTTATAAGCTCACCCTTCACCTTCAGTTGGTATTCAACAAACTCCCAAAGTTGAGCTCTTTTCTCCAAGAGGGGCATTTCATTTCTGTCAATACACTGCCATTTGAAATCTCTGCTTTAGTTTCACTATCATCATAAAAACATGAGACAAAACACCATTTTTGTTTTGTAAACCTACATTTACACCCTATCTGTGTTCAATATTACTCCATTGTTCTTTTGTTTCAAAGGGACAAACCTTTGAGTACCAGCATCAATTTATCATCAAAATCTAGTGTATCTCAATTCTTGGCAATCCTTCTTTTACCCCTATACATCCTGATGTTACAGCTGTGTCCTTTTCATCAGTTTTCTTTTCTTCTTGGTCTCTGTTCTCATTCCTACTATGTCCCAAACGGTTGGTGACATGAATTCCTGCTCCCAAACTTTGACCTCCTTGGGCATATTCTTCCTTTTAAATTAAACCAGATTAGCCCATGATTTTATGTTTCAGGGTTATTTATTTTTTTGTGATCAAGATCTACTTTCCTTTTTTTATTTTTTTAGCATATTCACTCCCTTCACATACAGCAATGAAATGCCTCCACTTCTCATCCTTTCATTGTGGACTTGACAAAGGAATCGATGAGCTGTCACATCCAGGATTATTTGTGTGCTTCCACTGCTGGTAGCAGTTGTTCTCCAGACTATTGCAAATCACTTCAGATGATTTGTAGATATTATCCTGACTTTACACGCAGCCCTAATGGCACATCTGACTCGTGTTTTGCAGAACAGTCAGTCACAGAATCTTGTAAAACTGAGACAGATAATATATTTAAATGAGATTAAAAAAAAATAATTAAAACAGATAAACCAGTTAAACCAATTGAAGCTCTGCCAACATCTAACACTATAATTCTAAAGGTAAGAACACAGTGCTTATTTACAGTCTCATGGTATCTCTTGGTATGTAAAGCAGGAAGTAATTGAGCAACAAAAACTTATGAAAGGACACATTACTAATTTTCCACTCAATTCTATCCAAGTAATTAACAATTTTTCCCTACTATTCTCTTTCTCTTAACATCCAATATGAAGTAATATTTGTCCTTTAATTTTTATATTCACTTAAATATAAATTTGAATTTCTTTTAAATTTAAAATCATTTTGGGTTTTGGTTTTCCATTTAAATTAGAAACGTCATAAGGACACTTGTTCTTTTTTTCTCTAAAAAGCCACACAATTTAGTAAATATTTTTAACTGTTTTGTACTGTGTAATATTTACAGGAAAGGGAAGTTGATTACTCCAGAATTCTACAGAAATTTTCTTTTAAAATTCTGAATTTAATACACTGCTGTGAACAAAAGTTTTGTTTATTTTCAGCAGAAGAACAATCTTCTTCAATTTCCCAGATCACATTATTGTACTCCCAGATTGTATTATTGTTTGCCAGAATGTCCATGATAAAAAAACAGCTGGGAAAGATGGACACTGTGGTGTTTCAACATGAGTATTCCTGTACCATCAGAAACAACCTCAGTGTATGTAGTAAATCATAATGACAGTGTGGCATCTTTGCACATCTTGGAATATGTGCTTCAGTGCTGTTATTTTTGGCAAAAGACAGTTGATGGTGGAACAGCATTCAAGCCTGCTTTGCTGAGAACCACCTAAAGAAATACAGGGTCTCACTTCTCCTCATAATTCTTTCCCAGAGAGATGAATGTTCACTGAAGAGGGACTTCACACCCACATTGTCCATCCTGAGATGATCACACCTGGGGTAGATTCATCCACCTGAAAGGTTCTGTTAATTTTAGAGCAGTGTAAAATTTCTATTTAAAAAGGGAAGTTTTTTCTTTGCATTTTTGTCTGGTTTTGCTACACAAACAAACAAACAATAATAATTAAAATCTCCAACATTAAAACCATTAACATAATTAAATTAGAGCTCTGTTATGGAATCATAGAATGTTAAAGTTTGGAATGGACCTTCAAGATCATCTAGTTCCAACCCTTCTGCCATGGGCAAGGACCTCTTTTACTACACCAGTTCAAAGCCCCATCCAACTTTGAACACTTCCAGGGATGGGGCATCCACAACCTCCCAGGGCAACCGGTGACAACCTGTTTTAGTACCTCACCACCCTCACAACAAAGAAAATAATTTCTTCCTAATATCTAACCTCAATTTCCCCTCTGTTAGTTTGTGCCCATTGCTCCCTGTTCTATCACTACAGTTCCTGATGAAGAATCTCTCCCTGGCATCCCCATAGTCCCCCTGCTGTTAATAAGCTAAGCACATTTTGATGCTATGTTAGATGTATTACAGCTGTCTTCATAATCTTATTAATTTTTGCCAGCATGACCTTGCAAATGTAACTGAAATTGAAATAGGGCCCCACTAACTTCGAAAGTTTTCCTTGCCACACACAGGCAAGGAAACTCAGACTTTTTTTTTTTTTTTTTAAAGCTGATATTTCTTGTCATTATTACAAAAGCAAACACCAGATTCAACATAAGAGAAGTCTTAAACAACAGCCTCATTTTTGATGGGGCTTTAGAATGTAAAGAAACTCAACATGTGTTTTTACAGAACATGGGTTTGCCCAGGAACAGCGTTGAGAAGTTGGACAAGCTTTTTAGCTAAACATTACATGTGGATCCTGCATCATGCCAATCACTGCCACATAATGTATTTCTCTACCAGGCAAACACTGCCTTAGCTTGGCTAAGAATCTACACATTTCTGTAGCTTCAAACCTCAGCTTCAATGCTTCACTGGTCAGCTGGGACAAAATGCCCTCACAGCCTTACAGGTCCTGTAAAACACCCATAATAGTACATGGCAAGCCCCAAAAGGGGCTGGAGATATGGACTGCACCTTCTGAGTTAGCCATGTGGCCAAGGACACTGCAGGGAAGGAATGAGGAAGGTTAAGTACTTACTTCCATGGCATCTTAGAAAGATCTAAATCCTTAGTAAAAGAGTTAAAGCTACTTAGTGGATGAAATTACCTCCTGGAATATTTGAAGACTTGTTTAACAGACATTTTATAGCAAACCTTTATGGTTTCCAAACCTTTTATGTTTTCCATAATGTAATGCAGAGAGTCAAGTAATGAGGCCTCCCTTCTCTATTTCTCTTTTCTTTTTTTAAACACTTTCATTGATTTACTGTAGAAATGTGTAGGCCTAAAAATTAAAAAAAGCTCAAAGGAAAAATTTATGCTTGCTACTGACAAATTTAAAAGTTAAAATGATACACACTTCCCCAGATAAACTGAAGTATCATAAAACATTTTTTCCCAGTTAAAACAAATTTCCAGAGTATAAAAATATGATTTCTGGTTGGGTTTCAAGTTAATCCTGTCTAGCTTCAGGGCTCAGTGTATAGGCTATGACAGTTCTGCATGTTTAGGACAGCATAATTAGAAGTGCAATAAATCTAAATGATAATATTATTTTAAGCCAGTTATGTTCTACAGAAATTCTGTGGTGGTGTCAGTGAATCAGTACTTTAACACTACCTGAAAGGAATGCTCTTTTATCTATTGCTGCCATTATTTTGTCTATCATGCCCTTACTTAAGGGCAAAGCAATAAGCCTCCTCAAGCACTTGGGAAGATGCAGGGGTGGGAAAGGGGCTATGGACCCCTCAGGGTTCCAGATGGCCATCTAGGAACAAGTCAAACAAGGAATGAAGGCATCAGGGACAAAGCTCCAGCAGGATGCACAGAGGTGCCCAGCTGCCCCATGGGCTTCATGGCTTTTCTTGCTCACTACTGTGGCTGACTGGAAGGGCTGGATGTGCATCTTCAAACACTAGTTCTATCCCAAATTTTTATATGTGCCATTTTACAACATGGACATGGGCAAAAAAAGTTTTTAAAATATGCCAAAATTTGGGAGTGTTCCTGAAATAAGGGGATGGGCAAATTGCTCATGAGTAAGTAGGGTTTTTGTCCCAAATGGCAACCATCTAGATGCAAACAGCATGAAGACCCATGGCCTCTTGACTGTATAGTTTAGTATATTCTAATATTCCAAATTCTGCGATTCTAATGTTGATGGAACTTTAATTGGTTTACCTAGCTTTACCAGTCTATAAAATAAATATCTTTTGAATACATATTACTTGTCTCAGTTTTAGAAACCTCCATGACATTGTGCAGGACTTCCCATGTACATGGATCAGACACAGCTTTTTTTGCTAGCTTTGTCCACTTCTCTGTCTCTCTCATCCTCTTATAAATGAGGTTTGAAGTATGTTTGAAGGAATTAATGAGCAATGTAACCAGAGCTCACCTGTCACTGTGTAAAGAAATGACTGGAAAAATAAACCCTGTCTCTGTGCTTTCAGACAATATAGTATGGTATTAATTCTGTCATTTTACCAGCTATTATTAAACTCTGTCCCCAGAAAGACCTAATAAAGTCTTTCTCTGCTACTGCTGCCTTTCATTTTGTTCAATGATAGAAATGTGGCTTCCCCTCAATTGGTTGTTAAATCTTACACAGATTTTGCTGGTCCCATTAATTCAGCACTAAACTGAATTCTCTCCCCTTCCTGTTGATCAGAAGATTTCTGTTCAGTGTTCTGCAGTGATGAGGGAAGAGAAATAGCTGCAGGATATCTGAGGCAGTGAGCTAATTCCCAGCTCATTCGGGAAAGGCAAACAGATAAAGTTTGCACTCTCTTTGAAATACTGGTCCCAAATTTACCCTGTTAAATATTCAGATTGTCTCAACAAGGGTCGTTATAGGTAAACCACTGAAATATTTTTTACTATGTTGTAATGTCTTCAGTGTTGTTAATAGTCTACAAAAATATTCTAGTAAACACACAGACTCTATAAAGTGATAATTACCTATTAAATTTTTAACACTGTTTAGTACTTCAAAAATATTATCTAGATAATCCATTTATCTGAGTAATATTAGAAAGGTGGAATAAATGGGTTTGGATAGTGCACTGATTTCTGAACATGGATTCTTCAGATAGTGAGGAAACATCTGGTCTGGATAATTTTTAAAAAGATATGTCTTCTATATTGCCCTAGCTCATACTAGCTGCTGCTAACAGGAGAGCTGCCCCTGCCTTGTCTGCAAAGAGAACAAACAAAAAAAATAATATCCAACAAATAATAAAAATTGGCCCATACATGGTTCTCTGAAGCATCAGGCATCTGCTGTTCCACAGAGATGGCATTTTGTTCATTACCTGAATGAAGAAGCAGATGAGAATTATGGTTGGTAGGGATGCTGAACTCATTGTATATGTCTGCATATCTCCATGTGTTAAACTCTCAATTCTATCTATCTATCTCTCTATCTATCTATCTCTCTATCTATCTATCTCTCTATCTATCTATCTATCTATCTTTGACTGATCCCTTACATATGAGTATTTCTTTGAGGCTGCCTCTGGAAACCATGGGCTTTGAGACTTTGCTTTATATTTGATGAGTAATATTTCCACTTCATTTTACCAGATGAGCTGACCTTGTCTACAGAACAGCACACCAAAAGAGCACTGAGCTTCATTTTTCATGCCTTGATGGAACAGAAATCATCACAATAAACACCCTCTTTGAACAGGACACATCCTGGTAGATAATTTAGTCAGGTATTTGCAAAGTCTAATCCAGAGAGATGGAGTGGAACAGAACACCAATTTGAGCTCTTACTGCTGCTTTTATTTCATTTCAAGTACCTACTTAATAATGATACATAAATTGCAACTGGCCTTCAAAGTGGAGAAATGTTGACTTAGCAACAGAAAAAATTCAGGGAATTAAATAGATAGTTCTAACAGAATTTGTGGTGTTTATCTGCCACTTTATGCTTGTAAAAAAATGCCAGACAAGGGTAGCTTTCACCTCAGCAAAGTCCAGCTGTCTAGAGATTAAGCATTTAATGTAAGTCTGGGTGACATATTAAAGAAACAGTTTACAATAACTTGCTCTCACCAATGGTGAGAATCTGCATGTTTTCTGCAGTCCTTTCAAAGTGAGAGCATTTTCCTCTCAGTAAACATCTACTTCTAGATAGAATCATAGAATATCTCAAGTTGGAAGGACCCATAAGGATCATCAAGCCCAACTCCCTGCCCCTAGTAGAAACTAAATCACATGACTAAGAGCATCATCCAAACACTCCTTGAACTTTGACAGGCTTGGTACCACAACACCTTCCTGGGGCAGCCTGCTCAGTGACTGGCCACCCCCCCAGTGAAGACTGAATTTTATGTATATAGCCAGTATTACCCCATCCTGAGTGGAGAATCCAGCACTTGGTCTCGTTATATTTCTTGCAGTGGTGATTGTCCAGCTCTGTAGTCTATCTAGAGCTCTATGCCCTCCAGGGAGTCCACAGCTCCTCCTAGTTTAGTATCAGCAGCAACTTTATTCAATGTGCATTCTATTCCTGCATCCAGATCATTTCTAGAACCAGTATAAATTATGAAAACATTGTCCAATTTGCCAGTGACTGTTTTGGCATCAAGAAACAAAGCATTATATACCAGTAGCACAAGCCAGCAACACATGAGCATTTTTGATGTGAATACAAACACATGCTCACTAGAACTGCATATGAAATTTTTTATTCCTTTTGAAAAAGAGTTTAGGTCCTAAGTTGAGGTCTACGAGAGCAGGCACCAGGAATTAGCTTTGGGCAATAAAGAGGTACCACCACAACTCCTGGTTTGCTGCTGAATTCTTTTTATAGCATTACTCTAAACTGTATTACTTCAGTAGACCATGAATTACAAATGCCACAATGCAAGTAGTCCAAAGACTGAGGAAGAACATCTGTTCTCCAGCATGTAACTAGAGCTCCTAGAGCTGCAGTCTGGAAAAAACGCTAATATTGGATTGCAGAGGGCTTTCTTCCTCTGAACACTGCCCAACACACAGCACTGAAGTATAAATTTGTGCTGACATTAAGGAGCATTTGTGGAAACTAGCCTACATAAGGTCCTTGTATTCCTCTGGAGCTAGTGTCTCAAACATTTTGCAGCAGGATTACATCCCAAGATACTGTGTTACTGCAGTTAGGATTGTTTGGGAGAGGGAGGCAGATAGTGAAAGGACATAAATCATGGCATTTCAAATTTTTTGCATGATTTAATTGTCTCTCAAAAGACACCTTTTTTTATGTATTGGAGATTTCCGTTCTTCTTCAGCTCCACTATCAAACAAGCAGTGTCAGAAAACACTAAAAACTTTGTCAAAAGTTCTGATTTTTAAGTGCCTTCACATGATAATTTTTCTGTCAAGGTATCAATCTGATATACATGTGCCGTCCTGGCTATTTTTAAGTTTGCTTTATAAAGAAAACTTATACTGTCCTTTTCTATTATTTTTTCTATTCTTAATGTCCTTAAGCTGAAATAATTAGATTGGATATTAAGAAGACATTCTTTACTGTGAGGGTGGTAAGGCACTAGAACAGGCTGCCCAGAGTTGTTGGCGCCTTGTCCCTGGAAGGGGTCAAGTCTAGGTTGGATGGGGCTCTTGTAATTTGTAGTTCAAGTTTACTCTTCCTTCATATATGTGGAGAGAATGTTTCCCTCAGCTGATACACACAAAATGTCTTTTAGCTTTCTTCAAGGAGGGCAATCCATTCCAGCTCTTAACACTTCTGGGTGCTCTCTGAACTGCAGGACATTTGTCTATATCCCTGAAGCATTTAGATATTCAAGAGTGTTCACTGTAGTCTTGCTGGATTAAATGGCAAAACAATACACCTACAGTTTAGACACCTGTGATTTACTGCAGTTAAACTTCTCATTTGTTAGGATTATAATCACTCGAACAGCCCATCAAAAAAATTACTTGCTGCTACTGAAAATCCCAGAACAATGCTAGTCAGGCAGTCCAGCAAACAAATCTATATATCTGGATTTTTTTTCTATCTATAATGCAAACAAAAACTTTGGCTACTCAGCAGTTGTGGACAAAAGTTTCTGTATGCCTGCACATGTAAGAAACAGAAATAAAAGGAGTACAGTGTGGATGCTGGTAAGAATGAAGACAGGAGTGTTTCCCTCTATCAAGCAGCAGGTAGCAGTAATGGTGCAGTGAAGGACTGCAAAACCCAGGTGAGATTTCCAGTTGGGTACCATAGGGGCCTAATTTTGCTCAGAGGGGGCTCAGTTTCAGGAATGGTAACACTCTCAAGACCCTGAGTGTCTCCTGGACACCCACTTGCTGAGTCCAAATCCCTCTGTTGTCTCCCTCCAGTCCTCTCAGACTCCTGACAGATCCACCACATCAACTTTTAGAGCAAGTACATGGTGCTCTCGGATTAAGACCAGCACTCTGTGTATATATATGTAGGAAATTATAGTCCCTGACCCAGAAACTTTACCATTTGCTCAGATAAAACAAGACATGGGCAAGAGGCTGGCTCTGTCAGGAAGGATAGAGACATGACATTAATCACCTGGTAACAACTACCTCCTGTTCAGGAACAGCAGCCCACCCACCACTGCAGCGGAGTTTTTGACTGCTTTGAAACCCACTCCTTCCTCTGTCAGCACTCTGTGATGTGAATTGGAGGGAATCTGGGCAATCAAACCTGTCAGTGAACTCACCTGTCAGTTCTTCAGCTGGCAAGTGAGTGATCGATCAGCTCAAGGGAAAGGCCCATTCTTCAGCAAATAAGTGAGATTTCTGTACATCCAGAGACAGCCCAGGACTCTAGTTCCTCTTCTGTTTTCTCACTTCTCCCTTCCCTTGAGTTGTTGTTATCTGTACATCAGCTTTTATGTGTTTGCCTCTTTTAGAAATGTTTGCTTTTTTTTTAACATAAACTTTCTTCAAAATATTTTCTTTCCTGCTTGGTTTTTTCCCGTTCTGCAGTTTCTCATACTGGCCTGATTTTCTGCTCAATTCCAACACCACCCTCTTTTGCTGGGAAATTTCAGCTTTTCTTCCGTGCCATACAGCTAGGCCTGAAGGGAAGGACAGAATTCCACAACTTCAGGGCTGAGAAAGAACTGAGGAATGTTCTTTTGGGGCACTTGCCATCAAGCAGGTGGGTGTACAGAGATTAGGCTTACTGAGTTGATATTATGCCTCTTCTCCCATGCTTGATTAATCTTCCTGAGGGGCCAAGGCAACTGATAATTGGAATTTGCCAACCCTTTTGCTATTACCTTGGAGATGCCATTCCTGTGCATGCACACACATATACACATCTGAGATGGAAAACCAAAGCACTAAGATGATAAACAATATGTTTGTGGTCCTAGAAACGGCCCAGGAGCTGAATGCAGGCTGAATGTGTGTTATACTCCTTATCCCAAAGATGGATAAGGAACATGCTGGGTTTTACTGCCATCCTGTGGAGATGTCCTGTCCTCTCGCCCTGAAATTTCCCCTACTATTAAAATAGGTTGGTCTGCAGCTCAGACTGCATGCAGCCAGAAAGAAGGCAGGCTGAGGTACCCAAATAGCTTCATCAGAGCTGGATATTGTCCCTGCCCCCACCATTCCAGAAATGGAATGTAGTGGAACATTGTAGAATGGCATGGAATGTCATGGAATCAAATAGGATTGAATAAAATGAATGGAATGGAATGGAATGGAATAGAATAGAATGGAATGGAATGAATTTGAGTAAAAAAAAATTGAATGGGACAGAATGGAATTACATATTAGTGGAATGGCATGGAACTGAATGGAATTGAATGGAACAAAATTTCACACAATGGAATGGAATGGAATTAAATTACATGGAATGAAATGGCCCACGATGGAATGTTAGGAAATTAAATTAAATTAAATGGAATGGAGTGGATAGATTTGAATGGAACATCTTAAAATGGAATGGCATGGCATGGCATGGCATGGCATGGCATGGCATGGCATGGCATGGCATGGCATGGCATAGCAAGGAGTTTCAAAGAATGGAGAGCCATGGAATGGAATGAAACATCATGGAATGGGAGGGCATGGCATGGCATGGCATGGAACGGAACGGAACATCATAGAATAGCATGGAAGGGCATGGCATGGCATGGAATATCATAGAATGGCATGGAATAGAATAAAACATAATGGAATGGAATGGAATGGAATGGAGTGGAATGGAATGGAATGCCATGGAATGCCATGGAATGCCATGGAATGGAATGCCATGGAATAGAATGGAATGCCATGGAATAGAATGGAATGGCATGGAATGGAATATCATGGAATGGCATGGAATGGAATGAAACATCATGGAATGGAATGGAATGGAATGGAATGGAATGGCATGGAATAGAATGGAATGCCATGGAATAGAATGGAATGCCATGGAATGGTATGAAACATCATAGAATGGCATAGAATTTAATGGAATTCAATTTACTGGAATGGAATGGAATGATAAGATGATATGATATGATATGATGATATGAATATGATATGATATGATATGATATGATATGATATGATATGATGATATGATATGGCATGGTATGATATGATATATGGAACTGAATAGTGTAAAATGGAATTGTGTGAATGGAGGAATGGGAGAATGCTGTGGAGTGGAATTAAATTAAAATTAAAGAAAGGGATGGGATGGGATGGGATGGGATGGGATGGGATGGGATGGGATGGCATGGCATGGCATGGGATGGCATGGCATGGCATGGCATGGCATGGAATAAAATCCACAGAATGAAACACATTTTATTCTCACTGCAAAATGATGGGGTTTGATCTCAGTCTTTTGTACTGAGATATACAGCAGAAATTACACCCATGTTGCTAAATTAAGAAAATAAAATTGCTTAAATAGTGTGAGTAACATCATGAATTCCAAATGTAAGAGGAGTTCAAGGCCTAGAGTTTCTGCTTATTCATGTCTAACAGTGAGGGAATAGTCCTGCAATCAAATCATCTCATTGCAAAGGGCAGGGAAAGCCTTTCTAGACCCAGTTCTCCTACAGGCCTTTGTGATCCTCTCTGCTCATTTCACAAGCTGATTTTTTTTATGATGCTAATACAGAATTCCCCTGGGGAAGATGTGTCTATAAAAAGGGAGACAATTCTTCGAAACACTGAAGTTGCCTTTCTCCTAGGACTGTGACCTTTCAGACCCTGAAAACCTCTTTTCTGGGACTCATTCTGCCAGGTGTTTTCTCAAAATGCAGATCAATGTTTCTCATTTGTTGCACAAAGTTAATAAACTTTGTTAATAAATTTGAAATTAATTTATGCATGAGCAGAAAATTGCTTCATGCATGAAAGCCCAGTTACCTCACCTTTCCCACCTTTTTTCCCTTACATTTCCCACCCATTATCCCCTGATAAATATCGTAGAAAATAGAAAATTTCAGTTCCCCTGAAGCTGCTGAACAGAACTTAAAAGACTAATTAGCAAAAAAAGATAAAAGGATCTAAGGATATGTACACAGGATGATAAATGTAGCTGGACCCAGTGGAGAAGCAGATGAAGAGGACTACAGTGTGTTTTTTGGCAAGTAATGTAACCAGCAGCAACAGTGCATGCCCAAAGAAAAAGTTCAAGGAGGTCCAGATAATAGGCTGGCAAGGAGGGGTAAAGAGCAGCAGCACCTATTCCCTTTGGGATATAAACTGCACCACCAACACTGACACTATCCTCTCTCCTTGCCAGGTACGTGTAGGATCACATCCTTTCACTCTCACAATGCCAAGATCCGAAACTGAACCCCTCCACGAACAGCTCCTGCTCTAAAGGCACCA
The DNA here is from genome assembly GCF_008360975.1 of Lichenostomus cassidix. Classification (NCBI taxonomy): domain Eukaryota; kingdom Metazoa; phylum Chordata; class Aves; order Passeriformes; family Meliphagidae; genus Lichenostomus; species Lichenostomus cassidix. The sequence continues at coordinate 18,892,787 of NC_139484.1, forward strand.
GGATAAAAGCAAAGCGGATTTTGTTTTACCTGCTCTCTGTCCCCGTTCGGCTCCACCAGATGACGCTGTGTCCTTGCAAAAGAATTAAACGTGCCATTTGCTCTCTAAACAACCCAAAGTGCAGATCCAAAGTTGAAAATATCTAGACATTGCTGACAAACAAAATGGGCCAGGACAGAGAGCTTTTGCTGACTTTCACCTTCTATTTATAACCTTAATTTGCACCACACTCCTGTGCCTGGTGAGAAAGCTGTTGAAGGCTCCCTCTTTAACTCACACCCCTTGAACTGCATCACAAAATGTAGTGCTGTGCACTTTCCTGCTCATGTCTGTGTCCCACCACCTATTTGACTCTTGCAAACCCAAGATCCAACACTGAATGCTCCACTAGAGCCAAACTGGGATTCCACCTGCAAAATTGAATATGTTGGAGGATTGCTTCCACACAAAATGTGCCAGGATAAAAAGCTGTTCCAGGCCTTTTTCTCCCCTGGGCACTCTATCATTTTCACCACCAAGACAGGGCATAGGAGTTTGCCTTGACAAAAAAGTAGGACTGCCATGATTTTCAGGAGCCTGCTTCCAACATTCCAATAAATTAATGCCATGCTCTTTCATGAGACCATTTTTGAGGTGGTATCCAAATTTTGGAGGTGGGCTCCTGGCAGTGGTGACAGTACCTTCATTTGGGAAGGAAAGAACACAGTCCCAGTGTGGGTGGTGCAGATATGTACTGCCCAGAGAGGTAAAACAGCCAGCATCAGCTTTCTTTCCTGTCACATTTAGTATAGGAGCAATGCCTAATGTATTCAGCTCTGGACATCATATCCAAATTTGGGACATGAGCTCCTGAAAGCAAGTGAGAGTGCCTCTCCTTGTGAAGAAAAGCATCTAACCCAAGTGCCAGTAGTGCAGATGATGTTCTGCCTGGGGGAGGCAAAGGCCAGCAAAGATCTGTCTTGTCACCTTTTCTGTGGGAGAAATCCCCAGACATATTCAAATTTGGAGGTGATATCCAGATTTCTGAAGCAGGCTCCTGAAAATTATGGCAGTACATTTATTACATTAAATAGTGACCAAGAGCGGGAACATCTGATCCAACGTCACATGTGGCCACACTGGATGAGCTGACTTACATCAAGAAGGTATTGTCTGAGGAAGGCTTATCTCAGTTTAATTATGTGAACAAGTAGTCACTGTCTCTTCAAAATATCCACTTTGCATATTGGGGATAAGAAAACATTGTGGTACATGAGTTTCCCCTGGTTCCTTTGGCTAACAACTGAATCAGGAAGTTGTCCTTGATACACTCCTGGATTGCTTACAGGCAGCTGAGCAGAGATCCAGGTGATTCTGATCCCACATCAGGATGAGAGCCTGCAAGCACAATGCTTCCTGTAGGTGAGGCAAGAAGATCTCTGTAGAAAGGTGACTTGGGGTAAGCTGGCTTTAATAATGATGGAACTTCTATTTTCTTTAAACCTTCTAGAAACAGACATGGGATATAGTTGAGCTTTCCTATGATCGCCAAAGAGAAATGGTTTTATTTCAAAAAAATTTGTATATTTTATTAGATAAAATCCTCCTTTTGCTTGCTTCTCCTGGTGAACTTAGTAGTTAACACCAAGCCTAATACATCCTGGTTTATGTGATGGTCTGCTATCATGTTTGGGTGAAAAATGAATTTTTTTTGAGAGATGGAGGTCATTTTCTTAAAATGCTAGTTACTTTGCTGAAAGATGGCTTAAATGTTTTGATGAGAGGCATTCATTTACATATTGTAAAGTGATGGATGTAAGTGCAGATATGCATTTTGTTCTAAATGGCTAAGCCTGTAAGTATTCAGCTCTTAGCTGCAGGGTTTTTGTACATTTTGCATGAAAAATGTTGTCTGACACTCAAGCTGCATTTGCTTCTGTGTGGTTCCTCTGATGTTTCCAATTATAGGCAGCTTCCAGGATGCACTTTGTAGAAAAAAGCATTTTATCAGAGATACAAGTGGTTGATGCCTGATGGTTTTGGTTTAGGCTATAATTTCTTTCAACATCTAAATTTCTCTTGAGGCAAGTGATAATGAAAACCATGATCCTCTGTAAAAATGTCTACTGAAAGTGAGGAGCAGTTATATGAAGAATGGTTATAGGATTACCTCTTTGACATAGTTTGTTTTGTTCTATTTCAGATGGTAGCTTTTGTATTTCTAATTTTGAAATGGCAAATTAGGATGTAGAAGTTTATAGCTGTACCTGCCAGGAAGTCACAAGATTACAATAGGTGCAGGTAAACTGGGTTTTCCAAACTTGTGACTTCAGGGTAATTTTTAGGAAGGGTAGAGAAGTAAGCCTATCCAACTGAGCTTCTGTAATATAAATGTGAATTGTCTATCTACAAGCGAACTACCAGAACATAATTGAGAGATGATGATCCAACTCAGTATTTAGGACCCACACTTTGCAGGTCAAACTACACAGTTCAGATGTTGCTGCTCTTTTTTTAACAAATCTCATATAAATCTGGCATTAAGTGCCTCTGCAACATTTTGAAGGGTAGAAATATATCTAATTATGGGCATATGAGACTTTAGCTTCTTCCCTTCAGGCAAGTGAAAGGGAAGGCAGAGACCAAAAGTAATCCTTTAAGGCTACAGATAGTGTTAGATGGAAATTTTAGCCCCAAGAAGGATGGATAATAATACCTGTCAAGACAGAGTAGTGTAGAATTTTTGCAGTAAGCATTGATGATCTAGAGTTGCATTCAGTGATGGCAGTCACTGAATAGTTTTTTATCAAATGGGACAGGCAATTGATGGGTATCCAAGTGTTAGAAATCACCAGGCTGGGGTTTTGTGTTTGGTTGGTTGGTTGGGGTTTTGGGGTTTTTTTTTTGCTTTTGTTTGGGGCTTGTTTCTTTGTTTGTTTGTTTGTTTGGGGGGGTTGTTTTTTGGGGGGGATTGGGGTTTTTTTGGTTGGTTGGTTGGCAGGTGGTTTTTTTTGTTTTGTTGTTGTTTTGAGTTTTTGTGTTGGTTTGGGGTTTTTTTTGTTGATTTGGTTTGGTTTTTGCTATTGTATTAGCTTTTATATTGCTCAGATAGAGGAAGGTGAAATGAGCTTTGTAAATTCAGCAGGGTGTTTAGCTTAGAGCAGAAGAGAGGACTCACTGCATTGAACTTGTAGCATGGCACAGCCCTGAATGTGCAAAACTGGAGATGGGGAGGCAGCAGAGAAAACAGGTAGGGATATCTTATATAGGAAAGCTTTTGGATCTATGAACAGAAAGCTTACAAAAACAGAGGGAATGCCTTGTATTTCTTGAAAGTCTATACTCAGTGTTTATGGTGAAATAATAATTTGGTTTCCTTGTCTGACATGGAAAAGGTATAAACATCCTTCAGGATGCCTGCTGTCATCAAACACTCAACACTCTTCTAGCATCTCCTGATTCAAGCATCCTCCTTTCCTAAGAAATTTTAAAAACAGAAGAAGTATTAAGACAATAAAGGAGGTAATGAGGTAAAGGATTAGTTTATCAAAGAGACTTGGGAGAGTGGTGTGGCTGTTAGCTGTCATTATCGCTGCTAATGCTCCAACAAACACAAATCAAATTAGTCTTGTGTGCTAAACTCTTTCTGATGTTGAGGCTTGTTTTACTTGCTGTGTTCAAAAAAGAAGTTCTGAAGAAATTAAAGCCAAAGAAAATGCCAATGTCTGTCAGATATAAATCCCATTCTTAAGGCTGTTTCTTGCTGTGTAAGAGTTCTGTGGTTTGAGTCATGTTGCAAGCAAGCATGCCAGAAAACTAGGTATTTTTAGATAATTTGCCAATGTGCAAAGTGTTCCTCTCTTCTACCTGCTGTGTAACCATGAAGATCAAAGGAGACAACTTGTGAAGCCTCCTAATGGGGGTATGGGAAGAGGAGAAGTGTGCAGAAAATTGTGCTGCAGCAAGAACTAATAGAAAACTCAGTTCAGCAAAACCTTTCCCAGACTAGGCAGGACAAATTCCAAGACAGGGAGGGGATAGGCCTAGAAGGAGACTCTACTTAAAAGGGCATTACAGAAGTAGGTGAAGGTGATTGTTGCTGTACTGAAGGGTTTTGGAGAGGGGAATATAAGGAAAAATGTTTCAGAAGTGAAATGAATTCTTTATGCACTGTAGAGTTGGAAAAACTGCAATCTAGTCTGTATAATATGGGGGCCACAGGATATCTGGAAATCAATTTGTTTTTACAGTATCATTCTAAGTTTAGAAAGCCATCTAATTGCCTATTTTTTTTGCCAGTGGTGGAAGTTCATATTATTTTACTCATTTGCAAGTTTATGATTATTTAGTTTTATGCCTCCTTGGGATTTTTGGTATTTGAAAACTGCAGGCCAAGACCTGATCTCTGAGAAACCCCTGCTATAGAATTAAATGCATTTCGGGATTATTTCCTACCTGTGTTCTGAGAAACCTCTCTTAGACATTGTTTCAGACACTCAGGTTGTAGTTTAAGGCAGGTAAACCTAGGTGTCCTGTAGATATGCAAGCTCCAGCCAAGCAGCTTGGCTCTGTTGAAAGGCCATGGAGTGGAGATCTACAGCAGACAACTGAGGTTATTCCTAAGAATACAACTGGAGCCAAGGTAGCCTGGAACCTGAATCCCAGTCTTACTGCATCACAGAACATGTTTTATGCTCTAATTTGGTCAAACACCTTGTAGTACCAAATCACATTCCTTCCTGGGGTAGGAGGAGCTACTGAAGAAAGGAGGGAACAGTAAAAATGTAGAAGCTTTAAAAAAGGGGAGAAAAGGCCTGTCAGAAGGGAGTAGGAACAGTCCTCTACATAAGTCTGAACTTAAGGGGAAAGTGCTGAGATGGCTAGAAGAGAAGTTAGGCTTAAGAAAATGGAATTGAGAGTTACACACAGGAGAAAGGAAACATAACAGCCTCAAGAGCTGAAGGCGAAGGTACCTTTGGGTGTGAGCATGTAAGCACTGGAATAGGTCTTGATGGCTGCCTTGCAAGTAATCAATTACATTTTGTGTACATGCAAGGGAAGAGAGGAAACTGTTAATTATGGGTCCAGCCCTGTTTTGGTTTTCTGGAACAGTAGTGAGGAAGCCCTGAAAGAGGGGGAATGAACTGCAGCAGGTCATTTGTCATCACCCAGTGTGGTTTGAGGTTGGTTTTGTGGTGGCAATGTGGAAGTGAGAGCTGGAAGATTCAATTACCAGCACTGCTTTGTACTTAGGCAGTGAATTAGCTCTCAACACTGTGTGGCTGCTCTCTCCCATGGATAAAAGAAAGCTGATGGGATATTCCTTGTTTATTTTGCAAGGATAATTTAGGCCAAGTTTCTTGGACTGCTGTTTCTAGTTGCAACCTATCATTTTCAAGCAGTGGCAGAGAAGATGTAAAGTTGCTCAGAACTCAAAAATTAACTTTTTTAAGCCAAGTCTTGATGGATCCTCACAGCCTCATTGGCTCAACTGGTTTCTTGACTGATGAGAGATGGCTGTTTTAAATTAATTAAGAAGCTTTCACACAGTCCTGGCACTGGCTGAACTGAAATTGGCTTTGAAACTGTTAATTCAATTGAGAGATTCAGCTAGAGAGCATGGCCTTGGAAACACAGGATCATTCTCTGAAGGAAGGCAGTCTGAAAAGGCTGGCACTTTCAGATATGAAATTAGGTCAGCCTAATTGAACAGAGCCTTTTTGTCTTCCCATCCTCATGGCTGTAAAATATATCCATCCATCCATCACTTCATGATCTGCAGGGTTTGCACTGCTTATTTCTTACACAGCAAGTTTGAGGATCCAAGCGAAAACCTAAACGTGATTTGCATTGTATTATAATGCACCACTGTTCTATCCCACTCTGGAAAAACAGGTTTTGGTCTCCTAGTAATGAACACCTGGTGGTCTGTTGGCTTTTCAGATCTGTGAAAACAAGCAAGCACATGCTGCCCATCCCACCTTAAATTTACTCTTTATAGGCTTCTTGACTTTCCAGATTGTGAAGGGAGCAGAGAAGTTTAAAAGAGATAGAAGGAAATTACTTATCCAAAAAGAGGAGAGGAGGTTTTGGTTCAGTGTTGCAGTCAAGCATCAGGACATTCAGGAGTCTGGCTTAGCTCTCACTGTTTGTCCTCTTCCAAAGAGAGCAAGGCTTCATCATGGCCAGAGTGAGCCCATAGGAGACTCCTGTGTGTCACACACACAAGCAGCTGCTGTCCAGAAATGAACCTGATTTAGGTGGGTACCCAAAATCCCTAACATCAGGTCAGCGAAAGAGTATTAGCACTCAACCTGTTCACAACACTGAATTCTGTAGAAAATTGCTACCTCTTGGGCATTGCTTGCAGATGGGGGGGTTTAATAGTTTTTCAGTATGAAGTGTAGAATGCAACTACTTTTCAGCTGTGCAATATTCCTCTGTAATAACCACTGTGTATGTACCCTTCAGAAAAACCACAGGGCCTTTAATGCTTTGAAATACTGTTTGTATGCTAGACTACCTAGGAGGGAAGGAGAGAAGTGTGGGCCCTCTCAATCTGTAATCCTGCTTGCAAATAAGAGGCTTAAATCTCCCCAAGTCACTGGGTCCATCTGCTGCTTTCTCTCCTCCTCTGTCAGTCTCTCAGAAAGCAGCACTGAAATCCTGGTCACAGATTGCTTTTCCTCAATTGGGATACCAGAGACCTGTCCAGATTATTTACAGACAATAACAGCAAAGAGGCCTTAGTGCAAGATTTAGTTCTTTTAATTTTCCTCCTAATTTTTTCTAAATTTTACTTCTTGTATGGCATGCAACAGGTGCTGGGCAGACATTCTCATTGTAGCCATTTCATATCAAGCCCCTGTCTCTTGAGCTGAGAATGTCAGGTTCAAGAAGTGCTTAGGTAATATTTTTTCTTAGTGTTTTTATAGTGATATAAAATTGGATGGTTTTACCTTTCTATTTTTCTTTCCTGTAGACAGCGAGAGGTACTCCCTTGATTTGCAGCTTTATGCCACTACAATGGCAGTTTTATAGGTAGTGAGTCAGCTGTAGCTTGAAAAAAAAAGTCTCAGGCTGAAAAGTAACTAGAATGAAGCACAGAAATATTTTTCTAGGAAAGAAATGGAACAGCTACTTCTAAGAAACTTAATACCTTGAAATGAAGACAAAAAGATTCAGTGTTTTGATTCCTCTCCGTCTTGAGTCTGTGGATGCCTCGGGCTCTATCATGTGCTGAGGTTGCTAAAGGCTTTCTGTGGTCTATAGTCAAGATTGCAAGGAAATTAATGCAGTTCTTCAATTGGGAAAAATTATTTAGGAGGAGAAAATCATAGAATGTGTGGAAACTTTTGAGCTTACAAATGAGAAATCTGCCCTTTTTCTCTGACAGCTCTCTGGGCTTTGAAGGGAGTAAAAGAAGCTCAGATGAATAGTGTTTTCTTGCAGTAGGGGGAGTAAATTGTCAATTCATGCAAAACTTATGAGGCAAGTAGTTTACTATTATGCAAAAAAATAGTTATGCTTGAGGACATTCATTTATGTTAATGAATGTTATTTGATTATCCAAAGAGATGAGGGATGGTATATGCTGAAAGGGAAGTATGAGATTGTAAGAGGCAGATATTGGCTCAGGTCCTGATTTTGGACAGTCATTAATTTAGCAGTATCAAGGGTCCTTACTTGCTGTCTCTTAGGTGAATGGTGGTCCCTCTGTGCTATGGAGAGTATTTTGTATATAATATTATCCTGACTGAGCCAGTTAGGAAACCTGTAAGGAAAAAAGCCTCTGCATAAATTCTTTTCTGTTCTGTCTGTTGTTTCACAGTATATATGTCCAAAATGAGTTGTGTTGATGTTAGACTTGTCTCCTAGCCCATGGTGATAGAGAATGGGTCAGGGAACCAAGTTAACAGTCGGCTCTGCAGAGGTTAAAGCAATATCACCATCACTAACTTTGTAATTCTTGTTACTATTTTATATTTGGTGTTGTAACAGGCATAAATTAACCCTGGTTGACCTCAGACATGTTGTACAAACATATGGTGGAGAACTAATACTCAGTTTAGATAAGATGATAGCATTCAGCAGAGGCTGAGTTTAGTTGCTTTTGAACCTGGTAAAACTGAAGGCTGAAATTCACCTTACTAAGTACCCAGACTATCTTAATATTTATATTTTCTAACTCTGGGAGTTTAACTTTGTTTCAGTGTTCTTATTGATTGCAGTTAATAAGTATCATTTGTGTACAGTGCCTGAGTGATAGCTTAGGGCCTCTGTCAGATCCTGTCATCTTCTGTCCAGTTTAATGACAACCTGCTGTAGTTCAATGGTTACAGGTGCTTCTTTTGAGGAGTAGTGGAGAAACAAACAGTGATTTATAAAAATTAGGGAGATCAAATTGTTCACCAAGTTGTGTGACCTGAACAGCTTACAAAAATTAAACTCTTTTCCAGCAGTTTAAAAACTGGTATACTAATTAACAAAATGTTAGTTGTTTAATCTTTAAGAATTTTGAGATTCATTCTAAAAGCGCAGAGATCATTTCCTCTGCAGTCACTCAGAGCTTTCTATTCTGTAACTGCTGTTCAAGGTAAACTCATTAAAGAGGTTTGAAATCCATTCCTCTTTACACAAATGAGTTTAATAGAGTATGTGCTACTTATTAAATTATCTCACCATGAACACATTAGAGAGGCATTTCCTTTCTGAATAAGAGCATCCATTATATAAACCTCTCTTATTACCTGAAATCTAGACAGTTTTAGATGTTTTATAGAAAACTTATTGAACCTTTGTCTCAAATTGAATTTTGTCCGCTGCCCCAGGTTGTCCTGTGTGTTTGTTTGGTTTTTCCCCCCTGTAATTTTTATCTGTGCTACCTTTCTCACACACACACATATCCCATTCCTGTTTCTCCTTCCAAAGTGGCAGACAGCAATGTCACTGACTGGATCAGCAAGGCAGCATTGCAGCTAGCAGAGCTCATGTACCTGAATATCTGAATATTTAGTTGAGCATAAGCATGAAGGTCTTTTCCCAGGTTCAGGCAAGATCCATGTATTTTAAGTGGTTTATTTGAGGATGTGAGTACTTTTGCTATCATTTGATACTGCTTTGATACTCTTTTGAAGTACCATTTATGGCAGGTGTCATCCACCCCATTCTTGTCTAAAGGTCTGCTTTTTTCTTTGCTCATCAGAGCATTGAAAATATGGCAGGGCTTTCTCCTGAGGAGGTTAACCTGAACAGCTTTTTAAAAAAGAAAAAGGGTAAAGCTCAGAGACCCTACACACAATAGCAGCCTCCTGAATGGCATTTGCAAAATCTGGCTATTAAGTATGGCTCTGAAAACTCCAGCTTCTCATGTGATTATTGCTTTGGGATAATCTTGTTTGGAAATGCTGCAGGTTGAAAAGAGAACGGGACAGTAACCCTGCACTTGTAAGCATATTCAAAATCCATGCAGTTCTAAAGATTACTGTGCACGTTTTGTGGAGGAAGTAGCTTGTTAGGAGGAGTGACCTCAGGTTTGGAAACCTGTTTTAGTTGTCAAGTCTTTTCGAGAATGCCCTATAGATCCCCACAGGTATCACGAATTATATCGACATGGTAAGGGGCTGATGGCATGCACTGCCAGAAGAGAGTACTGTTACTGAAGCTAGTGAGCCAATGCTTCTCTGAAAAAAAAAAAAAAACACTAGAAAACATTTATAGTTGGCTTGAGGTAGATGTGCAGCTGTGCATGAGTTGTTGATGTGGGCACTGGCACTTAGGGTGTTGATTTCCTACTTTTTTCCATTAAGGAAATGGGACTGGGCTTCGGATGTCAGAATGTCATATAAACTAAAGGAAAGATATGAAATGGCACAAGATGGAGGAAAATCTTGGATGAGTAATAAACATTAGTATTCTCTGGGCAAGCCTGTACTTTCTTTTTGGCTCCAATTCAGAAGGAAGGGATCTGGAAACAGAGCTTTATAATACAATATAATGCTCAAGAATAAAAGCTTAAAGCTTTGATTTCTGTCTCTCTTGAGGTTAAAATGCTTTAGAAGGCTTTGGCCACAATTCAGCCAAGCACTTAAATCTATATGCTACCTTTTCTTGTTAATCTTGGTAGAACTATTCATGTGAATTATCCTAAAACAGAACTCACTGACTTTCCTGGACCAGAAGATTTATGATAGCTGAGAAGATGAATTGGTCAATCCTAAAAGAGTTGTTGATGTGATAGTGCTATAGAAATTGAATTCAGCAGCACTGAAAGCCTGGAGAGAGGATATGTGTCACCCTAGGAGTTACTTAACTATCAGCTTGCACTTTAACAATAGACTAATCTTGATAGAGCTTTCCAACCTGCCACATGGAAATTTCCAACTGCTGTTGCTTTCCAGCTCTTTCCAGGATGCTCTGGGACAGCTTCTTCTGACAAGGGTTCCCCTTGGCCAGTGTCTGTCCTTACAGAAAGTAAGGACAGAAATGAGGGCAGAAATGCTGCCTGCCTGCAGCCCTTTCACTTAAAATCCTGTGCCTCAGATTCCTCCATTTGACACAGTGAAAATGAAGATGAAACTGAGCAAGCAGACAAACTATTCAAATGACAGGGGGAAAAAAGCAAACTAGTAATGGTGAAAACTGAAAGTGTAAAATTTCTCATATCTTTTCAGTAATTTAAGTCCACATTGGAAAAAAACTCCAAAATATACTGTAAATAGAAATACTACATCAGAGCAGTGGATGTTCCCATATTTTGTTGTGGTCATTTTTCTGGCAGAAGTCTTACTTGGACACTCTGACTCTTTAGTTTTCTAAAATTGAGTTGGATCTTGGCTAGGGAGAAGGGAGATGTGATTTTATTTTTTTAGCATTTATTAGCAACTGGGGATCAGATATGTTAAAATCATCTCCAATTTAGCTCTAGTAATAAAAGCATAAGAGTATATATTGACACAACATTAAAAAAAATTATGTAGGAATAATTTCTCCCCTCTTCCCACTTTAGGAGGAATCACATTATCAGATCTTGAGGTTTCAATTAAGCTCTTTTCACACTTTCTTAATGCCAACAGGGATTTTGTTGCTAGTATCTTTGAAACTGAGATTATTTCAGCTGGTTAAAAGGAAATAAGTGACCAGAGTTTGCACTTTGAAAGCACATCTTTCAATTATTTTTCATATGTTTTGTTCATTATCCTCTTAAATCTGCACTGTAGCTGTGCATGGACCAATGTGATATAACAGTAAGCCTCCAAGCCTACTTTTTTTGGAAAATGTTTCAGGAAATGTTTCAGAAAAGTGTTGTATATCTAATGCAGTTAAATAGTGCAGTTATCTCAGTTATATAACAATTAAATTATGCTTTACAATTGTATTATACTACATGTTGAATTAATGAAAGGGTTTGATTTAACCTATCAAGGTCTTGCTAGTTCTTAATTAAATGTCCAGGCAAGGATAGTTCAAGATTGCTTTCTCAAGCTAAGTAGAACAATGTTTAGAATTTGTTTCCCAGAAAATATCCAAATTATCTGTCACTTGCAGCATTCACAAACTGAAGTTACAGTAATGGATGAGGCAGATTCCTGGTGTTAGTGCAATGAGTATTACAAGCACAAACAGGTAACTTGAGGCAGGATGGGATTCCTGTGACTTCCAAGGCTTCATAGCTTCCTTGGGGAAAAATTATCTTCCAAGTGCTTGGTGGTGTTTTACTTTGGGTTTCCTTTGTAGTGTCACTGGAAGAGAGATTTAAAACTGCAAGTGTTGGTGTAATATAGGGGCACTTCTAAGGGTCCTGAAGCTTCCTGTCCTGAGAATGAACTCTATTTACAATCATCACCAGATAATAGTATCAATAATTACATAGCAGCGTATATAAAGAACATCCTGGATCCCTTTGCCTTGAAACCTGTTAAAATCCATCTATTTTTTTGATGGATTTTAACACTTCACAGGTGGGAAGATGAGGTAGAAAAGAGAATCTTCATCTCTTGAGGAAAATGAAATTTTGTGTCACAAGCAGAAGTCAAGGCCCAAAATGTGGCCATGTCACACAAATCAAGGCAGTTTGGCTCTGAAGAGGAACTTTTCTGTTCTGCATGTGGCTTCTGGATTATATTCCTCTCCCTGGACTCACCCAAGGGTGTGGGTGGGAGAGGCAAAAGTCTGCCAGGGGTCATCAGTGTTTTGCCTTCATTTCCAGGCACAGTGCAAGGAACATGACATCTGTGAAAATGTGAGTCACTTGGAAAGCTTTTGGCTGTGATGCGTCTGTAAAGATCATAACAGAGAAACATCTGCTCTCCACAGTCTGTCACCAATCTGCAGTGTGCTAATTACAGTGTGATACATTAAATGGACTTCTGAAGCAGCCTGTCTATAGGACAACCATTTAGATTATTTAAAAACACATTATTAAAAGAGGGAAAGTTTTTGAAAGTCTGAGGGTTTCAGACTTGAAAGTGTGTGAGGATCTGTTTTCATAAGGAAAGGATTTTAGAACAGAAGTTTTTGAGGGGTTCTTGGTTAGAAAAAAGGAAGAGGAGGTACCACTGAAATTATTGTTACCTGCATTTATATTATAAGCCTTATTGCTTGTAGGATTTGTCACTCCACATTTGTTGAAGAAAATCAGAAGAGACAGATGGCATAACAGACATCTGTGGGTCAGAAGGATTTTAAGCCTTTGAGAGTAAAGACCCTTAAAATGAATGCCTTAATCTTGTGAACTGCACAGTAAATGTACATTGCAACAGATATGAATATGCTACTTGGTTTTGAATTGGCTGAAGTTCTGCAAAACACTCCTGTCAGCAGCTGTGATAGGGTTTTATTTCATTTTTCAAACTTGGGGAGCCAGGTGAGTGTTGATTCCAGCATGCCCTCACTCAGTGGAACCAAAAGAACAGGTGCATTGACAGGTCTGGACTTGTGGCCAGCACAGTAACTTGTCCCGTGCAAACTCATCACCAGAATTCTTGCAGTTTATGCTTGGAATCTGTTCAGAGAAAGCAAGGGCAGCTGGCCTGAGGGTTCCATATAGTTCTGTGCATATTTTCAGTTCTGGGGAACTTTTATCAGCAATAAAACTACCACAAAGAAAAAATGTAGATGTGTGTCTCTAGAGCAGGAAGAAGAAAAGGTTAGACTGTCCTTTGTTAGGACTCCATCAGCTGATGGACAAGAAAAGGCACTGATAATTAAAATGCAGCATGAAGAAACAATCACAGTGGCAATAATGGATGATACAGGATCATGTATGTCATGATGTGTGTGGAATAGAAACATGGGGTTTTTTCCTGACTTACTTATTCCTGCCTTTATGGCTAATAAGCAGGATGTTAGGAATTCACAAAAGGATCATAATAACACCTAAAATTTTCAGAGACATTTTCCCTATTTGTTTTGCAAATGCCTAGTTGTGGTCACTGCTAGGCTGCTCTCTAAAGAGTGTTCGTTTTCTGGTCAATATCCCATTTGGCTCAAGGCTTGGAGTCCTAGCTATGATATTTTATTGGATTTTGCCTTTGTGTTTTGCTGACAAAGAAGGCTGTGAATTTCAGCTGAGTTTTTGTTTTGTGGTGATCGCCAGCTACAGGAAGAGCCATTGGAGCCTAAAACTGAAGGACTCTGGGGAAGCAGAGATCCTGTAATGAAAGTGTAGCCACCTGTCCCAAAGCCCTAGGCAGCAGAGCTGCTGTTTCCATAATAGCACTGCACAGAACTGGAAGCTCAAAAAGAAGGAAGTCTGAAGGTGTGAAAATAGAAAATGCTGTTTGTCCAGGTGGAGCTGTCACTAAACCATGGTTACAGAAGTCAGTCTTGGCACAGGATAAAACAGCATCATATCTTTTGAAGCTTTTCACTCAGTACTTGAGAGAGTGTGCAGCATGAAAGACCAAACCAAGATAATCTGGTGGTGAAAAAAGATTTGATGTCTTTGATATCATCTTGAACACAGTTTGTGCCCTAGGTGGACTGCACAATGTACATGCTGCCATTGTCCTCAGGTTAAAAGGGAAGCTAATTGCTAATGAAATATCTCATCTGTACAACTTCCAGTGGGAGCCAGGGGTGAATTTGGGGTGGAGTGTGCTGCAGTGTGTCCTCTCCACAGCTGGACTAGAGAGCCACGTGTGCTCAGAGCTGCACTAGGCAGTCAATGTTTCCCTTGTGGTGAGAGGATCCAGTGCTGCTGAATTTAGCTTGATTGTCTTAGGATTTGCAGTTATTTTTGAAAGCCATTGTAGCCTTCTTTGATGTGATTGCTTTCTCCACCCCTCAGGAGCAATGGCTGTCTGTGCTTTCCACAGCAACTCAAAACTCTGCTTTGGACACAAAATAAAGAAGGCTCTGATATCATGGCTCAGTGGTAGATAACAGCATCTCTGCTGAAAGCACCAGCTTTAAATGGCTGTCAGAGCATCCACTGAGATTTCTGAATTTTTGTGTAAGATTACTGTCTCTGCTGCTTTAAAACAATTTTTCTTTCCTCTTGTTTCTTGGGCTTTCACAGGCCTTAACAGCCACCACTGCTCATCCTTTAGAAATAGTGTGTGAGAAATGAGGGTAATCCTGTCAAACTAAGATACTATTGTCACATGGGCAAGTGGGAGGAAGTGTGTTTATTTTCTAGAATGATGTTCAGGCAGCTACTTCCCTGTGAATAATGTTATTTCTGAAATTATCACCTCACCAGGCTTTCATAAAGATTCTACTCAGGCTGAAATTTTCTCTAGTTTTAACCATTAAGATATCATCCAAAGGCTGTTCCTTTCTAAATTCATCTCTTCCTGACCAACAAGAAATGCAAAAACTGCTTGAGTCTAGACAGAGCTTATGCTACTCTTTCCACATGGACTTTGATTTTACAAAACAGAAGATCCCAAATGAGCTTTTTTTCTTACTGCTTTATGCTGGAGGCTTGGTAACTACCATTTATAAGTGATGTATTTTAGAAAATGGTTATTGGGTGAGTAATTAGGAAAAAACAGACCTCATGATTCTGATTGTTCACCTCGAGAAAGTAATGGGAAAGTCCTGCTACTAAAACAACTTTATTTTGCTTCTAGTTTCCACTCATGAAGCATTGAGTGCAACAGGAATTACCTGAGATCCCTAGCTCAGGTTTCACCAGGTCAGTGTCACACGGACAAAAGACAGGATTTTAGCTTTCTTTAAATGTAAGATCAGCAAAGAACAGTCCAAAAGCTACAGGAGTAATAAAGCTATTTGAAAATAAAGCATTAAAATTTGTTTTTTCTTGATTAATCTGGTATATCCTTGGGTAAAAGTCTTTTGTTGCCTGCTCTTTTATTGAACCAGAGAAGGTATTTCTAGTTAGTTATTGGTTTCCTGCATACAAACATCATCCTTTACATGTCTGGTTTGTCTTTCCACATGTCACAGATTTCCTGTTTGTGTTCTGCTGTTGCAGTGAGAAGGAAATCCAAATTCTAAGTATTTCTTTTCTTTGATATGAGTTATCAAATTTAGGAATAGAAGTTAAAACAATAAACTGTGTTTTATCTACTAGTACATTGATAAACAGAAGAGGCCAACAGCAAGGAGGCAGAATTTGCAAGAATTTGCAATTATGAGCTAGTAAAAATTAGAAAAGTTTGCAGTGCATTGGCAGGACCTCCCAGAGCTGCAAAGATCTGAAGTGTCATAGCAGATGAGATTAAATTCAAGCTGGTGCCAAATAGCAGATGTTGGAAGTAAGAATTCTGGCTTGGATGAGGTCGACTTTATTGTGAGCAGCCAGGAAGAAGAGCAAGGTTTTAATGTTAACCATTCAGTGAAAACAGATGCTTATTGCATAGCAGGAGTTAGGGAACTGCACATTTATGCAGCTAACGAGACAATCCCTAGTTACAACAGATTAAGTACTATAGAAATATGTAAATAATTTGTGTCCTAAGGTTTCTGGTGACACAGAGATTGAGCCTGAGAGGCATCCAGCTGCTCTTTCTCAACTTGGGCAGTTTATTCCTCTGACACACATGATTAGAGTACAGGGTCAGTAGACTAGGAGCAAAACCAATCTGACACAGGGTTGGCAAACCCTGTGTCTTCATCTGAAATAATGTGATGTGCCGCCTTCAGTGGTTGTGACAGTGTCCTAAATTGTTGAAAGAGAAAAGGTGGGTTTCTGAATAGCCAGGCAAAGATTTTAGTGTTAAAGCCTTCCTTGAAGATTAGAGCAGCAATATGCAAACAAGCTGAGGTTTGGACATGGCTGAGGTGAAGGGAAGAGAGGTAGAAATCCTTAGCTTTGCAATTTTCCATCCAGCCTATTTTGACAAGGGGGAGAGGGGAGAAAATTGATGGAGCTCTGAGAAGTTATGTTAAAAGTTTATCAGACTGGATGAGGGGAGAAGGTGAGGAGACATGAAGAGAAGCAGCTGATTTACAGAAGTAAGGGAAATGTACAGGAGATACTTATAAGGAGCATGAATGTAAAATAATTAGGAATGTGGCAAATACTTGACACAAGTTTATATTCTTATCTAGAGAGTATTGTTGCAGTCTTCTTCATGGAAGAGATGCTTAATGGTCCACATCACAGTCCTTCTGAAAAGAACCACCTCTGTCTAGGACTTGCAGGAGCTGGTGACTGGTAAAACTCAAAACAAGGTTGCCACACTTCCCCTCAGGTTTAACAGGTAGGGGAGCATCCCAGGGCCCAGGCCCACTCATTTAACACAAACTGCTGCCTACTTTGACTTCAGCTGCTCTTTATCACATACCACAGTTTCATGCCTAGAGCTCTTTCTGTAATTGAGATTTCTCCCTGCTACACTAATTTCAGCTGACACATCAATTAATGCTAGGATTCATTTTCAGCTGTTAAATTTCAAAGCAAAGTATTGAGAGTTTATGTTCAGATTCATACTGGCACAGTACAGGTTTCTACTTTCATCCCTCATATTCTGAATAAAATGAGGAGATCCATCCTGGCGTGTAGCTGCATCTGCAGGAGTTGCAGGAGCTATGGTCTGATTGCTCCCTTCGATGTCATCTTTGTAGTTTGAGTGCCTGGGCAGAGGGAGTGAATAAAGATTAAACGTTCAGCTCATAAACTTTTATGTCAGTACTCAGGCTACAATTCTTATTTTGTAACATCTGATTGATTTTATATATCCATGTCAAACACAGCTGATTAGTAAGGGAGGGTTTGAGTGTTGTTTTCCCTAATATTTTCAATGTCCTTCATGCTTTCATGATTGGAATTTGCCTTCTCCAGTTGGTCTGACACCCCAAGCACTCTTTTTTCCCCTATAGATATTCTGAGTCTTTATTATTGCACATAGATAGAATTTGGGGGGATTATACTAAATGTTGTATGAAAAATATCTGCTATTAAAGTTCAGGAAACTTCCAGATTGTTTATACGCTGATTCTATGGCAATGAGGTCTGTTGATTTCTCCTTCTTGCTCTATGTGGGCTGTGAGAAGAAATATAATCACTCCTTTCAGTAGTAAGTTTCCAACAGGTTTTTGGTAGGAAAGCTGTTACACACCTACACACTTTCCATGTGAGAAAAATCACAGCTGTCCTGCTCATGGGGCTGCTGGACACAGCCCACCAGGGAGTGCATGCACCGTGGAAATGGCCTTTCAGGATCACATCTCTGTGTTCTCAGGAACACAAGGAAAATGTTCAGTTTGGCTTTATTATGTTTGTATAACCCATTACTTGGCAACGTGTAAATGTGGCTTTCCTCTTATTTCAAGTTGTGTTTGTGTTGTGACATGGGAAGCTTTGTCACGGTCCTTTCTTTCTATGAGTAATTTGGGGTGTTTGCATGTGTCCAAGCCACTCTTTTGTTTTACATGAATCTTCACTGGTTTTAAGGAAGCACAGGAAAGAATTGTATGTGCAGACAGGAGCAGCTGTGCTGAACAGACCATGTGTTAGGGGTATGCAGTATGGGTCAAAAGTACCAAAAACATATCTGACCAAGATGGTCTCTATCCAACCAGGGGCAGACCCAGATGGCTTGAGGCTGCAACCTGTCCACTGCTGAGGAACACATTTTGTGCAGGTGGCTCAGGGAGCTGCAGGTTGTTCCTGAGTGGGGGGAATGGCTGGAGCCCCTTTGCCTGGGGTCGTGGAAGTGTGACTGCCAGAGTGGCTCCTGGCTGCCCAGACAGAGAAGTTTCCTTAACACCATCAACCAATTTATTGGTCAACATATAAACACATTGGGAGTGGTAAAAATGGGGCATCCTTAGGTGAGACTTGTCCCAGCTTTTTTCAGCCCTTTGATTTTCAGTATGCATCTTTTTTCACCTAGAAACAGATTTTTCTTTCACGAAATTGGTTGGTTTCCTTTTGAACTTAGGTCAGATTTTAGTACCTACTGTCATCTTCTGCAGTGAATTCCATGTGCCATATTCTCTTGTTGATGCTTGACCTGGCTCTGGGTAGATTGAGTGGCAGTTTGCTAGCTCTTGTTTGTGAGCTGTCACTCAAACTAGCTGTGATTTTGGAGACCTGCTGTTGCACATTGCAATCATCTCCCAGGTTCCTGCACGGAAAACCTGTACGGGAAGTCTCTTGAGACTGAGGATAAACACAGTGACTAAGAGGGAACATGCAGTGTTGGAAAGGCCCAGTCAGCTGGGTAGATTTGTAGGAGCAGCCCTTAAATACACTTTTGGCTCATTTCAAATCTGTGGTTTTACTCCATAATTAGCATTTCTGTTTGGAGTTTTTTCCTAAAAATCCAAATTGAATATACCTCTATTTCCTGCTCTCCAAATGTGATTAGGATGTAAAATTTCAATGTAAATGTGACACTCTTGAAAATATCTCTACAAATTTCTCATTTTTAACTCCTCTGATAATTTCGTTGTATATTCAGCTGCAGTAGTTGGTGTTGGCTTGACAGAATTTGGAGAGCATGACCCAGACTTTCTGCTTTCTCATGGCTGAAAACAAAAAGCCTGATTTAAACTCACTGAAATGAACATGTTTCCTTTTGATCCAATCCATGGTTCCTGACTTCACACATAACCTTTCTACCAAGAGACAATTCCCAATCCCATGAATCAGAGAGTGAAATTATTCACAGAAACTTCCCACTTACCAAGGGGAAGGGAGGAAAGAGGTGGGCCAGCACTAAGTTTGTCTGAACTACTTGGAGAATTAACCTTTTGAAAGGTTAAGTTCTTGTAACCTCTCATTAGGGCCAACATCATGAAATGAATAATTATGTGGTGAAGACAGAAGTACCTCAGTTGCTCAAATATCAAGTCATCTGCTACAGTACTATGATAATATTTTATCTTTTATTTTAGGCTCAATAGTGCCTGAAAAATCAATGTGCGTTTTAATTTCATGGTCAGTGGTCTTGTAACGTGAGGTTTTCTACTAAAAATCCTAATAGTTTCTCAGCAGTGGAACTCCCTTTACAAATTGACAACTTTTAACCAAACAGGCCACTTGAGAAGATCACCAGAGGTCAGAGCATCACAGTGAGTTGTTTTCAGAAGTGCAGTGATCTGACAACTGCCATTGACATCAAAGGAAGCTTCCTGCTGCTCTGATCTCTCTAATAGGTTGTGTAAATATCACCCCTCACAGGAGAGTAATTTCTTAATGTTGTTTCAAATGCCTGATATCTCTCAGTTCCCTGAGATAGTTGCAGCTGCCAAGAGACTGCGCTTGATTTCTTAATTTCTGAGCAATGGTTTTGTGCTACTTTTTACCAACTGCATGTGCTCTGACTTTAATCTGAACGTCTCTAAAATAAGATAGTAATAAAGACAGAGAGTTTTTTGGTTTTCCAACAGACCACAGAGAGGAATTAAGTAAGGAAATGTACCTGATAATTCTTCATTTTCCTCATTGAGTACTTGCCTTAATTTCCAATTCTATCCCCATCTTCCCCTGGAGACACACAAGTTTATGTTTTCTGCCAAGGTTTTGGAGCTCTTTGTGTATGATCAATCTTTTTCACATTAGGCTTTAAATTCTGTGCTTTGCCAAAGTTTCAGCAACTGGATTCAGAAACAAAAATTCGTAACCTAATTTTAGGTTTCTGCCTTCCTAACAGCAACCAAGGTTTTCTTTGTTTTCATATTTTGAATGGCCATTTGTCCAATTTGTTCAGTTTGATCTGAACAGACCCTTTAGACAGATTTCCATACCCTGGGTGCTTCAGACTGAGGTGAAAGTCTGAAATCTTCCAGGTCAGAGAGCCTTTGACAGAGCATTGCCTGTCAAGCATCTATTTCTGACGCCTAACTCAAGCATTATTTTCAAGTCTGCAGTAGTTTTACCAGGTGGGAACCTGATGCTGATTTGTGATATTACTTTAAACAGAAACTTGAAGACTTGGAAAAGGCATCTTTTCACTGGGGGATTTTTGTTGGATTGAAGATCCAACCCAGCCCAAATTCCCTCTGCAACTTTGCCTCTGTCTTTTGTGTCTCTCTCAGCTTTACAGGCTGGACTGCTTCTCAGTGTTTAATAACCTCCTAACCCAACTGGGCAGTTAATTTATGCTGTAATTGATATGCTGCTGCTTAAATGAGAGTGAGTGGGAGGACTGGCTCATCCTGAAGGAAGCCAGGGTTTCTTCTGTCACAGTTGGCTGCTGCTCCTGGAGCTTTTTTCCTTTTTCCCTGGGGCTCTTAAACAAACGAAATGATAGTTCCCAGATTTCTGGGCTCTGTGACACATGTCACTGTGTGTTGTAGATTCAAGGCTGAGTAGTGAGTGTTTGTTAAACACTGTTGGTTTGTTAAAACCTCCTTTGTAATAAGATAAAAGGCAAAGGTAGTTGGTCTGTTTTCTCAAGGTGCTGCCTGGCCTTTTTTCCTTTTCACAGAAGCCCTCAAGAGAGAGATAATTTCCTTTGTACACGTGCAGTCAAAAAGAGAGATGGCTCTGAAGATTTGTGTAAGAACGTGACTGTTAAGGTTGGAAAAGACCCCTAAGCTCATAGAGTCCAACATCAACCTACCACCACTGCATGCACCTCTAAACCATGTCCTCAATTGCCACATCTGAGGTTGTTAGTGGGGTGGAAAGACATCTGCATTTTAAGCATTGAAAGGGTAAAACACAGTATTCATCATCCGTAGGTGATGTGTGGAATCCTTGCCAGACAATGAAAAATTAGAAATTTTGTAAGAGGAGAAAAAAAAATCTGTGTTGATTTTAGCTGTTTTCCACCATTTTCCAGATTCACAGGGAAACAGAGAATCACTCTCTCTGGTCATTCAAATCACACTGCATAGGGTGGAAAGCCACCTGTTGAATAGGGAACAGCAACCTGAAGGTGAACTCTCACCTTGTTAGCTCAGGTCAAATCTGGAGCTTCTTTGGTACAGCTTTAACTTGGCTGTTGAGCTACTGCAAATGCTCCAAAGGATAGGGGCAGGAGCCTGGCTATTGGTCAAAGTGGTTGCATAAAGCTCTTTGTGTTATCTTTGCTCTATGGAATTGCTATCACAGGGTGAAAATGCACAGAACCATGACATAACGTGTTATTTTATATATATACCACTTTTCTACCTATTAAAAACAGCAACTGCATAGAACATGTTAGTTCTGTCCTGAATCTCATTCTGATATCAAGTCACTGATTAGAACAGTCAATCTATCCTGTTGCAACTGCTATAGCCTGCAATGATTATCCATAGCCATTCAGCTGAGGGATACTGGTGTTATACACATTCCACACAGGGAACAGGACCTGCCAGAGATAACATGAGCTTACCAGGAGCAAAGCTGCAGTGGTTGACTCTGGTACAGAGACCAAGGCTGATCTTTGCCAGCTGAAACACTTGTTTGATTTTCCAGAGGATGAAATCCACTTGAATAGATCATTCTGTTTCTAACAGGAGGAATGTTTTGGTAGAAATTACAAGAAAGAGAAAATAACCTTTCTTCCTAAATCAGCCAGCATTAGAGTCTCTAGGCTTATCCTTATGAAAAGCATTGCTGGCATGAAAGATAGAATGTTCCTGTGCTAATGAGGATACAGAAATAGAGTTTTGCTCGGGGCTAAATCCTGAAAGCTGGCAAGCATTTGAGTCTTGTGCTAAATTGAACAGAAGGTGCTCAGCAGGTCTTAGTATCTGGCCTTTACTGAGCAACAGGAGCCTGGCCTGACTGACATGAGGTGGGCTTAGTGTGCTCTAAAGGGCTTTGTTCTGCTCTTGGTGGGTTCGTAAAGCTTTGCCATTGGTCACTCACAGCACAGTTCAGAGATCACTCCTGTAAACGGCACAGGGAGGCTCTGTAGGTGTTGAAAGACAGTGATTTGGCAGTAGTGAAAAGGAACCTCTCTGCTGCCACTGCCCTAGAAAAGTATTGATTGATGCTTTCTTCATAATTACAGAGTGAGCTAGCTCAGGTGTGACATATTCAGTCACTGCTTTTACCCAGCCTTCCTCTACATGTCAGTTCTGATTCTGTGTTCATGAACCTGTGTATGCTCCCTTGCTCCAAAAGAGTGAAACACAGCCTCTTGGGACAGGTGCTGACAGATGATGAGAGCTTGTTATCTTCCTTTGAAGTCAATGTGGTAGTTGTGTGTTGCACTGTCTGAGCATTTGGCCTAACAAAACTGAATTTATAGTGGAATCCAGCACCTCATTGTACTGAGACCCTTTAAGAGTTTGCAGGCTGACCTGGCCAACAGCCTCAGGAGATCTCCTTTTACTTGTTGTTTTTTTTCATACAGACTGCTCTGACATTAAGCCCAGCTCCTGGGACAACAGCTACAGACCGTGAATGCTAGTTACAACATCAAGGACATGATTTTGTGTCAGAAAAATCTATACTGAGAGGAGATAGGTTTTCTCTATTCACACATCTGCTTTTCAGTTGTCTTGTTGTATTCCCTATATTAGTTAAAATTATTGTCAAGTTATCTGCTGGGCTAGTTGTAGTTCACTTTGCAGGAAAGAATATTGACTAGATGCAGAAAAGTTACCTTTTTCTATTAGATCTTATCTCTAGGCATAAGAATGCAGGAAAGTATAGCAATTTTATTACTACTTCTGCCTGTTCTTCAATATTTCTGAAAGACTTTGGCCTGATCACTCAATTGAATAAGTTTGCCTAATATTTTCTGGATGGTCCAATTGTTTAGGTTGATTGCTTTCAGGACTTCAGGCTACTTTCTACATTAAGGAAAGAGTTTTCAAAAACTTGCTGGACTTGGGTTGCAACTATCATGGAAACTTGAACATGTTTTATGTAACACCAGTATTGGTGATTTCCTTTCAGTCTGTTTTTCTAGGGAAATGAGGTTTCTCTCTCTTTTTTTTATGCTTATTATATGTTTGTGATTCTTCTCCCCACCCTGTTGTCACTGTTGACTTACAAATAAGTAAGGGGTGTTGACTTACAAATAAGTAAGCTTCTGCATGAGTAAGGGAGCTGAAGAGACAAGAATCAATCCACAAGGAAAGGCTGTAGAGTGAGATCTCCTTTTATTAGGCATCAAAGGTTCCCCATGGGAATACAGCCTTTCAGAATGAATTCACAGAAGATTATTTGTTCTTTGCTTAGGGAGTTATTTAACATTCTTACATGTGTGGCAAATTCTCTCAAGGGACAGTTTGTTCCTGCAAAGCCGTGGCTGAGAAGACCATTTAATTCCAAGTTCCTATTTTGGTTTTGTGTTTTCTACACCAGTAGAAATTACACATAAGACAAGAGGGTTTAGTTTCTGATTATGCCACAAGCTCATTCTGGACCTAGAACCAGTCTCAATGCCTCTGGGACTTGAGACACTATCCCATCAAACCTAGGGATAAAGTTGTGCTCTTTATATCTCTTGCCTCCTTAGAACTTAGTTTTCTCTCAAATTTTGTAGCAGGCCTTGCCCTGCAGCAGGAAAGTGTCTGTGTTTTAATGCAGCAGTTTGAAAATTAGCACATCTTAAGTACAGGAGTGTCAGATTAATTGAAATGCTTTTTTTTCAGCACATGCAGGCTATTAGTCAGTTCTGAGATTCAAGGTGGCTTTCAAGTTACTCTGGGCTGTCATTTACCTGTTGGGATAATTTGTTAAATAGTGTGACACAGACTTAAATACTCAGTGAGACACAGTGAGTGTATGCAAGAGTGAAGATACCTGAGTGGTGAAGGGCAATGCAAGTGGAAAATTCTAGTGCACAACCAGTGTGGTGTGAGTTTGGAGAGAATTCACAGAAAGCTCCCATGAAAACATTCTGGCCATCGAGCACAATCAGTTTTCTGATAGGAGTTATACTAATAATGGCACATCACTGGCAGAATCAGTTCAGTTTGCACTGAATAGAGACACAGCAACAGGGAAATGGCAGGAGGGAATTATTTTTGAAGATCTGCTTCCTGGTGTTCACTCTTCCTTTATAAACAGAAGTACTGTTTTCTTATGGAAACTAGGGGAAACACAGGTTGGTTGGAAGATGTAGCGCTGCAGTTTCTGCACAGCTGCAGTTGCTTGCCATGCTAAGAAGAGTTATTGAAGTGATTGACGCTCCTCAGTTGTCCTCTTATAATACCGAGTTCATAACTGATAGTGCAATAGAAACCTTGGGTAGACTCTGTTGCCTTATCCTGGTCCAAGAGATACATCAAAAATAGTGACAGTGCAAATCAAGATCTTTTCTTCTCTCCTTTTGCTTTAAATTTGAAGAATTAGCTAAATTAACTCATTCTTTTGAATTACATGTAGTATCTAGAAGGACAGGCTCAAGAACAAGTGACAGTTCTGCCCCAGAGACAGGAAAGAAGAGCCCCAGCTGCAATGCAACGTCAGCTCACTGCCTGCCCAAACAGAATGACACCTGCACCACAAAACAAGCTGAAAATAAAATCAGCCCTTTGCAGAGATTAAAAAGTTTGGTCTTGTTTAAAGGGATCAGAGGAAAAAAAAATGGAAAGAGGAAGTTGAAGTAATGACAGCAAGAGAAGGAAGTGAAGAGACCAAAGGAGGGGTTTTTTTGTGTTAAACATGTATTTAGCAGCTGTGGACCTCTGTAGGTTTCCATAAGAAATTGTGGGGGTGGACTGAATGGAATTTACTTCTAACAGTCCCAAACACTACTGTGATCACAGGGATATTATTAATTTCTTTTGAACTCTGTTGTTGTAAGGGAGTGGAGTTGTCAGGGTTTTTCTCTGCAAGGGTTATAAAAAAACAGAGGAATTGCTAAATACAGTACAAGAAATATTCAAGCATCCATAAAACAACTGAAAAAACTATACAGGAAGCTCAAGTAGTGTATTTATAGGGGACGACTGTGCTAGTTCAAGGGCTTTAACAGACTAGGATGAAAAGAGACTTTTGTTAAAGATGATGGTTTTAAGCAAGGAGGTAGCACATCCTGCAGAGAAATAGACTGGGATCATCCCATGAACATGTTCTTAGAGTGTGCACAGGTGGGAGAGGTCATATGAACAGCCATATGGTAAGAGAGTCACTGTCCAAAAATCCTGTGACTGACTCTGTGACACAGAAAAAACATCTGCTTGTGTGTCTTAGATGGCTCTTCCCTGTGAAAAATCGCAGAAGATGGTGCTAAGAAAAGAACTAAGCCATCAGCTTGAGATGCATTTGATTCACACAAAACTGTTTTTCACCAAGTATTTCAGGCCACATGGTTATTTTTAAAAAATCCAAATAAAGTCATAGAGTTAGACCCAGACTCAAGCTAGTGTTGGGAGTTTGCACTTCATCTTCTGGTTTTCAAAATATGCAAACAGCCTGAGATTTGAGTGAGTGTCTCAGTCTTTGCAAATATTACAATAATTCGGAGAAGTTATGTTTGGGTTCCCTCAGGACACTTTTGAAAGGAGTGTGAGACCCAAACCTCCAGAATGATCAGTTAAAGTTTTCATACCCTGCATGGCTGGAGAGTTGATTTATGCTTGATTCTCATACAAGTTGTTATTTATGAGGCAACAGAATTATTCTAAGGGAAAGCAGCATCCCTGACCATTGGATCTTGCTGTTTCTGCATCCAAGTAGAAAGTTAAAGGAAATCTTATGGTCTTGACTGTGGTTCAGGGTTAGGAGTTTAAACCCAGCTGAGTTTTGTTTAGTCCTTTTTTTTTGTTGTTGTACTTACTTTGCTTAGCTTGGATGTCAGCAAAAAAGCTTAGCTCTGAAGAAGCGCTTTTGACTCATGAATATTTTACCTGCTACTAACTTCAAAGCCTGACACAAATTTCCATTCAGACTTGCAAGTTAAAATCTTAACCATACAGAAGTATATTGTGCTAGGTGACCAACTTCTGGCAAGTCTCTTCCCTTAGGACAACTTGTCATATTCCTTAAAGCATCCAGCAAATGGCTTTTCATTAGCCACCACAGCCTATAGACTTTACTTTGTTTCTTCATAAACATAATTATTTCAAAATAGCAAGAGCACGTGGATGTCCCTGCAGTGGGAGTGCAGAGCAGTATTTCAGTGCTTCCTGGCAGTGGTTGTGGTGATGCCTAGAGGAGGCTGCAAGAAGCAGGGCAATGACATCGTGATGCATCTGGCCCAATGCACCTCTTGGCACTCTGAGGCTGCATGGAACAGTTTGTGGGTAGAAGGCAGTGATGCACTGTTTGGTTTTTTTTTCAAGGCATGTCTGCTGTGAGATAAGTAGGCTGAGGCTTGGGATGTGGGAAATCAGCCTGAGCAATTAAAATTATATATATCCCCCCCCTCACAAAATGCAATTGGAAATATAGCCTGGTCTCATGCAGTGATGTGGGTCCAAAGTTATTGTCTTGTCATCTATTTCATATTTCACTTCTTGGAGAGTATTTCAGAGCATGTGTCAGGCATCAAGATGCTTATAGAATGGAAATATTACAATCCTTGGCAGGTAAAAGTAAGTATGAATTCCAAAGAAATATGTGGCTACAATAATTACACCTGGATGATAAAAGCTGAAGTAACATGAAAAAAAAAAAAGACTGACTTCACAGTGGTGCTAAGCTTTTATGGTTTTCCAGATTGTCTACTGAGAGCTAGCTGTGCTCAACATATTGAGGGGAAATAAAGCAGAACATTTTTAATTACATTCCTACTTAACTTATTCATATCAGAAACAATTAGTTTCATGACTGTGCTTCATGATTTTTAATCCAAACCACAGTGGCTTGGTGGCATCTTTCCAGAAACAGCGCAAGACATGTGAAATTTCTTTAGACTTCTGTTATGATGGTACGACTGCTCCTGTTGTGTTGTTTCCTCACATGAATACCTTTAGTCTCTTGTCTTTCAAGACTTTTGCAGGCTTATGTGTATTAGTTATAGTAATTTTTTATTGCTGCTTGTTAAAATGCCCAGAAAGCCTTGGGCAAGGCTGAGGCTTTCCTATTCTAAGGAGTAGCTTTGAATTTTTTTTTTTTGTGTGTGTGCCCAGTTTCACTCTCTCAGAATCTGTTTAATCAACAGATAGAGGAAATAATTTTTTTTCCTGAATGTAAACAGTTTGGACTGAATAAATAAACATTCTCAAATGGGTACTTTAATTGGTTTTAATATACTTCAAGTATGTTTAGTTTAAAACAAACATGCTGTGCTGCAATGCATCATCCTATAAAAAGATGTTGTTCAAGGAAAATCACAGAAGGAATTTGTTTATCCTTCTTCTCCTCCAAAGCCATGCCCAAGGTTCTGCTTTTCCAGTGCTCACCCTAGTTGCAAGAAACAGGGCTGTGGAGGACACACACAAGCTCCCAATGAAATATCCAGCAAATCTGCCTTTCTGCTTCTTCTGTGATGGGATGGACAAAGAAAGAGAGACCTGTTCTCTTTCAAAGGTGAATTAAACTATTTCTTCACATGTTTGTTTTAGGCTCTCATTCAAGGAAGTTTAGCTGCTTTTAGGAAATAAGTAAGAAAGAAATAAGCTAGCACAAACCAAAGTGTGGTCTTGCAGGGTGTCATTGTCATTTAGGGGTGGGCTTAGGTGGTTTGTGAGAAAGATGGAGCTTCTCAGCAATCGGTCAGTACTGTGGTGTCCCAAGGTCCTTGAGGGTCTGAAGCTGTAAACCCATTTAAAACTCATTGATAACTGTCTATCTAGGTTTATATTACCTATTTAGATCCAAAGAAGAATACTTTGTTGGGACTATTTGTAAATTAATTGATTAATTTTTGATTAATTGAATTTTTTTTAACTGTCATGATTGCTCTCTTTGAGCATGTATTCTGACCAAGGATTTAAATACTGATTCTGAAAAACCTGAAATCCCATGAAAGGCTCAAATCCAGAACAGCTTCCACTTTTTCTGCAACCCTGTCAAGACTTGTATGCTTTCCTCCAGACCTGTTGACCTGTATGCTTGATGCTTGAAGAGCTATTTGTTAATGTGTGATGGCAAAGCTGCCATGGCATTGTTTTTTGCACTCTCTGCAGTGAGTGCCTGCACTTGGCAGTGTTTACTTAGGGAGGTGGTGAAAAGCAGATCATCTGGAGTTGATATAAACTGAACCAATCCAAGGGCACAAAATGAGTGGGCAGTCTCTTCTGCAAGGAAATAATTCTCCCCATCTGTGATTTTGTTTACAAGAGGATTCTAAATATACTCTCATCTCCTGTTGATGATTAGGAATAAGCCTTTTCCTGCATTATAGAGCTGGAAGTCTGTTTTCACAGAGTACAGTGGGAGCAGTGTCACTGTCAGACTGAGGTTACCCATTTAATAATGAGGTGATGCTGTCACTGAAATCCTGTGAGGAAGAGCTGTTGTGGATGTAGTTGTCCTCTTCTGAGGCAGGATGTCCATGTGGCTGCTGTGAGGGAACAGGAGACACAATTGCTATGGATCAGAGTTATCCCAGTGTTTACTCTGCCATGAGTTCAGCCTCATTACTAGAGGACCATGAGTGAAATTGTTTAATCTTTTTCCATGTCTTTCTGTTAGATTTCATTCAAATTGATTTTTGGAAATTTGAAAGAAAGGTCAACAAACCCCGTATTTCCCCAGTACTAGGATCTCTCTCAGCATATAAAATATGCAGATCTTATCCCATTGCTTACTGAAATCTCTTTTAGGATGCAATGACCAGAGGGTTCTGTGTCAACACAATGCATCTGAAATGCATATTGTGCATTTCCTCAGTGGGTTCTCTCCAACAGCAGGAAATCCAGAGGAGATTAGATTTAGGTCACAGACACAGATGGGTAAAGTTGCAAAGGACCTCTGGAGGACGTCTAGTCCAATGTCCCTGCTCAAGCAGGGTTCCCTACAGTATGTTACTTGGGATTGTGTCCACAAGGGTTTTGAACATTTCCAGGGAAGGAGATTCCACAACTTCTCTGGGCAGCCTGTTCCAGTGCTTTCCAGTCACCCTCACAGCAAAGACTTTCTTCATAGTCAGGTCTACTTTCTGAACTACAGTATAGAGAAAAGGAAAGTGATAGAGACTAGGAGTGGTTTTTTAAACATTCCCATTGCAATGCTGCAACTGATGAAGGGGAAGGCACAAATAGTTGAGGAGAAACTGCCAAACAAGCAAGAAGGAAGATTTTCTCTATGCAAAGTATGTCAAAGTAAATTTCACACTCTCCTTGCCCAGGTATCAACAGCTATACCAGAAGATTCAGAGTAGAAAAGAGGATAGGAGGAATATTGCATGTGGTAGTAGAATGAGTTGTTTTGTACTACTTTCAGGTTGTTTTAATCATCAAGTTTTATCACTTACTACTTTTCTGTTCTGCCATTTGGAGTGGAAGAAAAGAGGTTTGTTATCTTAGTACAAGACAACTCAGTGCCAAAGCCTATTAAAAACAGCATGTTGGGTTAGAGTACTGAAAGAGAAAAGACTTTCCAAATATCAGATCAAAAGGAGTAAGCTGGATCTGGAGATACTCTAGTGAGGGAAAAAGAAATATATTAGTGGCATCAAAACAGAGCATTTTGGCTTACATAATTTTATTTTAGTATGATGGACTAAATAAAAGGAAACCCAAATGAAAAAGAAGCAGCAGCTAGAACAGAATTGAATAAAATTCAATGGAGATATTTTCAAATTGCAGAACAAATGTTCCAAGCAAAGGAAAAAGAGAAATTACTTCAGCCAAACAGAAGTGTGTTCAGTTTTCAAATGCTGTGGTTTGACTTTGTTTCTTGTATGACATTTCTCCACATATTGTGCTTCAAGAGATTTTATTGAAGTAATAGGTAGTTGTATAGATGGTTTTTTCCTGTGTTTACAAAGAGACAGACTTGTTCATCTCCTATTATTTATTTATATTTACTGAGTTATACTGAAGGTTTTGAACCAAAATGCAATTAAATCTGCAGAAGATGCTGAGGTGGCTGTTGTATGGTATCCAGAAGACCTTTATCTCCTGATTGATTTTTTTTTTTTCTTTTAGTTTTAAATTGTAGCAAGTTTTCTTTTTTAATGGTGTTACATAAACTGAATGTGTCACTTTGTTTTTTGGTCTGCATGCAGTGCAACTCATTTTTAGGACTGTTCTCAGACACAATATCCAAGTGCTGGTTAATCCTTGCAGTAGTTTTGTACAGTGGGAAGGATGTCGCTTGTCTAAATCACAGTGTCTTCAATAAGGTGAAAATTCTTCCTTTGCCAGATTTTGTTCTGGGTTTTTAATTACATGTCTGCCTGCAGGATGCTTTCCCAAATCCCCCATGCTGCAAAAGTAAGCAGAGGCTCTCCATCCCATGTGTGTGTAGTGCTGTGGAAGAACACAGGTGCCTCACAGCCCTCCCTGTCTGCCCCTGCCCATTTAAGCATCTGCCTGGTTGTCAGGGGCTGTAAAGGTGGTTTGTTTCTTATTATCAAGTCACTAAAACTCAGCTTTTATGTCAGAGGGTTAATGCTTTTGGAGTCTCTGAACTGCTGTGGCACACAGGCTGGTCAGGCGAATGAATGAAGTGAATGAATGTAATGCCTGGTTTGCATGTGACCATTAGCAAAAACAGCACAGCTTTTGATTCTAAGGCCATGAGGGAACTCTGTCCTGAGAATTTAATAGCATATATCCTAAAAGAAGGAAGTATCTGTAATATGGGAGGGTACCAGCATAGCCTAATGATAAACTGGACAGACTGGTGGGCATTCAGTTCTTCTACCTTAACAAGAAAGGTGTGATTATTTTGTTATGCTACTACAGCAATAGCAGGGCAAAAGTGGGCTTGAGTCTCAGCCAGCATTTCTCTTCTGCCTACAATTTATCCTCCTGTAGAAGTAAATGCTCCATCATCTCACAGCTGCTGGCTCCTTGGCTACCTTCTTATCAAATACCCTGAGCAACCACGAGTCAGGGGGGCACCTGACTTTCCTTCTTGCAGCAGGATAGAGGGAAGTGCTCCCTGCTGTGGATGCTCACAGCAGGACCAAGCAGAGGGGGAGCCAGGCTCCTGTGCCTGTGCTGCTCAGCCAAGAACAGCCTGACCTTGAGAAGCTGATGAAGTCAAACATCACTGCAGTGTCAAAGCTAACATGTCATTTGACCTCGAGTGTCAACTTGATGCAAAAGGAATGTGACTAGAGTGACCCGGGAGCAGTAGTTGGCTGTCACTGATGCAAATGTGCTGGTCCCCTTGAGAGCTGCAGCCTGAAAGAACTGCTAATTTAAAGAGCATTATGGCAAGTTCTTATAGGCTAGAACTGAAGCTTTTCCCAACTATGGTTAAAAAAAGCAAATGATCAGAAAAACTCCCATGTTCCTCATATGATTGCTGAGATGAGCTGGTGAATAGAAAGGCCATTCAGCAGCGGGGGGGGAAAGCACATGGGGACCTATTGATCCTTTGTTTTCCCATAAAAAGGCCATCCACATGCAGTAGAAAATCACACAACTAAACAGAGTGAGAATAAATTTGTCTCCATCCACTGGAAAATGGAGAAATAATGGGGGAAAATTGTGGAGAAGAACTATGTCATACTAGGGACTGAAACAGAAAGAAGAATGCTGCCTGCCCATTTACAAAAACAGGGTTGTTTTCTTCTTGCTAGGGGATTGTCCAGCCCCACTGTCCTGCAAGATCCATTGCTTCCCACTGTTTATTAATCTCAAAAGGAAACTGTTAGTTATTAGTAATTTTCAGATTTCCTTTTCTCAGTTTTGTGTGGCTCCTGTCTGTCATTATCCTCAATAGTATTAGCCTTAGACTTTTCTAGAGATGCTTTTTCTCTTTCTTTACTTCTGGGTCCTTCAGACTTGATGAGGGAGGTGGCATTGTTCAAGACTTCTGTTGTGAAGCATCTGGTACCAGGCACCCACACCATGCTCTTTAAAGACTGACAAGATGATGTGCTTCAACAAAATAATATTTTTGGTACATGAGGCAAAGGATGACAAATCTGCATATTATTCTTCCTGTTTTGTTGGTCAGGAGCTATGTTAGTGAGGTTAAATTTGCTGAGAATTCACTGCAGGTTCTCTCATTTCACAAGCAGATATTGGTGACTGCATTTTCTCTCCATTTTCCTTATCATCTTCTTGTTCTACACTAACAAGTATAAAGTCTCAAATCAAAGCATCTCCACAATGCCTTGATGGCATCACACATTTCAGGAAGGGGGTGGTACCCAGCAGAAACTGAGCTGTTTCTGAAATACACACAAGAGCTCCTGAGCAGCCACCTGAAAAAAGCCACATCAGCCCCACTGGAATAAAGAGCTGGTGTTTCTTGCACAAGGACTGTCCAAAGACAGGATTTGGCATTTAGATGAGGAACTGGAACAGTTGGTAAATCTTGCACTCTGATGGTGCTACTGGGAAAAGTGTCTTTTGCATTCCTAATTATTGATAATGGGCCAACCTTGTCCTTTGGAGTACTGGCAAATATCAAAACACAGCCACAGTGTAGGAATGAAACAAGAAAAAAAAATTCTCACCTGGTTAGGCAAGCTTTCAGATTGATTGCACAGGCTCTTAGTGTCTCTGTGTGTGCCTTTAGGTAAAGATGGGATTGTGTCAAAACTCCCCTGACACCAGAAATGTGAATCACCCCAGGCCAGAAGGGTTAGTTTTGGTTGGGTGGTTTTGTTTTCTGGGTTAAGGGTGGCATAGCTGCTCAGCTGATTGAGCTGGTGGAGTACAGTGTATTTTTGGTATGTCCTTTGGAGAAGAATGAAATTTCTGGATTTTCTTCTCTTTTTCTTTCCTGCTTGGTCTTTCTGAAGATAGGCTAATACTCTCATTTCTTCTGAGAAAATCCCCCTCCCGTAATTTTTTAAATCCTATTACTCTGGTTTTCAGGGAATTTCCAAACATCCCGGTTTGGCTTATTGAAGTGAGCAGCAAAGTTCCAGCCTGCTCCATACTGGAGCAAATATCCCTTTCTGAGCCACCCTGGAGATGTGCCTGGGTGACCCAGCAGGGTCCTTCCAGCCCTGGAAGTGACCTAGGCAACCCAGCTTGTGTTCAACCTTCCCATGGCACAGTGCAGTCTTTTATCACACTAATGTGGGGCTAGATCCTACAGGGGCATGATTTAGCCCTTTATGACTTTGCAGTTGTTACTGTGAGTTTATTAACCTGGCCTGGAACCACCTCATAAGAAGAGCTGGCTTACAGTAAATAAACAGCAAATTGACCAAGACTCTGAGGGAGTTTCCTGAGTCCTTTGCTTGTTCAGAAATGATGGTATTTAATGGCACAGCTAGAAGAAGCTGCAAAGTCTCCTGAGTGCTTAAAAAAAAAATTCAATGTCAGGATGTGCTTTTAACTCCCCAGATTTTGGTAATACCATTTAAATTGACTTCTAGCATATGTCATTCTCTCTGGAAGGTCTCTGCAAATTGTGAATTGAAGGTCTGAAGCATAATGCATCTCTAAATTCCTTCAGGGATAAAAGGAGCATGGGGTCTTTCTAATATTTTTTTTTTTATAATAGCTCCTGGTGCCTGCTAAGAAAGATCCTATGTGCAGCAAGCAGCTCTTGCTTACTGCTTAATACTGGCATAGCTGGTTTCTGTTTTTCCACAGCATCAGACTGTTCCAGCCTCTTGTCAGTAAACCTCAGTGTACTGCCTGTATCACTGGGCTGTGTTGTTAGCAGAGGGTTACTCTTTGCTCTGGATATTCACAGAGCCAAGGAAACACATTGCAAAAGGAGGCACTGCCCATAACTCCTGATGGAAGTGCACATGCAATGTGCTGTTTCACTGAGCCCTATTGTAACAGGATTTTAGAGCACCTTCACTCAGCATATTGAAATTACATGAGAAGTGCACATTGAAATGACATGAGAAGTGCACAAAGCAGAGTGTTGATGGTTGAGGAGGAGGAGATGAGCTTTTGATGCCAGTTTCTTCTGCACTAACCTTGCAATGATCTTAATTCAGAGTGGAACAAGTACAACTCAAAAGTGTTTTCTGCCTTTACTTATGATCAGGAATATTGATTGTGATACGATTGGTTTGTTGAGTCCCTGTTTTCAATTTTAAACTTATGTTTGCCAAAAGCAAGCACTCAATTGCAAAACAGACATTTGTAGGATTTTCTTTTCCACATTAAAAAAACCCAAACAAGACACACAAGCAAATGTATACAAACCCAAACCTATGCTCCTTCAACAGAATCCCTCAAAAGGGTAGATGTTTGAGGTAGATCTGAGTTTTCATGTACAAACTTGGAAAAAAAGCATAGAAAACAGAGTACCAATAACTGCCACTTAGGAACACTTAAAGGGAAGTAGGAGCACAGTGTCAAATACTCCTGCTTCATTTCTCAGGGATTTTGTGGAGGTTTTATTTCTGGCTTTGTATCATGGGAATTCCCAGTCGCTGGGCTTCATTTTGCAAAACCTTTCAAAACAAAGCTCAGCTTAAACTGCTTATTTTCATCCTTTTTGTGGTTTGATCATATGAAGTTGACATATTTCCCACAGTTTCTTGCCAAAAACATTAATCTGAGGTTCATCTGAAACCCAGTGAAAGTTCGCGTGGAACTGGGCTTGGATTTTAAGGTAATTTCATTGAATCTGGACTGAATTTCAAGGTTACAACAGAACTAAAGTGTGTAGTGGAAAAGACCTGGGTTTTGGTTAACTTCCCTTGTCTACTTCTTGGACATTTAACTTGACAATTTATCTGGACTTTTCTGCCTGGGAATAATAATGAATCGTGGTACCATCTCCTATCACCCCTTGAGCAAAAAGAAGCAAGGGGGAAACCAGAATCTTGTTCCACAAGTATTCTTTCTCTCTGAATAGTGACAAAGGCCAACTCAGTTTAACCACTCAACTCCCTCTGTGCTCCTTCCCTGCCTGATTCCATGGCAATCCTTTAATGAGCTGATTCACCCTGCTTGGGCTCTCTGCTTTTCCTTAAAAAAAAAAAAAAAATGGACAGAGGAGTTGCAGACGGAGTGTGAAAACAAGGTAGAAATTCCTGGATAAGTAAACATTGTCAGCCTGCACTTTAATAGACTCAGTGTAAATGTCTTAATTGAATAAATGCTTTTAGCTGAAGGCTGTCTTTTGACTGAAAGCAAGTGAAATTGGAACTGATTGCTCTAAGATGACAAAGGGTTTAAGAAGACTGACCCGCCTCTAGTGATCTTCTCAGGATCTTCATTACCTCTAATTCAGGAATGCTTGCAGTGGTCACGTTACTTTTCAGTTCTCATCAGATCACTAAGACCAAAATGTGCCTTTAGTTCATTGTCAGTTGCATGCTTCTGGGAGAAAAAAAAAAGGAGAAAGAAAAAGGGGTGATACACACTGCTGAAAGTTTCCTCTGGATGCAAATAAACAGAATATATCTGTGATCTACCTCTTCATAACAGCTTTGCATCCTCCAAAATTACAGCTCTTCAATCTTGGGCCAGCACATGCAGTGCAGTTGCCTGTAGAGACTTTTTGTGTGTATAACATCCTCAAAATAAATTGTTGATATGAAAGGCTTCTCAAATCCCAGTTGTCTCCCAGTGAGAATGAACTTAGCAGTCCCTCATGACACAGCTTATGGTTTAGAGAGGAAAATCCTGGTCCTGTTGGAACTGTGTGCCATGCATGCAGTGGGAATTTAACAAAAGTGCTTTGATAAGACTGGTACATTCAAGGAAAGCAAATCTGTGCTTTGAACAAATTCTGTTCACTTCATCCTGTGCCAGTGCAGTCTGTGCTGCCAATACTCATCTTCTGCCAGTGTAACTGTGCCTAAATAAAGGTTTCTCCCTGGCTGAGTGGGGGTGTCAGCACCACACAGCCTTGGCAATTTGGCTGTCCTGGCAGAGACATGTAAAACAGCCATCTGTACCAGGATGCTGGCCAGACATTTGGGAGATGGAAACAGCAGCTTGCAGCTTATGGGATATCAAAGAGAACATGCTCAGAACAGTTTGTCCCCACATCCGTGACATTGTTTGAAGTAGAACCCAATGCTTTCATTTTAAACCCACACTTTGGTGGCTACCTTAAATTAGGGTAGCTGTATACCCTGCTGCCAAAAGGAATGCAGTTCTGGAGCTCCCAGGGGCTCTGCCAGCTGAAGTGGCTTCAGGGCTGAGGAATCCCAGTAGGGCCAGTGGCTCAGGAAACTCTCCTTAACATCAGGAGAGGTTTTCAGCTTCAGTTGTGGCAGTAGTTAGTGAGACAAAAGGGTGAAATGGATTGAGAGATTGACACAGAAGTTTTCCTGTCAGATCTTTTCCATGTCCAAGCTGTACTGGTACAACTGCAGGCCAAGGATGAGCTGGGAATGAGCTGTTAGGGGCAAAACCTCCTTAAGCCAGTGCTTGCACTGAGAAAATTGATCACAACAGTAAAGCTCTTGAGTATTTCATGAATTTCAAGATAGGTTCTTTCTTTCTTTCTGTTCCTGCAAGGCTGCTTGTTACAGTGTTTACAGCATCTCTGTGCTGACCTTGTCTGAGTGAGTGTAGATTTGTTGTCATGTGTGCAGTGCATGATCAAACAGCCATCGCAAATGTAATACCAAATGTCGAGAAGATTTAATCATATGAGGTGAAACATCTCCCACTAATGATACAACCTAATCACAGGATGCTGTTTTGCATGCATCACTGTCAAATGCTTTAATAGTTTTAGTCAGAAGGTATTTCAGTGATTACAAGCTGCTTGGGATTAAAATTAGTACAATTGCACCAATGGAATAGGATTTGTGTAGTTGCCCAAAGGCACATTTTGAAAAATAGAACTAAATTTCTTGTATAAGTGATAAAAAAAACCTAAGACAGTTTATTTGAAGGTTCATATCAGGGTTGCTCCTAGTGACCCACATGTTTTCTCTGCCAGTTTGTTTGCTTCTCTTTTATGTTGTCAAAGAAAACCCTTCCCTTTGAAATACAGACAAACTTCCAAACATAAAAATAGCATGTCTGCCAAAAAGAATAAATAAATTTTATTGGTGAAAATGACCAAAGAGTGATTTAGAGCAGAGATGTGCATTTTCCCCACTCTTAATAAGTATGTGTGTTTAAGTTATTTTTTCCAGAAAAAGCAGAAATTTTTCAGCACTCTTCCCCAGCATGCTTCCTGGAAATTGGCAAATTTATAGGGTCTGAACTGATTCTGATAAGCCCACAGAGTTCAAAGGACAGTGTGATACTGTGTTAGCTCCTGCCTAGCTGACACTCTCCTGCCCAAATTCTGGTGGATTTGTTAGGTAGAAACCCTGTCAGCAGCAGTGGGTTAATGTTTGTAAGCCTTGCCCACCTGAGGTGAGGCAGGAAGTCTTTAGAAGAGCCTTGTGTGGTGTTTTTATTAGTGCCAGCTTCTCCTGTGTGCTCCTCTGAGCACCAGAACAGTGGGAATGGGCAGGGCTACAGAGGGAATGTCTGTCCTGTGTCTGCTGAAGAGATGGCTGGGGAGATGTCAGGGGATGAGTCTCCTGAACAGCCTGGCAGGACGGAGGGGAAGAGCTGCTGCTGCTGCTGCTGCAGGAATGGGGACAGGGCTGTGTCAGATGGAGCTGCTCACAGAGCAGAGCTCCCAGAGCTCAGCTCTGCCCTGTGCCTCTGTTTGGAGAAGGTTCATCCATAGGGCTTGCAGGATAAGCAAAAGAAGCAGCCTATATCAATTTATTCAGGGCAGCTGAAGGCAAGAGCTTCTTTGTCAAAGTACTGAGGAAATAAGAGAGAGAAACAGATTCTGATCCTCTGAGATCCCATTTTAAAAGGCAAAGGGCACACTTCCTGGCCTCGGTTCTTTGCCTTCATGCAGGTTCTCTTAACTTCAATTTGAATTTACTTTACATGTTGGTTTTGTTTTTCTGAGGCAGAAAAGACATTTAAAGTCTCTAAACTATTAGCTAGAAAGCCTCAAAAACCACAAAGAGGACTAGATAGATTTTTTTTTAACTGATTAGTCAGTAAAAGAAATAAGACTTTTTCTCCAATCAGGTTCCAGCTTCTGCATCTTGGGAATCTTCATTATTATTTTTGACTTGTTAAAGGTAAAAATGTTGTTTCAGTTCTATCTTTCTTGTACTGAGGACCATTTAGTCTGTTTTTAGCTCTCTTTCTCTAAGGCAGTTGGCATTGCTGTTTCACAAACAGTTTATCATAAGTTTCAACCCCTGATGCTTTTTCACTTACCAGAATCTGCTTTTCTTTTCAGTTTTGTTTTAACTCACTGGGGATTCATCAGAACAGAGTTTTACTTGCTTGCAAAATAGTTATGAAATCAGCTGAAAGACCTCTCTCCTGAAAACATTTTGAAGCGTGCAGGATTATGAGTTCTTTGATAAGAAATTCTAAGGTCCAAGCATGTTTTCATGGCCAGGAGAAGGTGGCTGGGAAGTTGAGATGCAGGGCAGGGTATAGGCAGTCCTGTTTTGATTTGTGAATAATCTCCTAAATCCTTTGCATTTTTTGGTAAATCCTATACATGGAATAGTAATTAGAAATTTTCCATTGAATTTCACATATTTCTGTGAAGTTAGATGAAGACATGGCTCAGTGACTGGAAAGTAAATTTGAGCTTATTTAGGTGCTGAAAATAACTCTTGTAGGTTCACCTGTTGCATTAGCTATTTGGCAGGTTGTGTTTGTTATTGTTTATTGTTTTGAGGGATTGTTTGGTTTGTTTGTTTGTTTGTTTTGACTGTGAGTTCTCAAAAATATTTTGTTCAAGTTATACCAGACATAAAGTTCAGTGCTCAGATTATCACAGCTGAGTGAGACAGGTTTTGGGATGGACAGCATGCTCCTGAAAACTTTTCTGGTCCAGTTGTGCATGAAATTCATGGCATTTTATTTGGTTAAAAGTCCTGACAGTGCAGGTGCTACCATGACATTTTGGAATTGCACTTTTCTTAGGATAGCAGATGTCCTCAGTGTCCTGGGACTTGTATGTTTGTACGTACTGTCCCCAGTGGAGCCTTGTGGATTAGGGGAAAAGGGATAATGCATTCTAATCCTCAGGCTTTGGATTTAGAGCAGAAGGTAAAACAACCTGGAGTTTGCTCTTATTTCAGGCTCTGTTACAAGTAAATATTCTCAATATACACAGCATATCTCATACTTTAGCCAGGGCAGGTGTTTAGTTCTGCTGCTAACACAGGAGGCATCTGCAGAAATTAAAGATTAAGAGCAACTAATTGCCAAGGTTATTATCAGTGTGACTTAACCAGAGGGATTTTTTTTTTTAATACTTGATGACAGAATCAGTAAGACAATAAGAATGACAGAATCAATAAGCAAGAGGTTTTTTCCCCCTAGGAAGACACACAGTTACTCCATTTCATGAAGCAGCTCTTCAGTGGAATGGTGCAAGATCCATCAACTATTTCAGAGGTAGTTCAAGAAAATTTTATTAGTATTTTGCCAAACTCAGTGCAAAATCATAGTTTAACTGTCTTACAGAATGAAAAATTAGTTCTGCTTGGGTGTTTAGAAAGTTGCTGTAGTAAAAATGCAGAACAAATCAGTAAACAG
Source organism: Lichenostomus cassidix (assembly GCF_008360975.1). Taxonomy (NCBI): domain Eukaryota; kingdom Metazoa; phylum Chordata; class Aves; order Passeriformes; family Meliphagidae; genus Lichenostomus; species Lichenostomus cassidix. Next base: position 18,932,618 of record NC_139484.1, read on the forward strand.
AAGTTTGATGGTTGAAGCAATATGTCAGAAACCATTTAAATTTTGTCTTTGTGACATGACAGAATTCTCTATGACATGAGGGATAACCAGTTTTAGAAATTTTTAGCTTCTGGGCAGCCCATGGAAGTCTTAATTTCCAGCCACATGGAAGTCTTCATTTCTTGTAATTTATTGCTTCCGATTTCTTCAGGTGGAGCTGTTGTTATTAATCAGAACCTTATTTTTTGCGTTTCTGTGTATAACAATTCATGACATGATGGTGCTCAGCACCACATGAGCATAAAACAACAACAAAATTCTTGTATCATAAGAGAACTTATAATCTGAATTGATGGAGGATAAACTGATATGCCCAGAAAAGGAAGTATCAGGATTTGGAGCAATCAATACCAGTCAGTGCCCGTCTGGGCACGTCAGGGAATTTCCTTTACTCGTCACTACAAAGAAGAGTTTTCAGGTGGGTTTAAAGAAAGATAATACATTAGTTCCAAAGGAGCTTTTCCCATCCCTGAATTAAAGCTCAGGAAAGAACCTGTCTCTGTGTTAATAAGGGCAGAAGGAAAGAGATGGATGTGTGCTGGACACTGACCTGGAGAAACAGAATGGCACCAAGTCAGATTTCTTTAGTGAAAATTATTTTTGCCTGTTTAGGAGTAAACAATTGTAATGGTTTATCATTAGTCCTTTCCATATTATAATCGTCATATTTTCAATAAATAACACAGAAATAATACTTCCTATGCCTTACCTACACAAGGGAAAAAATGATCCTGGGATTGTGGGAGTGTGATAGAGTCAATCTGCCAGGCCTTCCCATATTTATATTTCATTCATCTTGCCATCAGAACACCTCCATGAGCTTGGTTAGGAAAATGCATTGGCAATGTTAGTTTTGGCACTAAAAAAGGAGTGCCTCTCAGATTCAGGATCTGAGCAGCAGGACCTGCTCATGATCAGAATTATTGAGCTAATCTTAGCTTTGATCCTCCAAGGATTTTCCAAACCTGGAGGTTCTTGTGCAAACGCTCTTATTCCTAAGTTCTGGTCTCCAAAATCTCCCAAGCATGTGGGCTGTTGTAAAGCTGCTTACTTTTTGTCCACAAGGAATTTTGTGAAACAGCTGGAGAGCTCTGCAGGCTGTTTAACTCCATAGTGCAGTTCCCTCCCGCCGGCAAGGGAATGTGTATTCCAAGGATGTTGCTCTGAGCAATCTGAAGATTGCTTGATAGAGGTTCTTTATTCCTTGTATTACAGTTCTAGATGTTATCACATTCAAAACATATTTGAACTTTCTGGTAAACATTCAGCATCTCTTTGAAGCAAAAAAACACATCATGCCTCTGTTCCATAAGAGCTAGCAACAGTGGTTTTTGATGCTCAGGGGTAAATTCATGTGGAAACATTGATGCCTTTGGAGTGTTCTCCTTCATTTCAGCCATAGAAAAGGTCCTGCTAAATTCTATCCTTGGGGAGAATAATTTATAACATTGTATAAAGAAATTAAGCAATGGATATTCCAACAGTCATGTGAAGAGTTATAACTGTGGTGGTGCACTGAAAGGTAAAGGCTGCACTATTAAACCAGGTGGGTGACTTCTTTTTCCATTTAGAAGCGTCAGAAATGTGAACAACTGACAAAACATTTCCAGTGGCTTGATTCTTAAATGTTCAGCTCTGAGATTTCCCCACCATCAGCATCAGGCTCAGTGGTTATGAAGCTTGGTGACTTGCAAGACCTTAGCAAAACCTGAACGTCAGACTTGACTGGAAGCAGCGAACGTTGCCCTTTCTCATGTGGCAGTCTTTCTCAGGGACACCCTCAAAACAGAACTTGTGAGTCTCTCAGCTACCCCCAGACTACTTGATTGATTGATTGATTGACCAACTCCATGTTTATGCAAAAGGATCAAAATGGCAAAAAATGGCTTTCAATTAATACCATTCTAAATTTTCTCTTTGCTGATTTTCAGCAGCAGGACTGAAAGCAGAGTTTGAGTGATAGGAGTTCATTACCCTGTCTCTGCTTCTACTTGCAGCCAAAGTAAGAGCAACATTTTTTTCCTCTCCTGTGTTCAAGTTGTGACTCACAGTTCAGCAGCTAAGTGGGGCATACATTGCAAGAAGTAGGCTATGAAATTGCTTGAAAGTCTGGCATTTCCAAAGCAATGTCACTGAACAATCTTGTGCCAGCTTGTGTCTCGGGGTGCATCAAGCACAGCACATCACCAGCTGGCTGGAGGAGGTGACTGTCCCGCTCTACTTTGCACTGGTGCAGCCTCACCTCGAGCAGTGTGTGCAGTTTTGGGAACCACAATATAAGAAAGATATAAAGGTGTTAGAGTGCACAAAGGAGGGCTAGAAATAGGGTGAAGGCTCTAGAGGGAGAGCCTTACAAGGAGAAGCTCAGGTCACTTGGTCTGTTCGGCCTGGAGGAGGCTGAGGGCAGAATTCTGAGGTGGAGCCATCTATTAGTGGGCTGGGTCTGTCTCTTTCTTCCAGTGTCAAGAAAGAGGAAAAAGAAAAAATTATGTCTGCTCTAGATTCCCTTACCGACCATCTCAGGGCCATGAAATGCCATTGTGATTGTCCTTGAACTACTCCTCACAGCTTTATTACTACCCACATGGAAGAGATATAATGGGTAATATTCCAAGGGCCCTTGGGCCAGGCTAAGTTTCCTAGTGATGTCCTTAAACCAGAACCAGTAGTTCTTTTCTTGGGAGGTTCTTCTTGACCTGCAGTTCCTTTGCCCTTATGAGTAAGATGTTTTTTCCAAGTTCTAATTGGTGATATGAGCTACAGAGTCACTTTTATGTGGTTGTTCAATGTACAGCAGACGACATAAAATGAAGAATTATTTCCTGGTGACAAGACTCAGACAGGACTTTAAGCCCTGAAATTATTGGAGTGAACTCACTCTGGTGAACTTGCTGATCACTGGACTGACCTGGATCTACTCAAGAAGGAAAATATGGACAGCAAGGGACTGAATACATAGAGAAGCTCTCTGATGACAGTGGTAATGGAAAGAATTTCAGCATGTAAGGCAGGAGAAAAAGACAAAAATATCCCTGTGGTTAAGGATGCAGGATGTAATTTTTTTAAGTTACATAACTTAGTTTATTTGGGAATTTAGGCCTCTCTATTTCAGTTTAATTTTCTGATAAACTTTGCATTATTTGCATTCTATTTTGCAGATAGATTTACAAATCCATGTCTCCTCTTGGAGGCAAGACAAACAAACCTCTCATCTCTTTTCCTTCCAAAGGCAGGAAAAAGAGGTACCTGCCTTTGGAATAGAGAGATGAAAAAACATACCTGCCCAGAAAGTGATCTAGGAAGGAGGGTCTGGGAACCACTAGCAGGTGTATAGCAGGAATGAGAACTAAAGTATAATCTTTCTAGACTCAGTATTCTTAGTTTTATCCCGGGATTTGCATGCCTGCAAGCTAGATGGATCTGCCAGGATCAGATAGTCTGTAGGTCTGAGTTTCATTCATCAGATTGCTCTCTCCCTGTTTGAAATTCTTCCTTGGAAGGAGAGAATCCATAATCCAAGTGCCATCAGTTCACACTAGATTTAGATGCTTATGTGAGCTTTTGCTAAATCCGGTTAGCTGTTAGTGTTGAACTCTGAAAAACAAGGTGAGGAGTAAAGGGTGTGGGAATCTGCTGTTGTACATCAGTCTCAAACAGCATTAGAAGGTTTTGGATGTATGCAAGCAGTTAATTTACTCCTGAATTTATTTTTTGTGTAATAATCTCAAGAGTCTCAGCCATAGATGAGCCTGCATCGACTTCAAAATAGCAGCTCCAATCTGCACTGTGGTAGTTACTGTCACAATGGGAGTGGCAGCACAGAACAAAGGGAACTTGAGAGCTGGCACAGAGGGGTTTCCCTACAGTGTCTGACCAGACAGAGCTAGAGGAGTGAGATCTGAAAACCCTGCTGGATTTTCTCTGAAGTCCATATGTTACTTGAAAGGGCATTAGAAAGGTGCACCTGCTCCTAGCTGGAGAACTTGCTAAAACACCTTAAGCCTACACATGACAATCTGTACACAGCCCATATGCTGGCAGATGCAGCTTTAAGGTCATGGGGGGAAATGAGGTTGTCGGGATAAGGGAGATTATTTGCTCACTAAAATGTTGAAAGTTGCCTTTGTTCTGTCTAGTAAATTTTTCCATTGCTTTCTATGCAGTACATGCATTTTGTAATCAGTGCACCATTTCATCACTTCCTCTTTCTGCTGTGCACAGAGAAATTAATGCAGCTGGCATGGGGCTTACAGGGGTTATTGGGAGGCAATCACCAATGGAAGACCAAAGAGAAACTGAGTCAGTAGCTCAGGGGAAAGTCCAGTTCATCTGGGTGCTGACATGTGTGCACTGTCACTAAGAAAGCAGCTTGCCACGTCCCCCAAGCAGGGCTGGAAGGTGTAAAGACTGAGCAAAACACAACGCCCCAGAGCTCACAGCTCTGGGAATGATGACTACAAAAGCAGGTTCTTCTCCCAGGTGTTGCTCCTTTTCCTGCTTGTCCAGGTTGCCCTTTTGGCACTCCAGAAGAAACCAGCCTTAGCTACAGTACCAAGGTTGAGCGTAAAGTCTGGAAAGCATTAATTGACTTAGAGCCATTAAGCCTCACCCTGTCTCGCATCCCCAGAGCCAATCAAAGTTGCAGCATTGCTGTGGCAAAGCAAAGGTGCTGTTCAGTCCAGACTGGGGGTGCAGGAGTAACCTTTGTTCCCAGAGCACAGACAAAGTTTGGGAGCTGTGAAACTGAAGGAAGTGAGCGATGGAAAGGGAGGCAGATTTTCAAAGGAAGCGTGTGGGGTGGTAAAACTCGAGCAAAGCAAGTATGTGATATGCAGAAGGGAAGAAGACACTTATTGGATCCACATGTGACAACAAAGGGCAATAGAAAGAAATCTGCTTAAATGTGGGCAGAGAGAGCATTAGGGAGATCCAGCATGTCTTCCACACAGATCCTCAACCCCCTGAAGCAGGAATTCAGCTCCATAGCGCTGAAGCCTTCATATAATCCCTTAGCCAGAAGTCTCCCCCAGTGTGTTCTGTAGACTACAGGCCATTTTACTTCGGGAAAGATAACTGATGACAGAATGTGACCTCACTGCCAGTCAGGATTCAACTGCTTCCTATGGTTGCTTCTCGTTGTTTTTTCCCCTCTTGTTACTTTTACAGGGCTCTACATGGTTGTAGGAAATGGCTGAAGAGCATGATCCTGTTAGAAGCACAGAAATCACCTTTTCTGTTCCACAGTTCAATTGTAGGCAGGAATTCCAGAGTTCCCTTCTTGTACATTGGATATAGTTCTACACGAAGGACACAGTGTCCTGTGGCAGAGTACCTTATAGTTTTACAAGGTGATCTAACTTGTTGAGGAAGCTTCAGAACACTTATCCCCTATTTTTTGTGCTTAAGGAATAGCTTGTTTTTCTGCTTTGCAAAAGCAGTAACAACCTTGCAAGGCATCAGGAAGAAAAGAGCTGAGACTTTGTTCTCCCTGTGGAGCTTTCTCAGAAAATATTACCTAACTCTGCTGTTAGTTGGTGGATCAGTGGCCAAATTTTATCTTATTAGATTATATTAATAAAAAAAGTGCATCACAAAGAATATTTTGTTTTACAAGCCCCTGCACATGTCTTTGCCTCGTTGCATATGCCACAGAAAACCAGTTAGCTCCATTTAGACCTACTGAGAAGTAGCACAAAGGAAAAGACTGCATTTTACAAAGTTGTTTCTATTATTCTTGAGCAACCAAAATAGCATCATTTCTTCAAGTGCTGCACAATTTCTGCTGAACACAGAAACATCTATGTAACTTGAAATTTCATTGTCCTTAATATCATGTTCTCCAAGAAAAATTACCGCAAATTAAAGTGTTCATAGGTACAGTCAGTTAAAGAAACCTTTGAAAAATCTGAGCCAGCTGACAATTTTTTAAAGCATTTTTTTTAATTTGGTTTTTAATGAGCTATTGTTTTTCAATTGCTAACTCCATAGGAACTCCACCACATTCTAGTTCTGTATATTTTCTGCAGAATAACAAGATTTTTTCCTGTTTCTGAAAGAATAGCTGAGCAATGGCTATTCCACAGTTCTGCAGTACTAACACATAGTAGTGAAGGAAGGAGGGACAGGGAAGTGTATGCAGAGAATCCTGTTAATCCAGGCAGTGTGGTAAACTCACACTGGACACAAGCCAGAAGGATGTGGAAGCCATGGGCTTCATTCCCCCATAGATTATTTGTTTCTGACAGTGTTAATTCTGAGTTGTAATCTCTAGAGTGTTTGGAGAAGAGGTGGTCTGATCAATGTACTGGATCAAACTTTAAATAACCTTTATCAACTATTTCTCACAGTTTCAGTAGGAGAATTTGGGAAATTTTGTCCCTCTGCTTCTCACAGGTATTTTTACCTCTCCTTTAAAAGAGATCAATTTGACAGCTTCAGAGGGGTATAAAAAGAAATGTTTGTAAGGCCTTGACCCGAAGGGAACCATTTACACACCACTAGAGGACATGATTTTTATATTTCCTGGTAAAGATTTGTGCTTTGTTAAGACATAAATATGAGTAGCAGTGCCCCTTTGGATGAATACAGCAAAACTTCTAAATCTTTCTGGGTTATTTCTGCTGGGTGTGATCATTATGTTCAAAACTCATCACTGCCTGATCCTGTGGAGTGTAGAGCAGACTGGAAAGATGCTCCTGAGCTGTAGGTGATGGAAAAGCCATCTCTGTAATGGGTGGTGATGGGATCCTTTCCTTGTTCCACTTAGTTAAAATCAGGCACAGATCTTTGCTGAGACGTGGAGTATGGTTTTGGTTTTTCTGCCTTCCAAGGAAGAACACACAAGAAGTCTCATGGCAACCAGGACCAGATGCTGGAGCCATGGATTTTTATGAAGGGATTTCTGGCAACCACATTAAATAATACCATTAGCCGACATGTCGGCTCTCTGAAGCAATTTTTATATCATCAGCACTGCAGATGGCTGATTTGTTGCAGCACTGGCTGACAGTTAAAGTTATGAGCCCCTGCAATTAAAGACTCTTCTACTTGTCAATGTTTTCAAGTTTGCAGTTTCTCTTCCACTCAGGGTGATGGTAGTATATAGAAGAACTATGAAAGGGAGAGGAGGAGAGAATATTCTTTCACCCCAACAGGACTCAGTTGTTTTATCTGTTTTAACACCAGTTGAATTTCTTTACTTCTTAGTAGTGGTTCTATCTTATCAGAATTCTTCACACCTGTGGCATCTTTGAAATGGCCTCTAGAAATGACAAGAACTCACCCTTTAGTGACTGATATCTCAGTCCAAATTAGCCCATATTATGTCATTCAGCAATACTAGAAGAACAAGTTCTGTTTTCCTTTATATGCATCATCTGCAAGATTTCAAGATTGAGGATGGGAGAGCTGCCAGTGTTGTAGCAGAGGATGTATGCAGGTAGATGAAAACAGAATCTATTCTGTAGAGTGCAGGAGAGACCTGTTGGTAAACGCCTCTGAAAAGAAATGCCATGGAACTCAAGCCAGTTAGGTTTGTTTTATTACAGTCATTCTTCTCCACGGTGTTCATTAAATAGGAATTCTGTGATTTTCACCTCAGACTTCACGGCATTGATGAAAACCAGAAACCAGAGTAAGTTCCTTCTTCAACATCATTAAAACTATAATGGTGATTATTCACTGATCATATAGCCTCCACCCCACTTTGCCAGCACTGTTTTTATTTCAAGAGCTTGTGTCCTACTGGTGCTCTGCAGCTCATTTGATGCTGTGAAGTGTGGTGGTTGCATCAGCAAAGGATGGACATTAAACACTGGCTCAGGAGGTGTTTTTAATTTCTGGTTCTATACTTGAAAGCACCCCAAACACTGTATGCATGGTGATGCCCATACTTTGGAATTGTGCATTGTCTGACAGCTACATAGAAATAAACTTGTTTTGCACTGAAAGGCTTATCCTGCAGAAAACTGAAAAAGGGAAACAAGCATAGAAGGGAAATGATGCACATACAGCTACAGAAAGCATCGTGATCAGGGAGAGAACTTCCTGCCTTGCTCTGGTTCACCAGGATGTGTTGGCAACGCAGTCTCCAAGGTTCCATGAAACATCCTTTCCTTTGACCACATTTCCTGACAGACACACACCATGTGGTTGTGGTCTTCTGCAGTTCTGTTTTGATATCTTCTGCAGGGTGGACAAAGCTTGTGAAGTTTATAGAACTGAAATCCACTAATCTGTCATGTACTCTTGGAAAACAGTGTGTAATCATCTACCTGCCTGTGCTTTTGAAGCAGCTCAGTGCAGGCTCAGGCTTTTCCTAAGTGGGTGACCCGAAGAGTTTTAGCAGATTTTCATGCACATGGATTTCACACTGTTCCTTGTTGGTGTTCCCCCTGTTTGATCACAGCACAGCTATACAGAGCTTAAATTGCAATAAAATGGTTTAGTGAAACTGCACATAGTGATCTCTGATTTCCTCTTAGGAACTACAATCCTCCTTATTCTCTGCATCCTGGAGTTTTGTTGTTACTTTCATGGTTGGAGTTCTCTTGTAGCCAGTTCCACCCTGTTTATCCAAATGCTCTCCCTCCTTCCCTTTTCAGAAGCAGAATATTTGAGGGCATTTCTTGAGCAGTGGAAACCTCCTCAGAGCCTTGTGCTGCCTTAGTCAGAACACTTTTAAGGATAACCTCTAATCTGTGTGAGTGAGTAACTGAAGGCCCATTTGTCCCAAGGGAAGGAAACCTTGGAAATGGGAGCCAGAGTAGAGTGTTCAGCAAATAACAAAACCCTTTTCTCTTTGTTCACATCAAACATTTGTGTTTGCCAAGAGAGGCAGAAACTTCTGCATGACTATTTAGAATGCCACCTGCTCATTTAGCATTATGAATTGCATCTAAGCCTACTCTTAAATTAATCCTGTCCTCAAAGAATGGTTAATAATTTTGCAGGAGGAAATACTCTCTTGCAGAGATTATCCTCAGCAATCTGTACATATTTCTTAACTTCTTATTTCTCCCCTTTGCTGGAAAAAGGAAGGTATAGACCAGGCTCTAGATCAATGAAGTAATTAATGCTGATTCTTCATAAAGAACTACACTGATATATAATTGATTATTTGAAAAATGGGTAAAAATCAGTATTGTATTAAACCTCTCTAGCTAGAATCAAATGGAAATTGTTTTGTGAAAATATTTCATTTCATTTAAAATATGAAATAGAAATTGCTTTAAAAAATAAAAAAAATTAGTTTTCCTACATGGTCCAAACAAACCAAAGCAGATTTGTTTTGCCAACTGCATTTTTCTGTGCTTAAAACAAGGCCTACTGCATAGGTTGTGAGCAGGGTAAAGTGGATAACACCTAGAACCTCTGCCTCCTAATTCTCACCAACAATTGGCAGATCAGCTGGAATACCTTGATGTAAAAATAGAGTTATTTTTACGTGCCCTTTTAAGACTTAAATATATACTTGGGTCATATATATGGGCATCTTCCAATAACCATGAAATTCAGGTAAAACCAAATGAAGGAAATGTTAGATTTTTTGCTTTATAAAATTTCTTTCAATGCAAGGAAGCAAACATTTTCAAGCTACAACATTTCTGATAAAATCTTTGGGGCTAGGAAATTGAACTGAATTGCTGAAAAATGGAAGGACTACTCTGGCTTTTGTTGCACTATGAAAGGTGAGTACAGTGTTCTCCCAGAACCCCAGCAAACTGGAAAATGTGGCACTGCTGATTTCTGGAGGCTTGTTTTCAGACGTTTTCATAAATGCTTTCTGCATTTAACTATCGTTGTTTCTGAATTCTGACACAGTGGCTGTATTATTGTTTCAGCACAAGAAAGAGGTAGGAATTGATTAAAAAAAAAAAATACATAATTAGATTCAGAGCCTCTCTTGTTTTACCATTAGTCTTCTGATGAATTTGCCAGTCATGCAGTGATGTTCATCCCAACATTAGAGCCAAAAGTGATGAGAAACATCTTACTTGGAGGAGGTTATGCTCTGATAAAGTAGCACAGCTCTGCTAAGGAGAGATGACAACAAAGCAATAATATTTAAACACTACTGTAAATCTGAGGAAGAAATGGCAGTCTTTAGTGTAAACGTCCTTCCTGTCAGCCTGTGTCCTACATACCTGTTTGATGGGCTCCATTTGAAGTACTGTGTAAATGTTTAGTAAGAATCTCTCTCAGGTCAGCTCTTATTAATGCTGAGTGTGTGCAGAACAGCTCGCAGCATCTGAATCTTGGTTTCTGGCAGAGAGCCTTTCCTTTCTATTATGCTGGGAGAGAGGGAATGCAAACTGCTAGGGAAAAGTAGTGAACTGACAGCAGATGAGAGCTGCAGCCTATCATGGTTGTGAAAGTATTCATCCTAAACCATATTTAGACAAGAACTAAAGCAGTCACTATCTATTCTGTTTCAAGAATAGCTGTTTTGAAGCCACTTCTGTTACATGAAGTAACATGTAAACAGCTTTCAAATGACTGTTTCTTGCTTAATAGAATGAAACACTGAGGAGTCCAAATGGTGTCAGTGAAGCTACTAAGTCTGTGTTGTTTCCTTGCAGACTTTTGCTGCCCATCAAAAGTATTGACTCAATGGCAAGCCTTTGCAGTTACTGAGAATAACAGCAGAAAAAGGAACGATAGTAACAGTTTCTGTCTTCTCCCTCACCATTGTTGGGGTTTTTTTGTAGGAAAGGAAAGTCTGAGCAGATTTGTGCAGGAAGAGATGCCTACCCAGACAGACAGAGCCAGTGCTGTGCTTCTCCTGTAGCTGGAGAAGGTTTGGTTTTGCTGAGCTTTTTTTTCTGCCTTGGATGTGCAGCCTGGTGGACAAGAACCCTGCAGTCTATGAGCTCAGGAGCAGCAGTTCCCAGCTTCCTGCGAGATACACACCATGCTAAAGAAAGGGGGAGAAAGGCTGAGCATCAGCTGTTTTTCTTGCTTTGGGTGTAGTAGCTGCTCTGTTGGGGGCAGGGAGGCTCCAGGAAGGTTTTATTCTTCAGAGCTTTGTAATCCCCCTCTTCACTGGAAGCTGGAAGGGGACAGCTGGGGACACAGCAGGCAACCTTTCAATTAAGTGGAAAGAGTAGGAAATTTTCCACTGACAGTTTGTTCCCCTCTTGACCAGACAAATTTGCAAAACAGAACACTGTTATTAAAAAAAAAAAAAAAAAAGTAGTTCTTGCAAAAACAAGCTGATAACCCTCTTTTGGGGAGAGAATTGAAAAAAATATTTGAGCTTCTTCTCCTTAGTTATTTCTGTATATTGAAAAGTGGGGAATTTTTTTCCAATCCAACCTTTTTTTTCCACATGTTTAAATAAGACCTTAAACATTACAAAATTTTGAATTTGAAATTTATGCATTTAAAAACTATATCAATAGATATTTCAGTCTGAAATATGTTTGGGATTGTAGGTTTATGAACATGAATTTTTTGGGGTGATTTGAAGCTTATGCTCTGATTTGGGAGGGATTTTCAAGATCTTACAAATACTTAGGGAATATAAAAGCCATTCCTCATGCAGCTGCTGGATGCTGTGGTGAGAGTTTGGAAAATATGGATCCATTCCCTGAACCTGACAGAGGTTACCCACCAAATTCCTTTCACTTAGACTGTCAAACTACTTTCATTAATAATAAATCTTCCTTTTTCTGCACTGACCAGCAACTGAACACCTTAAATGTAATAAAATCGTAATTTTCTTTATTTTTCTTCAACATCTTTTTTGTTGAAGTGTAAGAGCCTATTTTGCCACACATAAGGCTGAAAAACATCCCATCTTCCTTCACTAAATAACATGCCCAGAAAAATGTGTTAGCATATTTTATCCATACTTCAAAACAAAAGCTGTGGTTTATGAAGTCTTTGAATCCTTTGTGCACTGGCTGTGGGTAGAGATGATTGAACTCCAGCCAAAGATTTTGAGAGGGCACTGTTGAGTTTATTAAACATCTGGGAGGCAGACCAGGTTTCCTGCAAGTCATTTGGTACAGAAGCTTCGTACTCTAACCAGGGCTTTGAGGTTTGCAATTACAGTTCCTAGGAGCCATGGCTGCTGCAAGTTGAAAGGATTCATTTCCTCCATGACTTGCTGTGACATGGCTGGGATGGCTGGAAGTGACAGAAGAGAATGTCTTTCAAGCTAATAGATCATCCATTATAGCAGTCCCAGGCTGGCTACGTGCCAAGCAGACACACAGGAGAAACAAACCCAGTGCTAGTAAAAACTTAAAGCAAACATGGTAGGATCCCTTTCTCCATTTGATAATCCATTGAAATGGACACCATTTTGTCCTCATGACATGTGCAGTACAAGACTCTGCACTCCAAAAGCACTTCAGAGCTCTCCAGTTCCAGAGCAGTTCGGGGAGAGTTTGTGAACATTCCAAAATCCAGAGGAAAGATTGGCTTTGGCTATGGGAGGAGGTGGTTTGTTTGTTTTAATTTGGGGTTTGGTTTTTGAGGGATGGGGATAGTGTTGTTGGTTTTGTTTTGTTTTAAGGGTTTTTCTCTGCAGACATCTTTTTTTCCTCTTTGCTCTTTCCTGCTGTTTTCCTAAACCAATGAGTGTGTTTCTTATAGCCCAGATCCCAACACTGCACTACAGGGAAAGATGCTCAAAGCTTCACTGGCCAGAGATCAGACTGCTGCCTGAAATAACAAAGTGTGGCTGTTCATCCATGCACTGTTGCTGCACCCACTCCTCCAGCAGCCTTTCCCAGCCCCCAGGATGGCAAAGTTTAGTGCAAAGAGGGGCTTTTTGGCTGCTTGTATGAGTGTGGTGAGTCTGCAGGAGATTATTATTCAAACCCTTGAACCCGTGTCAGGTTGTTAATGTCTTAATGTTTATTCAAGGATCAGAGACTGCTGGCAGGTGTCACAGTAAATGGGAGGCTGTCAATAAGCAAATGACTTGCCATTCACAGTGTGATTGCTGCCAGCGTGCGACAGGATGTCAGGCTGAAAGAGGAGAGGATGGGGAGGCAGGAGAAACTGTAAATGTTTCCCTGTTTTGAGGAAGTGAGGGAGAAGGCTCCATCAAGAGCCATTGTAAATCAATATTTACAATACACAGAAATAAAGATCCCAACATCCAGCTTTGGGATAACGCTACTAAACGAGGGGTTTAGGTCTTTTAAAGCTTCAGGCAAATGGCATTGACACTTTCAGAAGCATTTGCACTTCTCCATCAGGAAAGAAGCCAGACTATATTTATTGGTATTCCCGTTTCTCCTGTATTAGTACATCATGTGCATAAAAAGAGACAAGGTCCTAAATTAGAGTTTTTACCCATAGTTAAAGATAGTGATTGTGCAAAGTATGTTATTTCTTCTATATAATCTGCTTTTAGGCATACCTTCCAGCCCATGAAGTTCTGACCTCCCAAGCCACACAGAACTTGGGGATCAGGATTCAGTTGTGTTCTTGGTGTTAGGTGTTCACATGCTGCATCATCTGCCTTTGAAAATGCCACCCTTTCTTTGTCTCTAAAACAAGGTGGAATATTTTTCAAATTTGCAAAGACTTATTAATTAAGACACGTGGGGGTAATTTTATAGATTTTAATAAATCTCCTTTTTATTTATAATTATTTCACCCTGGACAGTTTATTCCTTTGGGACAATTAAATAGGGGTCATTGATAGCGCGAGTGATTGCAATGAAAAAACAGCATCTTTTAGCAAATGGGATTAAGCCATACTGAGTCAGGATCAACTTCTCCCCTCCTTTTCACAGTCTTGGTGCTAACATGGAGGGCACAGAGAACATAGAAGAGTCTCTCCATCATCTCAGCTCTGGTGCCCACAGCACTGAATGGGATCACTGAAGAGCCAGTCCAACTCAGGCCCTAAAGCTTGGCACTGATTTTCTCCATTGTGAGAAGGTCTGTGACAATTATGCTAACAAATTCTCACGTGTGCTTGCAGGGCAGGCACAGAGCTTGTCTGAATCTGGGCAGCTCTTGCATTAAAGGCAAATTAGAGGGAGCGTATTCTTTCAATTTTCAAGGCCCTGTCCAAGGCTTTGTCACAGAATGTTTTCCTTCAGTAGGTAACAGGAAGAAATAAGAAAGCTATAGTCAACACAAGAATATGAGCAATAACAATAGGTTTCTCTCCACCAACTTTTCAGAAGAGCATAAATAGAATTTTCTGAATTTTGTCCTTGCTTGAAGCAGGCACCTGCCACCAATACTTTGTCAGAATTTAAGCAATTGGAGATCAAAGTTGTAAACTGCTAAAATCAGTCTCATTACAAAAGATCTACAGGAACTACTGTATGCCTACCATTCAAGTGCCCTGAGTGCTTTTACATCTCTTAATGTCCACACACAACCCTTGCACTGCCACACTACTGCATCTAAACACTGAGGATTGTTGCTTGAATCCCTCTGTCAGATCACTGCAGTACACACTTCATTTCAAACTTGAAGCCAAGGCAAAGTTTAGGTCATCTGCTAGACTGGTTCCTCTAATCAACATATTTACAGTGTGAATTGAATTTGAAGCAGTTTTTTGGACATTCAAAGTAGTCAAATTTTTGGTGTCTGGCTCTGCAAACAATTTAACAGAAGTGTCAAATTCTGCAGGTGTTCTAATGATTTCAGCAGGAGTTCTGTGCACAGGTTTCAGTGTGCCCTAGTATTGCCAGACTTTCAAATTTCAGACAATTGACTTTAGATTCTCAATCCTTCCCTTCCATCCATTTGCACAAGAGTACTCCCTGTGTAAGGAATTCTGCTGAATACTTTTTGAAATGCCAAATATGTTGTGCACTTTTTATGTAACATGACTTCTCTACAGTGACTTAAATACTACTTTTCATTTGCTTTGCCTTGCATTTCATTTAAAACCACAGGCTAGTTTTGGCAAGCATTAAGAGCTTTTAAATTGTTTGTAATCTGTTTTTAATATGATCCTAGCTCAAGTTCAAGCTGAATAAACATAGGGCTGAAATGAAACCTGATGTCTTTCTGCTTCATGCAGGGAACTGCTACAAACCACAGGGCAAGGGCTCATTTATTTGCACAGCAACAAGTATTAAAATGAAAAAAATATGGGTACTGGCTGTTTTCTCTTAATTATTATTCTTTGGTGACCTTTTGGAGTTACAGGAGGCAGAAAGCAGCTAGTTTAGCCAATTGTTTCACATTGCTCTGATGGAGAACTGTCCAGACAGTTACTTGCTGAAACAAGAGAGAACGTTCTCTATTTAGGTTTAAAATTCACCACCATTTTTTCAACTGTTTTACCATGCTTGCATGACCAGCAAAAGATTGCTGGGTGAAATGAGGAAAATGCTTTCTGATTTATCAGTTGGAAATTATGAGTATTAGGCAGGGGCACATAACACAGGCAATGCTGCAGAGGGTCAGGATAAACCTGCAGAGAGGGAGGGTGAAGGTTGTTTTATCAGTACACAGATTTTCAACCACATAACAGAAGTTAGTCCACAAGAGAATAGAGTTAACAACTACATTTACAATATTCCCAGGCTTGGTGACTTTTCTGAAGCTTCATTTCCTCAAGCTATGTGATACCATTACATTTGCTTTCCCCCTACCCCCCATTCTTTATAACTTCTAATTCTTCTGTCTTAGAGAGATAGGGAATGGTATGAATATGCTGATTTGAAGCATATTAGCTCACTTCTTAGTAACCAGAAAAATAAACAGGGATATCTTGAAAAAATGCATTTTCATTCCATGAAAGCATTGAAATTTTAAAGCTCTCGCTTCTTTGGCAGTCAGTATTGGCATTGCTGTTAAACTTGCCTATTCTGGAGTGGGTCTGAAAACCCAGGAGCCTGGTTACAATTACCTAGAATTGTAGTTTGTTTGCCATGGGATTTTCCATGTCTCCTACATAGAAAAATAACCTTCTCTCCTAAAGTCCATTTTGTTTTGAACTACCACATTCTGTTCTCACATGCCGAGGACTTTATAGTAATAACAGAGATAAGATGGGGCTGTGGATGAAATTTTCCACCACTCAAATACCCAGGCAAAGCAGAGGTCTTGTTTGCAGTCCAAGCCTGTATTTCTGCCACAGTGGAGGGTCTCATGTCAAAGTCCAGCCTAGATGCTGGGTTTCATGCCAGCAGATCCAGCCATGAGGACCAGGCCTGCATTTTAGGAGAACATTGCCTGCACAGAACTTGTATGGCAAGCATTGGTTTAATGGGTTTAATCATAGCCCATGTAGTTTTTTAGGCTTAAATGTGCTTAATTCCCTTAATCTGTGCTGCTGTTGTGAGGACTACCATATCAAAATGGGAAGAATACACAAGCAAAACATCTGAGCAACCCAGACCAGGCATGTTCTGCGCTTGAAACGTTGACTCATAACTGTAATTCTTTACCTCCTTCCAAGCTTTGATCTGCTCTCAACTCTTGCCAAATGATTCATAACCACCTGCTCTGCTGCGAAGGAGGGCTGAGCAACACCACACAGAGTCGTTCAGTGCATCACCCGTGCCTTCCCTGGGATATTCCTCCCTGCCAGGGAGCCCACAGGCTGCCTTCACTCTTGTCAGCCTGCACCAAAACAAAGCAGGATAAATGTGCCTGTACTTGCAATTACTTCGGTGAAATATTTCTGCTTTAATCAAAGATGTTGTCTGAGAACGCAGGGGACAAGGGGAAGGAAAAGTAATGTTTGCCCTTGAATCTGAGAGGGATAAAAATAAAAAGGGAAACCCTTTATCTGGATGAAGTCTAAACCTTTTTTCCAGTAGATTTCTTGTACATATAGTAGCAAGGGTTGTCTGATTAAGGGAATTGTAGGGGCAAACAGGATTCAAGAAAGCCAGGCAGTTTATTGCATTGAGAAGCCTGTCACAGAGAGGAATCAGAGGTAGAACCACCACAGAGCAGAGCCTGAGGAAAATATGTAGCACCATCCTCTAACATATTCACTAAAATGTGAAAAATATGTGTACAAGTGCTGTGACCCCTGAGCTGGCATTGTGTCATCTTCCTTCAGAAATAATATCGCAATGTCATTTTGTTATATTTCACATTATTTGTGCCACTGTCCGAAGGGACAGAGCAAGCTTCTGTGTGAATCCAGAACCTGAAGACTTGCAAGTAATTTCTAGAATCCACAGTGAGACCACATGTGTGTTTAAGCCCTAATTCCAGGGAGAGAGTTGTGTGCACAAAAGCCCTTTGTGTCGGGGTTCCTTTTACTGTTATTTACATTACCAGCACAATTATTTTAAAACTAGTTTTTACAAGTGTTTCTTTCTAGATCCTCTATTTAAAGAAATAGGAATGCGGGTAGGCAGGACTGTGTGACTGTCTCCAAAATCATCCTGGCCACAGAATGTTAGGTTTATTCAAGCTCCTTCTATGCTTGAATGTAGAAATAATAGCTAGAGGCACCTGCCTTTCAAGCCTTTAACTACCAGGGGCAGTTTTTCTTCAATTAGTGAAAGATCTGATGCATGTAGTTAGCCTCACTTGTAAAGCAGAGGCTCTGACCTGGCTGCTGCCACTCCATCTGAACACCTTGATTGGATGTTCTGAGGGATCAAAAAAGGAAATTGAGTATAGATCAGTAAATGTTAGGAGGGGGTGGAGTGCAGGGGAAATTGGAGTATTACTCCCCAAATCTGAGCTTCAGTTGCACCTTGAACTGTGCATATGCAGCTCCATTTCCCTCATCTCAGAAGGTTCGGAGGTACTGCAAAAGGTTGGTGGAGGATAACAAGGATTGTCTGAGATTTGGACCCTGTTCATGAGTGACTGGGTAAACCCTGACTTTTCAGCCCAAAAAAGTGCTGGCTGAGAGTGCTGTGCAAGAATTAAAGAAAACTCAACAGTGCTCTGGGGAGAGCACATAGAAGCAAAGTGTTTGTCACTCCATCCTAGAGCAATGGGGCAGCAGATCCAAGCCAGCCAGCTGAACTGCAGAGAAAACCAAGGGCGATGGGTGAGGAGCTGTGGTGGATCTGTGCGGATCCTTTTTGAGGATCATTGTGCACGAGCTGCAGGGGGAAATGGATGAGAACTGGGAAGAGAGATCTCCTGAAGAAACAGCACCGGGCTGAGGAAATCCCGTGTGCTGGACACAGAACCTGGGAGACTGGCAGGAGGCATTGTGTGTCCGTGTGTCCGTGTGTCCGTGAGTCCGTGTGTCTGTGTCCCGCTCCTGCCCATCCGTAAGGATGCTTCTGTTCTGCCCGCTGCCAGCGGAATGGTGCCGGGCCAGTCGCACGGCAGCTCAGGCCAGGCCGGGCAGCAGCAGCAGCCGCCCCACCTGCCCGGTGTGTGCCAGGGCTGCCCAGGGCTGCGGGCAGCACCGGGGCGGGCAGCACCGCGCTCCGCCTCCGCCGCGCCACCCGCGCTGCGGCGCGCCCGGGGCGGGGACGGGACGGGATGGGAGCGGCGCTGCCCGGCGCTCCGCCCGCCGCCGGCACATCCCGTGGGGAGCCGAGCCGAGCTGTGCTGTGTTTTGCTGTGCTGAGGATGATGAGTGCGTGAGAGCCATAAAGCAGCGTCTGGGGCCGGGAGCGCCTGCGGCCACTTCCAGGTACAGTCCGTGAGTCCGCCGTGCGTCTTGTCCGCCCATCCGTCCATCCATCTGTGTGTTCTTCTTGCCAGCCCCGGCAGGACGGTCTCATTCCTCCTGGTGTTTAATCTCCTTCCTAGCTCCCCAGCTCTCTACAGACGGAGCTGCGCTTTTTTGGGGTATCTCTCGCTGCCGTGTGGGAGAAGGGAGAGAGACTTCAACCCAGCAGAAGAAGCACTTGGCGGTGCACTGTTTAGGTCCTTCTCCTTGTCCCCTTCCCTGTAGTAAGATAGAACAAGGTCCTCAAAGTGCACGATGTGATTTTTTTTCCGTGGCTATAATCCTTGGAGAAGCTTTCCCTGGTTTTCTTTAAGCCTGTCAGTTTGATTGATTCCTCTTTTTCTCGGATGGGAAGGATAAAAAAGCACTGATTTACCAGCTTGTGTTTGTTGAGCTGACTAAAATAGGTGTGTGGGCGGGGTGTGTGTGTTGTGTGTCTTTTGCTGGGCATCTGCTGAGTGTAACTGTGGTAAAACTTCAGGCTCCTGTGCTGTGCGAGGTGGCAGCAGTTCAGGGGTGCAAGGACTGTTTAATGACCCCAAATTAGTGTTAAATGACCCAAGAGCAGTGTGTTATTGCTCGTCAGCTACATCTACTGTAAACTAAGGCGGCTCTACCAAGCCGTGCCTCCCAGTCTGCCTGTGTGTAAAGCTAAATAAAGCACTGAGGGGTGAGGAACTCTTTCAGGGGAGTTCCCCTGAATAGAGCGGAGGAGGGCTGCCTCCTCTCAGAGGGCAAGAATGGCCTGAAAAATCAAAAGAGCCAGGAACAAAGAGGTGCTCTGTACCTCGGGCAGCTCTGTCTAAGCGAGGAATGTTGAGGGGGTTGCTTTCAGTGAGATTACCGCCTTGGTGGGCTGAGATAACATGCCGTGTGTGGGAAGTTGGGACTTGGGCAGGCAGGGCTGCGTCTCCAGGCTGTCTCTATTTTGAAAGCTGAGAATAGCTTCTTGAGGTATGGCTTCCTCAGGCTTATCTTACGGCTTCCAAATGAGATGCCTTGCAGAGAAGCTGATAATCAGCTGAAAATCAATGCTAAATATACTCAAGACAAGTAGCTAACTGATGAGCTGTGCTGGAGAGAACTAATAGGTAAGACCAAGCTCTGATTTTGGATAAGCCGTGGGGATATCACTCCTTTGAACAGCCAGACTGAAACAAGCTACTGTAGGTTTTGTTAAATCTTTGTAAGAGAGGAAAGAAGTTACTGATTTAGCAGGGGTTAAGCTCGCAGCTGTGCCACACACTGAGTAAAATGCTTTTTTTGTGTGGTGCACTGAATCCCTGTTGGTTTACATTCTGCATGGCTTCTCTCTGCTGAGGTTTTGGGGGACAGCACAGTGTGTGGTTGCCTGAGCACTGGTTGTGAGGGTTATCTGAACAGTCTTTGGGGATTGCAGAGTCACCATACCTGTTCATGGTCTGCGGGTGAGCTGCTGTCACACTGTGTCGGAAGCGACAGGCACAGCTCAACCCTGGAGCAGCATCAGTGAAGGAATATCAGCTGGAAAAGCTGACAACACGGGACTTTATTTTTGTAACTGAGTATTTAAAAGTGTGTTTTTCTTGGGTTGAAGACAGGAAGGAGCAGTGTGGGGATCATATTGCCAGTTTGTGCTGTACATCACTACCAGGGGCTGGTGTTACGACACGTATTAGGGCTGATTGGAACAGATTTCCTGCATTTCAGAGGAGGAGGCGGAATTTGTGATTGCACATACTTGAGCTTTTTTTCCAAATGTTAGTAAACACACAGGTGTACTCTGCAAGCACTGACAAGTACCCTTTGCCTGGCATGGGTATGAGGGACTGAGCCACATCATCTAATAAACACTTTGATAGAAAATGAGCTTATAAACAGAAAAGAGCATTTTGCAGCCACAGCAAGACAATACATAATTTACAAACAGGAGGCAAAGACTCTAGCTGAAAGCTGTAGCTAATTTCTGCTCTATTCTAACTGCTCTAAGAAGTGGTATTAAAAAACTAAATCACTATAGTGAGGAACCTGAATGGGTTGCACTTAGTAGGACTGTATTTTTAAATGGAAAATGTGCAGGATCATGACAACAATCCAGCTCACTCTCCCTAGGCGGCTCTAGAATAGCACTGCATGACTCAGATCCATGCATTGTGACTATTTTGGTTGTGATTCATTAAAATGCATCTTCTCCCCAGAATAAAATGCTCCCCAGGTCACCTGCCCCTCCCATGGGGTCAGGTACTGTGCTTGCTTCTTGTCACATCTGGAACTAGGGCCAGAAACACCAGGTAGTACACCAGCAGAGAGAGGAGCCTGGGAGCTGTGAGTCTGCATCAGCCAGCACAGTGAGACGCTTGGATTCTTAAGGAGTAAGACAGAGGATAAATAAGCTTGAGTCAGATTGGGGAGTGGGGTATTCTCTGAGATAATTGCTCTCATTGATACAAGGCCAGGTGCTTTCCGCATGAATGTAGCGTGCTGAACTGACAGTACTTGTCCATCAGGACTAGAGCTGATCCTCCCTTAAACATCCTGCAGGGATTCAGGCACTATTAGGCCATGTCTCTAATGATCTTTTCACAGCCCAGCGTGGTGTACATTTGCTCAATACCATACCTACTGGGTGGTGACTTAATCGGTGTAATTGTTTCAGGGCAAGGAGCGTTTGACCATCGATTGCAAAGCCCAAGGGTCCACCCTGAGTCGGGCACGGGAACTGCTGCTGGGTCTCCAAGGCTGACAAACCAGCATGTGAGGGGAGGAGATTGCTGATATGGCCCTGCCTGGACTGGAGAAAAAGCTCTTTTCGGTCATTTTGGCTATAATGTGCTTCTCTTTGATTTCCCAGGGAGTCAGTCAAGCTGATTGCAGACAACTGTTTTACAAGTTCTCTGTAGCTCAGACTCAGCTTTCTAGCTCTGGTCTAGAAGACACTGGCTGATACCCAGCCTGGATATAAATGGGTGTGAGGCAAGTGTAACTGATGCAGATTCAGTGTTGAACTTCCTTTCTTAACTGCCAAAGTGGAATCATCCATTTTTATCTTCGACCTAGGCATTGGAAAGTGTTTTTTTGTTGTTGTGTTGGTGGGTTTTTAATTGAAGTATTTCTGTTGCAGGTACTGTAAATATACTGCTTTCAACCTGCTGTGTGCCAAAGTGTCAGTAAAAATTCTGCACTGTTCACAGAAACATAAGGACTCAGCAACTGGGAAAAAAAAGATCATATTAATTGCTTGCCTTAAAACCAACTTTTTTCCTGCATCATTTACATGGCAAAGAGACATTTGGCAATGAGGTTTTAGGTAGAAACAGTTAAATTTAATTTAGTACTGTTATTTAACACTACAGCTTGCTGTTGTAAATTATAACTTGGCTGCCTGTTATGATTACAAAAGGGAAAAGTGCTTTCTTTTGAAGTGTATTGTTGGTTGCACCAGAGGGCCAAACATGGATGTCTGCAAAGAGCAACAATTTTGAGATTCAGAAGGTGTCTTGCTTTGATGGGGTTGAAGAAGGAGCCGTGTCAAGAGAGCTTCATGCTTAAGGCTAGTACCATGCTCCTGGCAGTAATATATTATATAACTTCTGTACACCTTTTGAAAAAAGATCTTAGTGCTTAATGAAAGGAAATAACCCCATACTTATCCCTCTTTGTACTGTCAAGCAGAGGAATGCAGTAATGAGAAACTGAGTGATTTGACTAAAGCCACGTGAGGAGCTTGTAGCACAGTCAGAAGCAGAGCAAAACTACCAGGTTTAAGCACTGGAATAATGCTGTTTCTGTTGGCTGTGGATGGATATGTGAACAGCTCTTGATGAAGCTGGTTATCACTCTGAAATGGCCCAGATCCATGCTCTGAGCATGCAGACAGAGAAGGTGGATCTTTTGGCTTTGATCTCCTGGGGTGGGTTAGGATTACATCCCTGTCACATGCCAAGGTTCACATCCCTGTCACAAAGAATGGATCATGTTCCCCAAGGTTAGTGGACATCTAATACCACAGAGATACTCTTCTGGTGATAGTGTAGGGGAAACTGCTCCCATCTCTGTTGAAAACATCAAATTCCAGTTTCGTCAGTGTGAAGTATGCAGGAGGCACAAAGCATGCTACAGGAATGCTGTAGATACAGAGCTACAGGACTCATGTCAGAGTTCTGATTCACTAGTGGGGGTAGCATAGCGTGGATGGCATCACAAGCCCCATCTGCCCACCCCACCCCACGCCCCATTCCTGGACATCTCAGCCGCCGTGAATCAGCTGCTGAATCACTCGTTTTACAATGTGATGTTTTGGAGTAAAACATCACTGCTGTTCACTTGCCTTGAAACTCCTGACCTCAGAACTGCAGCAGTCCGTCAGCTGATGGAGGATCAGCATCCCAGCTGCTGCTCAGCAGTGTGGCAGCTGGGATGGTGAGGTGCTCCAGTCTGTGGACTCTGCAGCTTGCTGCTTGGTGGAAGCCCTGACAAACCAGTCTGCAGCTGATTTGAGTCTCTTATAGCTGTAATATTTAAATACAAGTAGAGCAAATGGCAAAACTGTTCTGTGCTTCACTGGGTGCAATAAGTAGAATGCTGTGTTCTCCTGAAATCTCCACCCTGCTTCAGTAAGGTAAGGAAGTGTAAGGCTTTAGTTGCATTCCTGTGGGTTTTTCGTATTTAATATACTTGTACTCTTATGCCAAAGCTATTGATTTTGCCATCAGCGGTTGCAGCCAATTTCTTGACACTTTGCACTGGCCAGCCAGTAGACTGTCTGCCTTCCTGGGTGGTATTTCATTCGGGACAAAATTTAACTTACAGGACTGAGGAGGTCATACTCCGCTTGTGCTTTAGTTTGATTTTAAACAAAGTGCTTGGAGGACAGCCCATTTATGAACTTCTGCAAAAGAAATTAATCTTGGGGTGAGGGGAAGGAAAAGTTGTTTCTTAATATGATCCCAGTATTGGTTGTCCATCAAAACTTCCTTGCTTTCAGTCCAGCTGCCTGCTCAGAAATTTTGGTAGGAAAGAGTAGCTATATGTGTTGTCTGTTGTTTTAAGATGGGAGATATTTTATTGAATCCTTTGTCTGGCCCTGAGACTCTTGTTCATCTTTTTCCATTTCATTGATTCTGTAAATCTCTCAAGTTTTGTAAGAGTCACTGTGGAGCATGCAATGGACTGAACTTTTCTAGAATCTCTTGTGCCTTCTGACATTTAATTACTGCTGTGCTAATCCATCCTGTCACTTTTGTATATTAAATATATACTTATATGTACTTAATATATACTTACCCTGTTTGGATAAGTATTTAGATATTCATGTTTTAAACTTCTCTTCTGAAACTGGGATTATCAAAAAGATGTACAAGGTTAAAAAAACCCACACTTATATGAGAAAAGCCTTGTTTTGCATTCAAATGCTAAAAGGACCCAATCCAGATGAAGAAATTATCCATAAAATTAAAAATAACTTTAAAATTAACAAAAAGATTAATCAGTCAGTGATGGAACATACTTCATATCTTTTTTAATAATTGTGCCCTCCTCTGTTTTAACCTACAGATAGAAATCTCAGCAGCATTGTGGCCATGGTAAGAGCCAAGTTTGCTTTAAGAAATAATACGTTATAGGTGTGGCATGCTTTTAGTGCCATGTGTTTCGAGGCTGTTGCTTTTGTGTGTCCAGCAACACAGACAGATTGTATCATGTGTTTTGTTTGGGAGGAACACATGTCCTGCCCTTGCCCTGGACTGAGTAATTTTCCTGCAGCTGGGATTTTTGCTGTGATGCAGTCTGCCTGCATGTGCTCGTCTGGCACTGCAGCAAAGCTGTCACAGCCACCCTCAGCATCGTTAGACTCACTCACTCTTCCTGCCACACTGAAGAAGAATATGGGAAAAGGACAGACAGAGAGCTGGTTGTGGGGCTTGAGCAGGGGACATGAATTTACAGCACATCAGCAACAAAGAGGAATTTGTTTGTTTCCTTCCCTTTTTCTATGCTTGCACATTTGGAGAAATTCAAAGCATTCTTAAACCCCCCACAGTGTTCCTAATGCTCCCAAGTAAACACACAAATGTATTCATACCAATCACACCTTTGCAGTTCAGTATCCAAGGACTTTAATTTCATTCAGGATTCACTTAATTACTGTGCCAAAGTTCCCCTACGTGAGTGATCAGTCAGCAGTGCTGCATCTGACCTTGCCACATCATCAGCTCGATCTATTTATAGACCCAAGAAAGATGCACATTCAGGAGGAAAATGCCTCGACTTGAAATTCAGTCCCTGATTTATTCTTTGCTTACTAGGGTTTTTCATTTTCCTTTGCAGCTTACTGTTGCCTGAGTGGTTTTTGGAAAACTTAACAAAATTGTTCATCCTCTGCTGTTTTAGTGAAAACCAAAAAGTACTTTAAAGTTCAGTCAGGTTTCTTATGTCTACCTCATGTCTTTGCCTGCCCTACCAGCAACTGTGCAATATGTATTTTCTGCTGCTATGCCACTGTCCAGCATGGGTACTTTTGGTCCTCTTGTTCCTCTGGGGTGGATTCCATATGAGAGGTTCGTAATCTTCCTCTCAAATTCAGGCTGGAACAAGCCGATATCACTCCTCTTTTCATCTCCTATGTGAGTACGAAGTAATACTCTGTACTCTGCCTCTTAAAAGATCCATTTAATAAGAAGTAATTCTAGGAAGGAACTGTAACTCAAAGTTGGTGCTGAAGTCACACTCAGAATTGTATGGCAAATTCTTCACAAAGAGTGGAAACAAGAAGGCTTGAGCTGGGATAGTTCTGTCATCTTAATTTGTGCAAGTAAGGCACATGAAACACCCATCTGGGAGTTCTTCAGATTTCTTATCTTCTCAGTAGCTTGAACTGTAGAATTTCCCTTTACTTCTCAGTGCAAAAAAACACAAAAGCTATGTGAGCAGAGCACACACCTGCAGAGCTGTATGGAATGTGATGGGTGGCCTCTGTGTCTGGTATACTTTTGTTTTGGGCAGCCTGGGTGGATGCCCCGAGCAGTGAGAAAGGATTCCAGCTTTATCAAGGGCCTGGCTCAGGTGCCTCTGCACAAACACACATGGTATGGGGAGCAAACAAGAATTGGAGACATGCACATGCCTGCATGGGTGTGATATTGTCAACAATATCATTGGCATCACAGAGATGTGGTGGGGTGGCTCCTGTGGCTGAAGTATTGGAATGGAAGGTTGTGGGCTTTTTGGGAAAGACAGGCTGGGGAGATGAGGAGGAGGTGTAGCCCTGGAGGAATACAGGAAAATTCCATAGGAAGATAGGGATAAGGTTAGGAAAGCTAAGGGCCAGTTAGAATTGAGTCTAGCCAGACATGTTAGACAGCAGGAAGGGCTTCTGTAGGTATGCTGCCAACAAAAGAAGTAGTAGGGATAATGAGAGCCCTCTCTGGAACTTGGCTCCTGCAGGAAGTCAGTCTTTTGTTTTGCCATATCTCAGTTTTACGATGGCATTGGCAATAACAATGGTGGATGATAATCACCTGCTAAATGTGGTTGAGGCTTTCTGTATAGGGAGCAGCTCTGAGGGGATGTAAGTGTATTTCTGAAGTTTGCATCTTCTAAAGGGAGGTGTGCCTGGGGACTCAACAAATCCAGGCACCATTCCTCTGCCTGAGGGATATAGTGTAGGAGAAAACTGAACCTAACACAGGAGCTGAAAATGTTGGGCAGTGGCTTTAAAAGCACCTTTCATGGCTACTACTGAGCTTCTCAGTAAAAGGATATGAGCTGTCCGTATTGTTGCTTTTGTTTTATGAATCTGATGTGCAGCCTGAGCTCTTTAATGTAAATGAAAGCAAACTAATACAACCTGCCACGGTTTATAGTAGAAAACAGATTTTTTTTGTTGTTGTTGTGGCTGAACATAAAGGTTTGGACAAGCACTTGGCAGCCTGGAAGCTACGTCTGATTCCTTTAGTTTTGCCAAACTGTAACTTGGCTCCTGCAGGAGATGGTGTGGCTTTGAGCACATTGTCTTTGGCTCTGCCTTCCTGTTTACAGTGCTCTTACTGGGAAAGTTGAGACTTCTGTCTTCTCAGAAGCTACTCAGGGCCAGAATATGGACCCCAATGCCCAAGGTTTTATGTTCTCCATAATGATACTAAAGGCAGGAAAAATGTTGTATTCTTCTTTCCACAGTGCAGAGTTATTGACTTCTCTCTGTCACAGGAGAGCATCTCAGGAGAGCATCACTGGTAAAGCCAGGAAATTATTTCATTGCTCTTTCCTTCAAGTCAGACCTTTAATAAAAAGAAAACAAAGAAAAACAAAAAGAAAGCTACTCTTTTCATTCTTGGGAAAAAAGGAAAGAAATAAAGAGAGAAGAGATAAATGGGTTTCCATGTGATTGTTAGCCAAATGTTTCCAAAGCCCAGTTAAAAAGTTCCAGTTTTTAACTCCCAGGATATTTTTCACTCGAATAATATTTCTTGTCATGTTTTTCCAATTCCTGCTCATCAGATCTTGCACTGCTGTGCTTTATCAACAATATTTTAAGGTCCCAAGGTACTTCTACTCCATATGCCATGGATTTGTGGACCATTATCTGCTCTGTAACCGAATTTCAGTTCCACTCAAGTTATTCTGAAGGCAGGGTTTGGCTGAAGCTTTAGCTAAAGAAGCTTCTAATTAGAATTAAGCATGCTGCTTTGTGTCTCCACCTCCAATAAAATCCAGCAGAGGAGTCAAGGTCAAGATAGTATAGGAGTCATGCTGGAAAAACACATGTGTTGTGAATCATCCCATTGGCTATGCTATACTTATCTCTGTCATACTTTGATATCATCCCTTGTCATCGCATGGAGAGCGTGTCCTGTTCACTTCCAAGTGAAATCCACTTCTGACCACACAGCATCACAACTTGGTGTCTCACTGGAGCAGGACTGAGCCCTCTCTGTCAAGCAGCTTCCACAAATAGGTAACAAACAAGTGAGACAAATTTGTACCCTTTGGGACAGACTTCTGAAAGTTTTATTTTATGGTTACAGTACATCTGTTAATGGCCTGATGATTTTTTCTTTCCTGTTGATGAGGCACTATGAGACTCTGTCTCCAACCTGTCTGATTTGTGTGACATCAAAACTAATTGCTGGCTAGTCTGGCTAAATCCCTGCAGATTCCATTCTCACCCTGAATTGGGCTGTTCTGGTTAATATGAGATCTGGATTGAAACAAGTACTCTCCTTGGTGTTTTACAAGTGCTAATATTGAAGTCAAGTTGTTTTGCAGATGCAGAGTAGCCTTTCTCACTTCCCTGTGGAGTATTACCTTGGAACCACAGTGCTACAGATGTTTGGTGGGTCACAGTGTTTACACACTGCTCACTACCACTTGCATTTTGACTGAATAAAGTGCACTACGGTAGCTGAAAAAAAAATATGAATTTTGGTGCAAACAGGGCATCTTTCAGTGCCAGTGGGCTGAAGAATATTTTGGAGTTGGTTCAAGTCTTTGGCTTTATGTACACAGCGTGAAAAGCTAGGAAATACTGCAGAAGGCTCCTGTCAGGTCCTCAGTAAAGTTTTGTTGCTTAAACTGGATTAGCCTAGTGAAGAACCTGGAAGACCAGGAGTCTTTATGCATCAGAATGCTTTAGTGGTGCAGAGCATGGCCATGGCAGGGTTGCACCTCACCTGCCCAGTAATTTGAACTCTCTCGTACAGGAACCCTGTTCAGTCCTGCACTTCCCTCTCTTGTGCTGTGGCACGTGTATTCTCTTTATTCTTCTCCCAGTTCGCTGGGATGAATGGAATTGAATCGCTGGTTGAACAGCTGCACAGAGTGTCTGATGTCACTTTTCAGACATGGGGACTTTTCAGTCTTTCCCATTCTGATGCAGATATCTTTTGGCACCTCACAAGGTGGGATTAGCACAGGTCAGGCAGGCCAGGAGGCTCTCTCCGCTGTCCTTCTCTGCCTTTGTTTTTGGCTTTCTCTTACTGTTTATTTACTGAACCACTCAGTCTTGTGCTGGTTTGAATGTCTCCATTGTCTGGACACACTGCCAGCAGCAGCAGCAAGTGTGTGTGGTGCTTCAGGTCCGAGCTAAGGAATCTGGCTAATAACTTAATAGCTTCTCATCTCCACCGAGCTCACTCTGAAAAGTGCTTTATTGTGGGCTGGGGAGCACACAGATGGCAGCACTCTATTTATCTCCAGGCTGTCACACCACTAGTTGTTCTCAAAACGGGGTGCCTTCACAGGCTGGTGTTTGCTGAGGTCTGTGTCTTTAAAGAGCCTTTTCCCAAATAGGATTTGATACAATGGAGAGAAAAGAAACAGCATCTGCACTTACAATGATGGCTCAGAGGCATTAATGCTTTTCTCATGCACACACACATGCTCTGTCCACACGTGAGAGCAGCAGGCTGTGGATATTGTCCTCTCTGATCTCCCTTGCCTCGAAGTTGTGGGGAGGATTGGAAGCAAATGGCCATTCCCTTTTGCAGTTTATGTCTCTCCCTCAATGCCCATCAGCTCCCAGTCACTGCTGTAGTAGAGTTAGACCCAGCAGGTTAAGGGTTAAAACTGGACACAGATGTAGCTTGCCATCAAGCCTATAAAACCTAAGTTCCTTAAACTGACAAGAACTGCTACTCCCAGAAAGCAGGGAAGGAGGGAGAAGGAAGGAGTTTATAGCTCAACACTCAAGCAATCAGGGAGATTTTATCTTTTGGCCTTTCAGATACTGCATTACCAAAAGAGCTCTTGGGTGGTCATGGCCCCCTTGCTGCCCACCCACTGCTCTGAACGACTGAACAGCCTGCAGCACTGACTGATCTTTTCCTTGGAAAGACATTTTGATTCCACAGGCACTGAGATGCAGACTGATGAGTAATTGCTTTATTTTTCCTAAAGCTGGAAAACACAGGGCTGGGTTTTTCTCATTTTCACAGAATCTGGAGAAAAGGTTTAACAAAACTCTGAGTCTAGGCTCATCTTTTATGTCATTTGTGAACTTGGACAACAGTGGTAAGCAGCTATACCTAGGCAAGTTTTTCCAAATTTCTGTAGAGCCACTCAGAGAGTAGGTGGAGACAGATGCTCTGAAGCATCAGGCTTTAGCCTGGATCACACCTGTCACAGTGTTATTGGGAAAACCAAGCACCAATTTACCAGGGTGGAGTTGGGAAATGGGAGGTTTTGCATTGCAGTTCCATGGCTGTCATGTTGCATAAAGGAGACTGTCCTCTCACATCACCTCTTCAGGGCTTCACTTCAGTGTCTCTCCCTCTGCACTGGCCAGGGCTGTGTCAGCCTGGGACAGCCTGAACACACTTCCCAGCAGGATGCTGCTCTTAGGGAGCCACGCCCAGGATTTGCCCAAAGTTGTCAGTGAATGTTGTGCCACATCCCCGAAAGCTTTATAGAAAGTCTGAGTTCCCAAAGCCTGTCAGGATTCTTTTACCTCCTTCTACCACTTAGCCTGGACATCTTATCTATCCTTTAATAAAGAAACAGCAAGCTATAAAAGAAGCACGTGGCAATTGTGACAGGCAGTGATGAAAGCCTGTGTTGGCCCTTTCCTGAGAAGCCTGAAAGGCTTAGAAACAGTATGCAAGTAACCCATGGTGTGACACTGGGTTTTCTTTCTAGTGCAGTACTGTCTCTGGAAGACAGAAAACTCCTTACATTGTACCTTCTATGAATTATCCTTTATCTCTTTTGTGTGTCTCAGGAAAAGATGCCACAGACACCTCCCTTTGCAGCGATGTTTGACAGCAGCGGCTACAACAGGAACCTGTACCAGACCAAAGAGGACAACTGTGGGGGGCTCTATTACCATGACAACAATCTCCTGTCGGGGTCTCTGGAAGCTCTGATCCAGCACTTAGTGCCCAACGTGGATTACTATCCTGATGTAAGTCTGCACAGCCAGCTAACAGCCAGGCCTGATGCATCTCCTGAAAGGGAGCTTTCCCATGAGCAGCACAAGCAGAAAGTGTCACATCAGAGGGCTAGGGAAGGGGTTCAAGTGGCTGACCAGCAGTGATAAGATAATGTGTGCTCTACCTGAGTGCAGCACGCAATAACTCACCTAACCCAGGGAGTCTAATGCTTTATTACTCCTGCTGTAAGGTGAGCAGCCCTGCTGACTCATTTATAAAGCACATACCTGGAATGGCTTACTGCTTGATGGAATGTGTGTACCATTGACCCTCAAAAATCTGCCAGGCAAGCTGAAGAGAAAGGCATGACCACTGTTGTGACAGAATGAAAGTATTTATTGCAAAACCAAGCAGTTTTTAATGCATATTTCCCATTGCTCATCTGGGGTCCACGTGTATCTTTGCAATTATCAACCAAAATGTTGAACTAATACCACCCTGTTTGGAATCTGGATGTGAGAACAGGATGTTTGTCATTTGAGAATTTTTGACCTATCTAGGCACACCCATGCATTGAGACATTTTATATAATTCTTAGAGAAGAAGATAAAAAATAATTATATGAACAGGTGGCAGGAAAGGGCAGTTGGGGAAAACTGGAGGTGAGGAAACTGCAGCTCTGCTTGTTGACATGCTCCTGCTGAAGACATAACTCTACTTATATTCAGTTTCTGTTATTGTTATAGATCTGCTTACATTTCCAAGACAGGATCTTTTTTAACTTGGGTTAGAATTAACAGCAGCACAGAAATGTGCTTAAGCTAGGGCCTATCCATAATGCTTAGTGTAAACCTCAAATATGTAGCAGTTTAGACACTGGTTGATCAAAGATGATGGTTTATTCCAAGTTTCTAGAGCCAGAGCATTGTAGAATCTTTCTGGAGTGGGTGCCATAGATACTTAACTACTGGCAAAGTGGGAAATGGAATGGATATTCTGAATATCAATCTCACAATGAGTTCAAACCATGATATATGCAAAATCAAAACAAAATATGGAGCCTCTTCTCTTAACCTCACAATGAGTTACTGATTTTTATTCCGTAAAATTACTCTGTGTAGTTCCCTCCACTTTCACCCAGGAGACAAAGGTTTACTGTAGAGCAAGAGAAGATGAGTTGAAATGTTATTCTGAGTAATTTCAGGTAATGAGCTTGCAATAAGGCTGTGTGCAATAGGTGAGCTAAGCCACCTCTGCCCTGCCTTGTTTTGGTTTAATCTTGCATAACTTGGCTCAAGCACAAACATATAACACTGGTTCTGGAGCAATGATAAGTGTTAAATTACATGCTTACCTCTGACATAATTGCCTTTGGCACAGTCAGATGCAGTTTTCTTCTGCAGATAGCAAAGTATCAGGAGCAGATTTGTCAGGAAGGCATTTTGAGGAAATATAAAAAATGCTGGTAATTTATCTCTTTCTCTGTCTCCCTCTTGTTCACAGAGGACATACATCTTCACCTTCCTTCTCAGCTCACGTCTGTTCATGCACCCCTACGAGCTCATGGCCAAAGTCTGCCACCTGTGCATGGAGCAGCAGAGACTCAGTGACCCTGGCCTGGACAAGGTAAGATCCCACACCCCCAGGGACTCCCCAGTTCCCTGCCCAAACCTGAACACTCCTATTCGAGAGAGTCCTCAGTAGGATTGAACAGAATGAAAGCCTGACACAAGCAGCTAGAATTTGACCCTTTATTCACTGAGATTCACAGGAAATTTCCATGCTGCTCAGCCTGTCTTCCATGAAGGCTGCTGCTTCTGCTGCATTGTTTGTTTTACCAAGAGAATCTCTGAAACAGTGTCCTGAACAGCCAAAATCTGCCCTCTGAAAGTCCAAGGCAGGAGTTTTGTTGACCAGCTTCCTTGCTTCACCGAGAATCAGAAATCATTTCGTGGTCACTATGCCCAAGGCAGCCTGTGACCACCACATCTCCCCAGCAGCCCTTCTCTGTCCATGAACAGGTTTCTCACTGCAGTGTTCTGTAGTGCATGCAAAAGCCTTGGCACAACTGGAACTTGCAGCTTTCGGTGTTGATGGTTAGTCATAAGTTTTGGGAACACTAATCAATGCCTTGCACTGAGACACTCCTGATAATGAGGGGAGTCATTTCCACCCACCTGAGGCCTAATTTCCAGGTCAGTTAAGCCAATGAGAGTCTCTTCATTGGCTTCCATGGCCATTGGCTCTGACCTGTAATCCAATGCTGAGTTAAGCTTAAAAATTTAACTGACATCCATACCCTTATGCTCCACAGTATCCAACAGAGCAGAATTCTATTTTCTTTGAGTTAGATATTTCCTGCATTGCTGTTACATGTGACATTCCTCACTGATGTTTCCAAATAGAACTGGACACAAAAAATTGCACCAAAAATCCTACAGTTGTTGACTGAATGGACGGAGACTTTTCCCTATGATTTCCGAGATGAAAGAATGATGAGGAACTTAAAGGAGTTGGCACAAAGAATAGCCAGTGGAGATGAGGTAAGTTGTCTGCACTCAAAGTTATTGGTTAAAAAGGCGTTCCTTTTACTGCTTTGATATTGCTGTTAATGACATGGTGTGGCTCTGGGTGCTTACAAAATCTTACTATGAAGGTGCTGGTAGGCAAAAGGTTCTGTCTGTACCTAAGCCTAGGACAAAGCCACACAGCGTACACAAATCTCTTACAAAACATGGGCTTCTCTTTGGAAGCTTTGGAAGCTTCTCTCCATCCCCAAGCCCATAACATAATCCCACATTGTGCAGACATGCACAACTTGGTGGATGTTAGCATTTGTCATGCTAGTGATTCTGCTCAGAAGAAGCTGGGTAGCACAGTAGTTGAGAAATCCCTAACAATGTTGGTAATTTCTTGAGTAAGGTGTATTGGAATTGAGCCTTTGACCTGTAGGTCAATGGAAAAGTTATAGCAGGTTTGGGGAGAAGTTTCCAAAAGAGAACTGGACCAGGAAGAATTGTCCTTAATTATCAACTTAAGGTATCAACTCAGGAGAAGTTTGTCATATTCCTTCCTGTGGATGGAGCCCACAAGGAGCTCACCTGACCTTTTTCTAAATCCCACTTTTCAGATGAAAGTAAAGTTCCACGCAGGTATTGTGAAATATTTTGATGCTTAACTGATGCCTTTGTCTATTAAGTACTGAAATAAACTCAGCCAAAAGCCAAGGGTTATATTTACTTAGTGGAAGGCAATTAACAAGGTTTCAGCAAGCAGATCCTGTGTAGCTGGCATAATACTATGATTGCAAAAGACTCTGGAGTGGCATTTGGAAGAACTATAAACACAAATAGCAATTGCTAAATGGCATTGTGTTTCCAGTGCTCCTCAGGGACTGGTGTTCCTTACATAAGCTTTTGAATGATGGTATGGATGAGGCAGCAAACAGCACATTAAGAGGCATGGAGGTAAGCTGGACTGGGAGGAGCTGCCGAAGGCCCTGGAAGATTTGAGAGGCTGTAAAAAAGGATGGAAGAGAACAAACGTGAACTGAACTTGGAAGCTGAAATACATTTCAGTGTTGTCAAAGTAGGGGAAGGGGGGAGTGGAAGAAATTGGGGCTAGAGAGTGAGAAGCAGTATGAAATACAGATGAAAAAGAGAGCCAATTTGATGGGCAAGCTGAGGGTTGCTGCAAGAAAGCTCCAGGGAGCTTTGGAATGGGAAGAGACAATAGGTTTGCCTTCACTCCAGAGGTGCCACTGTTGCTTTGTTTCTTCCTCTTCTTAGGAAGGTAGGAAACTGAAGTTCAGTTCAAGGCAAAGTAGTTAAGATTGAGGGCTCACACCCACTTGAAAAATACTCACTGACACCAAAAAAAAAACCAAAAAAAATTGTTTAGCCCGGAGGATGTTGAGTTGGTGGATGCAAGAGTGAAATGAGAAGAGGGCAGGGGTGTCTACAGTGAAGTTTCTGGCAATGCAGACAGTTTAAGCAGTGAAATCATCTATTGAAGGGAAGGGCAGATGTACAAAGCTGCTAGAAAATGAGCAAAGGGAGCAATCCTACTCTGCTGAGAACTATAAATCCTTTCTAGTTGTAGCTTTGGGGTTTTTTTGACTTTGAGGTTTCCTGTAGAAAGACAAAGTGAAAGGAAGCACTGCAGTAAATTGGCTTGTTTTATTGTGAACTGCCTGGAACAGTAAATGGCAACTTCCTTGACCTTGCTTTTTTACAGATCACTTGGATTTTTGTGAGTCATTACCTTAAAGAATACAAAAGAAGCAGTTTCCTACTCCTGTTCACCACAGTTCTACTTACAGCTTCTTATTCCACTTCCTGAATTATTGTACTCCAGTTCTTTTAAGAGCTGTCAGTGAGAGTCCAACCAAAACCTCTCACCACACTAACATATTGCTCCTGCAAAACAACATCTTGGGGAAAAGCTTTGGAGAAAAGGAGAAATTCATCAGAATAAAGGAAATATTGCTGCCTTGGACTGATCATACTATAGTGTGCTGCCAATAGATTTTGGATGATCCTTTCTGGAGCCTCTTAGGTTTTGCTTTAATGGCTTCAGGATGGTATGTGGAATTTGGAAGTAACCACCTTGGCTGCACAGATCTATCTGCTTAAGAGTTGCATCCTGCTCCTGCTTAAATTTGTCACTCCTGTTAGCTTAAATCACTACATGGAAAGGCCTGCAAAGGTAAAAGAAGAGAGAGATAGTTTTATTATCTTCTGTTTTTTCTCAGATTCACTGCAAGTTTTAACTCTTGACTTCAGTGACAGCAGTCTTGATGCTGCAGAGAGAAACAGACCCTTTATTTATCACTTGATGGCCACATATTTGTTTTTTCTATGGTCTTAAGCAGAAGATAGAGTATTTTCATTTCTTGTAATTCCTTCAGTATTTGGTGGCACTTTTTAGGAAGTGGATTGAGCACACCTTTTCTGCTGTTCCTTGAGCCAACTGAGTCAATATTGAACCTGTGAGACAATCACAGTTTAAACCCTCAGCTGGTTTCCTTTTGGTCTGAGGAAATGCAAATATTACAAATTAACATAATAGAGCTTATCTTAAGTTGACAACAAACACAGGTATCAGCATCCATCTGCTGTGGTGTCACGCAGACTTTAATGCTGTCTTGTCCCATTTTGGAGGAGTTTTCTGACTGTTTGATGTCCCAGCAGATGTACCGCAAGAACGTGCAGCAGCTCCTCCAGAACCTGATTCGGAAGCTGGCCGCAGTTACCCAGTACGAGGAGGTGCTTGCAAAAATTGATGCCACCACGTCCACAGATCGCCTCACGCTCCTGAAGACCAAGCCCCAGTCCATCCAGAGGGACATCATCACAGTCTGCAATGATCCCTACGTTCTGGCTCAGCAGCTGACACACATAGAGCTTGTGAGTTGTTATGCTCCCGAGGATGACTTCATCCTTCCCCTCTGTTTGAAGTGCGGGTTCACAGGGGATGTGACTTGGCTGCTTCTGTGCTCTATTTAGGAGAGACTCAATTACATTGGACCTGAAGAATTTATCCAGGCGTTTGTGCAAAAGGATCCTTTGAATAATGACAAGGTAATTGGAGCAGATCTGGAGCAGTTCTGAAATACAGCATTTGCCATCAGGTGCACCATGAACTGGAAGTGAGGTCCAGCAATAAATGAGAACCAGCAGAAAACAAACTTTAGTATTCCCATTAAACATTTTGTTAATGCTTTTTTCTTTCTGGAGGACAACTCGTGAGGCTCCAGAACTCAGCCAATAAATTGGCTTAAATAAACACATTTCCTGGGTTTTCTGACTTACGCTAAGGGAGAATTTAATCCTGTGAATGTTTTCCCCAGGCCATCCATGCGGCCTACAGCTGGAAGAGGCTGAGTTTAACTTTGGCTTCTGCGTTACTCATTTTCAACATCTGTTCTTCCTTTTAGTAAACTGAACTCTCTGCAACCAAGTAGCACATGGGGCAATTTGCAGGTAGAGCAGACATAGCAAAAAGGGCACAGAGAGCTCTAGATATATGTGAGATGAAGGGCAAACATGCAGAGTTTTTAACCAGCTGTGATAGAGTTGTCATCTCCTTGAGTGCTGTTTTCAAAATTACTTTTTTTTTATGTTTTCCAAGATGACTTAACCTCTGTAAATGAACTGTGCCAAAGTCAGTCCATTAAAACTTGAATTAACTTAGAACTGACAAACAGAATAGAATGACTCAGGTTTACAATTTGATGTTCAGTCAGATGGTTTCTGAAATTAATTTTCCAGATAGAGATCACTGAAACTCCTGTCTACCCCTTTTTAGGCAACCCTGAGATGTGGTGTGGGAATGATTCCAGGATGATACAGAATAGCACCACTCAGGAAAGGGAGAATCCCCTCAAAATGGTAGAGCTGATCTCCCAGAGTTAGGATGTCCATTTATCATCAACAGCCAAACATAATGTGCCTGGCCTCTGTTTTCCTGCTGCACTTGCAGAGAGCTTAATGGTGTATCTACTCTGTCAGGAAGAGTAGGGAGTGGGACAGGAGTAAGGAATGAAACAGTGCTCATATGCAAGGGAGCTTTATGCAGGTATTTAGCCCTGACTTTGCATAAGTCTGTCCTAGGTCCTTAAAGCATCCCAGCAGGACTCAAAGCACCTGGTGAATTCCACATGCCTGCTTGAGTGCTTTACAGCTCAGAAGGAAGTTATACATGCTTAAATACCATCACTGCTGCTTTCCCTCTAAGCTTTCTGTCACATTGGGTAATTTGAGTTATTCGTGGCCGCTTGACAGTGTTTGGGAATGGCAAGGTAGAAAGCCAAAATGTCCCACAGGGAAAAGACAAAACTTGTGCTAAAAGTTGCTATTTTTCTTCTGTCTGTAGAGCTGCTACGGAGATCGAAAGAAGACTCGGAATCTTGAAGCCTATGTGGAGTGGTTTAACAGGCTCAGTTACTTGGTTGCAACAGAAATCTGCATGGTGAGCAAGGGCTTTTTGTGCTGAAAGGGTTTGTTTAGTCTAGTTGTCTAAAACTGTGAAGCCTTTTCAGATTTGATGCATTTTGGACTTTTCATTCTCTCAGTTCTGTAGTTTTTCCCATTTGGATGCAGTCAGAGCATGTCTGAAGAAGAAATAAGCTCAGTGTTTTCAGCATTAGACTGGCGCCTCAGCCTTGTTCCTTGTGACAGTGGTGATTTATTCTGGGTTAGTCCTTCTTGGTACAGGAGCATGTCTGGCCTGCTGTTCTCTCCTCTGAAAGCCCCTTGTGAATTGAGGCACATTCTCTCCTCTGGCTGACCCACTGCTCTGCTGTTCTTCATACCCTTCTCAGTAGAGCCTCTTTGCCTGTTGTCCTTGCTCTCTCCCTGCCCAGGATTTGGTTTGTCTTTGCTGTGCTGAATGCTTTTCAACACAATAATGTGGCTTCCTGCACATGTAAAGGATAGTGTAAAGCTACATATGGAAAAGACTTTTAAATAGGAAAGACTTTCAACAGCAGTGTTATTTCTTTTGGGGATGTGTCTGAGTGCTGTTTTTTACTGAGCATAACCCTCCAAATGCATCTCTTGCAGCCTGTGAAGAAGAAGCACAGAGCAAGAGTGATAGAATATTTCATTGATGTGGCACGGGAGTGTTTTAACATTGGCAACTTCAATTCCTTAATGGCTATTATTTGTAAGTATGTGTACTGAGATATTATTTTGTCCCTGTTTGAAACAGGATGAAGGAGGTGGAGTGCTTCACACAAAAGTCTACTACTTAGCTTTGTCAGCAGCAGGAAGTTTCTCCACAGTGTTGTAGTGATATGTGTGTAGTATAAATTTGGTATAAACCAAAGTTTTCCTTGCAATTCTTCAGAGACCTAAATCCCCACTTTTTAAAAACAGCTTCAGTGCTCAATTGGAATAGTAACTTTCCCTGCAATATGGAGAATTGATGTCTTCCATAATTTTTATCACATCCTAGTAGTTTAAAAATTCCATCCCTCTATAATCTGACAGAAAAATACTGGGAATATTTTTTTTTAATTTGAAATGTGAAAAGTTCATAGTTATGTGTTGCTTTTAATGAAATATTTAAGAGATGGTGTTCAGAACACTCATTTGAGATTTTCTACTGTATATATGTGTTTTATCAACTCTATAATAACAATAAATACTGCCATAGCATTTTTTTAGAGCTTTCATTCTATAAGAGATGTAGGTCTTTTTTCCAAGGTTATTTTGGAATTTAAAGAAAACAATTACTCTGATTTCTCGAGTAGCTCTGTTGAAAATATTTGTTATTGTTAATAGACATTTTGCTTTAGAAATCTTTACTGGTCCTAGCTACCTGAAAGACGTTTTTTCTTTTAAATACTCCAACAATCTCTTTATCTTATATCAAGCTGGCATGAACATGAGTCCTGTGTCTCGATTGAAGAAAACCTGGGCAAAAGTGAAGACAGCCAAATTTGATATTCTTGAGGTAAGTTTGGCTAATATTTGAACAAGAGACTGTTAATACCATTTTACTGTTAACTGCTCCAAAATGCAAGTTTGGTTTCATTATGACATTTAATTTAGTATGTTTGTGCTCTGAATGGATATTCTAGAAGATATGATAAGAATTGTCCAGCTGACTGCTGCTCTTTTGATTTGGAAGAGGAAAATTGAAGCTTCTTTTGGGTTTTTTAATTCCCAAAGCCACCTCCTAAAAGTAACCAAAAAAAGAATTAATTGACAGTTACCTTGAGGTGATAGAGACTTAGGTCAAAGATCATGCAGGTGCAGCAGTGTAAGAGTTGGGCTTTACCCAAGAGAATATGTATTGGCTACTGATACATGTTTGTTGTGCTGAATGGGCATTTTTTAAAATAAAGTTCTCTTCTGATCAAATGAACAGATAGAGAGAGACTGCTGTCCTCTACAAAGCTGTATTTGTGGGGCTGTTCAGAAGACCTTTTACTATTTAAGAGTTGCTCAGTTGAAAAAGGATTGTGTGTATCTCATTATTTGCATTTTTTCATGCCTTGTAGCATCAGATGGACCCTTCTAGCAATTTCTGTAATTACCGAACTGCTCTGCGTGGAGCCACTCAGAGGTCCCTGACAGCTCACAGCAACAGAGAGAAGGTGAGTTTGCAAATGGCTTGGCAGTGGGAAAAAGGGAAATGTGCTTGTTAAGTTGCATGGTAAGCCTTTATCCTTGAATTCTGATTCTCAGCAGCTCTGCCCCTGGTGGGCTTATAGAAAGCTGCCAGATCAGTGTGGTGCTGAACTGGAAGTCCAAACATTAAATGATCACTTTGATTATTTAATTAAAATAAGTACATTGCCTCAGATCTTTTTTTTTTTGTTTTTTTCCAGAAACCTGTATCTCACACACCTTAACACAGGTGGAAAGGCTGACTAACATGAGGTTGCTAGTACTTAGCTCTTATAGTTGCTACTTGTGCTAAACTTTGATTCATGGCTTAAGGTGGAAAAGCTTTAAAACTTACTCATAAAGGGTATTCTAAAACTCAAATCTAGACAGAGCTGTGGAGTTCCCATCCTGTGTATAGTCTTTAAATGCAGAATCTCAGATGCAGTTCTTGTGGAAAAGAATCAAATGGCTTCCTAGCTGCTCTCCATTTAGAAGCACTTGCTCATCAACTCCTTATGACATTAGGATTTCATGCTGTGTTTAATAAATGTGATCTTGGAGTTCATGGAATAAACTACCAGGCAGATGAAGCAAATCCTCCATGCAGTCTGCTGGTCTATACTGTTGTTATACATGGAATATCTTTCTGAGTCCTAAAGACCTGTTCACATATGATTCAAAGTACCAGAAGTTTGAATGTTGTAAGCTTACTTCTTTTCATGTTGTAAGCTTACTTCTTTTCAGAGAAAAGTCAGCTTTAAGACTTCAAAGAAAGAACTCACAGATACTGAAATATAGGCTGGTGAAGTGTTCCATGGAAATAATAAGTGGTATTTTGTGGCTAGCACAGGTTTTTCCCACGAGAATTCTTCTTGTGTTTTATAAATAAAGATAAAGTTTGGATGTTATTGGAACAGTGTCCCAGAACTTGGGCAGTGCAGGCCTGGCCAATCAGGCCTGGGGGAAGGCTTCTGACTGACCAATCTGGGTGACTTTTGAGAACTCTATATATGTGATGAAATCAAAACAATAAAGGTCATTCCTTCTTGCCACTGAGAACTGGTGCTTTCATTACTTTGCTAGCTGCTCAACAGCGACAGTATTTGTTTTCGCCCTGGTTGTAACAAGGATGTGTTGCTGTGAAAATTTCATAGGATGAAAATTAAAATAGGACCATTTTAAGAAAGTAGGAATGTTCCAGGATTCTCCAAAGAAAATACTTTATTCAGGTGGCAGGAAATGCTTCATTTCAAGCCAATCAGTACCAAGGTTCCATGACGTGCATGAGCTCAGGGAACTGTAGTTCAAAAACCATCTGTGCTGTTACCCCAATATTCCCTGTTGTGCTTTAATGTGCATCTGGCCCTCATTTACTAAGCAAGTCCTGTCAAGAGGGAAAGCTACACTACAAGATTCCCTGCAGGAATTACATGTAAGAAGAAGGTGCCTCTGAGCATTTATCTCCTGGAATTTGCAAGGAAGAAGGAAAAAATGAAAACAAGAGGGACGTGACATGGAAATGAAGGGAGGACTTTTTTTGTGGAGAGACCTGTATTTTAAAACATAGTGAATGCACAGTTTTTGTGTAGAGATGTAGAGACCTCAGTCCCTCAATACTTTGCTTACCTTTTGAATCCCCTGACTTCCTTTCATTTTTCTCTGTAGACCACTGTATCTTGATTCAGGACCAGACTGATAATAATGCTGTTCTTTCCCTAGATCGTGATACCTTTCTTCAGCCTCCTGATCAAAGATATTTACTTCCTCAACGAGGGTTGTGCCAATCGCCTTCCAAATGGTCACGTCAATTTTGAGGTAAGTGGAGCACCCAGTGGGGTTTTAATACAGAGTCAGCCCCTTTCACAGAAAACTGAAGCAGATCATGCTCCAGCTTCCACTGGCTTCTGGGAGTGCAAACTCAGACTGGAATTTGAGTATATCTGCTATTTCTCAGAGGAGATGAGAGGTAGTCAGGAAAAAGCAGTTTTATCAAAGATGGAGTGTTTATAGAAACTTTGAGTATTCACAATTGTTTTTAGTGGGGAAAAGAAAGTCAGGACTTCTTCCCAGTGCTCAAATTGATCTTAACATTTCAATTCACAGGTTTATTATAGTAAATGACAAAATCATTCAAAATAGTATTTTAGACCTTATCTTTTAATTCCTCACATAAAACGTTTGTCATTTGTCCAGATAAATAGACAGTATTTTCATACATGTAAGTCACAGATTGTCTCTGGAGAAAAATGTGATAGAGCAGCAGTGAGGGAATTTTTGACTCTCTTGTCTTCCAGTAGTTCTTCTGCCTCTGATTTCCTGCTTTTTATCTGATAGGGTGAATTACCCAGTGATTTGTTTCCTGGTACTTTCAGTTTTGCTGAAGCCTGGGTCATTCACACAAAAGTGCAGTACAATTTCAGTTGTAGTCATAGTCCTGAATTAGCCCAAAGGTTCTAAAACTAGGCTGTGCAATGACCTGGAATGTCCTCTTGGTCAAGGAATCCATGTGCACTTGAGGTACATCAAACATTAATTGAAAGAGTTTATCAATTAATGACATCAACACAGTACATAGGGAGTGTTTACTTTTGTCATAAATTTCCAGCAAGAAAATATAGTAGTTCAGATTAGCTAACTGACAGGAGACATCTGGATTTTGAATTGTCAGTATTAAGCATCTGATGTAAAAATGACTGTACATCATTGCAAAACAGAAAGCATGAGCATCATCAAAGTTAAAATTTGGGCAAAAGGAGTATTACCAGCTCCTTGAAAAAAAAAAAACCCTAAGTGCACTTCATGATATGCTATATTTGTATTCACAACAGCAGTTTTAACAAGGTGGAGTGGGAAGTTACCACAGCTTGAAACAGGAACACAAAAGTTAGAAGCTGAGTTGTTGAGTCAGATCATATTCTATTGTATCTTAAAAGCCAAGGACAATCAAAGCCTTGGTCTCCAAACCAAGATCTCTCCGTCTTTTTAAAAAAATGTTCAGGGTAAGCAATGCTGTTCAATAAATAGCACCTCTTCTGATTCGTGTTCTGACAGAAATTTTGGGAATTGGCAAAGCAAGTCAGTGAATTTATGACATGGAAGCAAGTGGAGTGTCCTTTTGAAAGGGATTGGAAGATTCTGCAGTACTTACTCACTGTCCCAGTCTTCAGTGATGATGGTAAGGAGCTCTGGACTTCTGCAGGGCTAGTGTCACTGGCTGCTGCTTAATCTCTTTCCATGTTAAGTTGTGGCTTCCTCACAGTAGAGAAAGACTGTCCTGAGACATCTCTGTCTGGCGAGTAAAAAATGCTTCACCCTTAAAAATGGCAGAGAATATAAGATTTTTCTTTTATGAGCATAGAGTCTGTGAGAATCAACATTGATTCCGAAACAGAATGAGCTAAATTGATGTGGTCCCTCTAAATGTCATATGAAATGTATTTATATGGAC
Source organism: Lichenostomus cassidix (assembly GCF_008360975.1). NCBI lineage: Eukaryota > Metazoa > Chordata > Aves > Passeriformes > Meliphagidae > Lichenostomus > Lichenostomus cassidix. The sequence continues at coordinate 18,975,659 of NC_139484.1, forward strand.
TTTCAGGATACTTTGCACTAAAGCGAGCTCCTGAAGGAAAAAAGAGGGACTTCACTGGCTACTTACAAAGCACCATGTCCCTGGGCTCATTTTATTTTCTCTTGAGTGCTTTCTTCTCCCCATGCTTTTGAGTTTCCGCTGGTTGATTTTCCCTCCTCGGGGTAGTCTTTGTTCTCATGCACAGTTTGTTAGCATTGTCTGGGTGCAATTATAAGCAATGCTATACTTCCTAATGGGATTCTGAAGCCCTAATCTGAGGGATGGATAATACATGCCTGCTTCATTTAACTCAGTCTGCTTTGCAGGGAGAGCAAATTTTGAAATGCCAGTAGGCCTAACATAATGTGTTTGCTTCTGATTGCAGCACTTTACTTGGCTTCCTATGAAAGCGAAAGTCCCGAGAACCACGTTGAAAAGGACAGATGGAAGACACTGAGGTTTGTGTCAGAGGTTACCCAGATCAATAAATAAATAGAATGGGACACAGAGCAAGCATCAAACAGTTAAAACCAAATGGCATGTTACATGCTTCAACAGATGGGGCACGGCATGGTTGTAAATCCCCCCTCCAATCTGGGACTCTTGGAAAAAACAGAACAATCAGTCTTTATTTTAAACCCTCTCAGTCCTTCTTTCCCTTAGGAAATGGGAATTAGAATAAATAATTTTCTGGTTTAGTTTCTTAATGTTACTCAGTGAAGGAAGAAAATACTTTCTAAACTCCAAGAAATCCCCACTTCCTCATAAATACTATACAGAGCACTCTGGATTCCACACAGATGTTTTCACAGCTACTGCATCCCTTTCTGCACCAGCCTTTCAGACAGAGCTGAGGTTTGCATAAAGGTCACTCTGGGGGAAATGCATTAATGAAACCAGTTAACAATTTATAGTTCAGACTGGGGAAAAAATATTCAGCAAAATCCTATTTTTGGTTTTTCTTCTACTGCTATTGGAATGCAGCCTCATCAACTCTTTGATTTTACTGATTAGGGAAGGATCCGTGAACCATTATGGCAGGGGGATGTAACAATTCCATCTGAGTAATTCCACTCATTTTGAGGAGAAGGCAGAAAGCAGAGAGTTACTCACATCAAGGCCCAGACATTCCACATTACACAGGGTGGCAAGATGAAAATCTGCAGTAACACGCATCTCAGTTTCACAGCTTCCTTATTGTAGTCACTCTGTCTGAGAAGATTTCCGTCATTCTAATGATTGTCTTTCCCCGTCTGCATTTCCCTCTGCCTTTCAGGTCAGCGCTTCTGGGCAGAGTCTAGAGCACACCATGTCTGCTGCTGCTGTGTTACGTGGATTGCCAAGGGGCATGGCTTGGTTTATTTTTCTGTGCGCTGAGTGGCACTCAGAACGATGAAAGATGTGCAGTCAGTTGCGATATCTTGGCAGCAAAGATGAAAGAAGTTAATTCAAGAACAAACAGGCAGCTTCTCCCATGTGACAGATGAGATAAAATCACAGCCCACTCAGCTGGGATTAAGGCTGAAGTATTGATTGAGAATCCTTTGAAGATCTCAGATGCCGCCCATGAATCATTTCACACCTGGATGGGATGGAATATTCTTTCCTTTTGCTGCAGCTTGCTGCTACAAGGACTCTGCAGAGCTGCTACAAGAACTCAGAGGAGGTTAAGGAGGGGAAATATTCACCATTCCTTTCAGTGAAACCCAAGTCTGCATTGAAGAGCTCCCATTTCTAATAAGCTGAATATATCCCAGAAGTTTGGGATTGCTAAGAAGGGAAAGGACTGGACACAATAAACTGGCTGCTGAGGAGAATTTCTCCCTACCACTGTAATGGTGGCTGGGGTTTTTTTTCTTTTACCAATGTGTTTTTGAGTTGGCTGCTGGCAGGCAAACTCATTATAAGTTATTTTAAAAATGTAAAATAATAAAAATCAAGGCTGTGGTAGAAAATACACCTGCTATAAAAAGATAGTAGCTATGTACCTCTACAACTTCTAGGGAGGCTTTTTCTTTAGTTCACTTCTTTACAAATAACCACTACATGCTACAGACATTCTTATTTTTACTGTGCAGTTTTGTTACTCTTAATTTTCCATACTTGACCTTCTTCTTATATTAGGTTGGACAAGCTGACTTTTCTAGAATAGTCTTTGAGAAACTGGCATACAAACTGTGTTGAAATATGAGAGTATGTTTTTATTAAGTAATTTTTATAAATGCTTTTTTTTGAAAGGGCAACAGTGGAGAACACAATCCACTTTGACTGAAATAGCAAGATGCCAAAAAGAAAAAAAGAGGCTTCTTCTTAACTCCAGCTATGAACAAAACAGTCTTCCTGTGTGTTTGCTTTAGGGATTATGTTTATGACTGTGAAGTAGCTCACTGTGGTACACACCTAATAAGTTTTTAGTAGCTCTGAATACTTAGTCACTCTATCTATCCTAGGAGGAACCTTATTGAAAAAAAGATACAAAACAAAACTGTAGCTGTAGATCACCGTGGAAACAAAAATCAATAAGTACATACTTGTCAAAAAAAAAAAAAAACCAAGCAAAAAACAACCTATTGCAATTGTTCTGCTACTGTTATTAAAAAAAACAAGAAAAAAAGTAAGAATAAATATATTTATTTGTTGCACTGCATCTCTTGAGTTTCCAGGTAAGGCGTTTTTTGTGTACTGTCTATGCCTTTTCAAGAAAATATTTGAATTTTGAATTCTGTGGAAGCATGCTGAAGCAGCCTTCATTAATGGGGGATACTGTCCTTAACTACAGCCTGTTTGCTGGTACCAGGTGCTGGAAGTCACTGAGTTCCATATTCCACAAGGGCCAGCACCAGGAAACCTTCTCTGTCAAGCCCTGACAGAGAAGGTTTCCTCTCCTCCTTCCCCATTCCCTGGGTTGGGGTGAAGGGAAAGAAGAGGCCAGCTCTTGCAAAGGAGAAATCTGCTTCTGCTGTGCACAGACTTGCCTCCCAGCCTTCATCAGGTGAGGTTTTTCTCATCCCCTCCGCATCCTTCCCCTGTTGTTTAGGCTTATGCCTGGTGTTTGAGAGGGGAATGCAAATCCCTAACCTCTGGCAAGCCAGAGCTGCTCCTTGAGCCATTCTTTAACTCAATGTTTGATGTCAGAGCCTCACCATGCCCTCTGCTCCATCACTCAGTGCAGCCACCGTGCTGGGCTGTAATTCTGAACATCCCAACTACTGTCAGGCTGTTGAACCAGTGGCTTGGAAAGAGCCATTCACACCTGTCCATGGCAAATGGGAGAGAAAAGGACTGATTCTTCCACAGTCCAGCAGCTCCCAAAGGAAACATCACAGACTCTCGGAAATGAGGAGTTGCAAGAACTCATTAACTCTACAAGCTGAGTGTTCAGGCAGGACTGAAAATCCCTGCTTGGTGCTGACAGATGCTCAGTGCTTAATGGAGACAGAGGCAACAGTAATGTCTGCTGTATAAATGCCTCAAACATTACTTGTTTCTTTGTGGCGCGCTTTCTTCTCATGGTACAGAGACAAAAACTGTCTCCTAGTGATCCATGTGAACCAATTTGTTCCGAAGAGTCTGTAGATGTCTGGCTAAGCCCACAAGAACAATGCCTGTCCTTACCATCCAGCGATTTCCCTGTCATATTTGGAAAAATCTTCATGGCATTATCATGAAAAGAACAGTCAGAAGAATGCAAAAATGTGCAAGAGCCTACTTAAAACTGTCATGTCTAAAAGAACAAGTAAGAACCTCTACATCCACGTGGGTATTTTGCATTTGTGTTGGTTTTTTGTCAACCTTCCCAGATAGACTGTTCTTGACAGAGCTGAGACTGGTACTTTATCTAGCACTAAAATAGACAAATAGGCTAGTAGGCAAAATGCCATTTATTTTCCAAGGCTATTCTTTGTCATTTTGGGAGGCTTTCGTTACTAGCTGTGTGTAGTATGCTCCCTTGTGGGCTTCCTGCAGTATTTTTGCTGGAAAAGAAGAATAATCCTTTTGCAGTGCACCAATATCTGCTTTTTCTCTCAGTGCCTCTGTCTAATCTTGGTAGCAGATTTTTCCTGCTTAAAGGGAAGGCATGTGCTAAGCTGACACTTCACACTCAAAGAACTGATCAAGTTCAGTGAGCTTAGAGGTGAGGGTTTGCTGCCAGCAAGGGCATTATTTGATACCCACTGACACTTCATCATTATTACAGTGCTACATAAAGCTCTTGTGGAATGTCTTTTTCTTCCTCCTTTATTAGAAAGTTTTAGCTACAGTGTGACCCAAAAGGATGTCCTACTATAAGCCAAGTAAATACAGTGTCCTTCCTTTGTGGAGAATACATTTCAGGAAGAAAAATGCAAAAGATAATATGAATAAAGCAGCTGATGTTTTCACCAGTTGTTTATATAGCCAAAGAAGTCTGAGTGCCAAGGACTCTGTGGGGCAGGATTATCTGCTTTCTTTTATTGCTTTTCTCCCCTGTCTTGTGAAGTCCAGAGGTTGGAAGGGAAAGTGGTTCTTAGGTGGACTTCCAGCTGCAGGGCAAAGCAGCATCTGGAGCTAGTGGATTCCAGGGAACAATAAACCAAGTAGAATATCTGTTGGTGTTACAGCAGGATCTTCAGCAGGCCCCCAAGTCTGGCCTCGTGGTCATAAGATTAAATAACTTTCCTGGCATTAACCAGTCCTTATTGTTTAACAGCTCAGTGGCACTGCACTGATGTGGAATGCCTCACTGCTTTTTAAATGATTTTTTCATGGGAGAAAGGTGTATGTAGGAAGTCAGAAACAATTAGGGCTGGGAGAAAGTTATTTCAGAAGAAGTTAGACTTTCCCTTAGCCTTTTTTCCTGCAGACAGTTCAGAGAGCTGAATTCTGCTTTTCCATTTAAAAAAAAAAAATTAGAAGAGGATCAAGGGAATAATAGAAAAGAGAATCTGGTAAGAAATTAATTGGCATCCCTTTCCTGAGGCATATCACAGAATTGTGGCCAGTGGTGTTGGATAGAAAGAAGTACAAGCAATAAAAGTTTAAGTTACAGTCATTTGTTTGGCTTGCATAAATGGAGTTTCAGATTTGCAGCCTAAGAAGCTCCACTCAGAAATACCACAGTGACTCTCTTGTGAAGGGAGTCAGAGGTGTGCTGTATCTGCTACCAGGCTTAAGAGGAAATAACATCCAATGTCATCAAGAGTAACTTAATAGTATGACAGCAGAAGTTTACATAAAATCCAAGCAATTAGTAGGAAAATTTTGGGAAAATAGCATGTGAAAAATGAGGTGAAACAACTAAAGGATATTTATTGGACTACAGACAATGTTTCTTCCTACTGCTGTTGCTAGGGTAACAATCTACTCTGATGCTAATAAAGGAGAACATTACTGTTTCTCCTTAATTTCTGTTTGAGCAAATATACTGCTTTTTTGGTACTTCTTTCTGTTCGGCAGTTCAGTGTCAGGTCAAGGTGATGCTTCTCGATCCTTGTGTGACTCAGTTAGATAACCAGCAGAATTAGCATTCAGAGGCTGTTTGCCCCCCATAAATAAGTGCTTACACCATTACATACTCTCAAGCAACCTCACAGAGAACGGGTCTCATCTGAAGGTCCAACCTGAATTTGGAGAGCTGAGCATTAAGGACACCTGATCTGTGAATCTCTGTTTCAACAGGTTTAGTGAAAACTTAAAACTGCAATACAGTTGAGCTGCTTTTCATAAAAGATTAATGAAAATATATTCTGGAGCAATATTCACAGGGTATGTCATTATTAGATTAAGTTTCAAGAAAAAGGTAAGTGTATGAGAACAGTGCATCACAGTGTTAGTGTTTTAACAGATAGAATTTTCCTTTCCTCATACAAAATAAAAATCAGATTCATCCCAGAAGGTTGCCTTCATAATACAGATCTTTAGGACACAGTACAGCTTTTGTTGCTGTGCTATTAGGTGCTTGTTATACTTAAGAAACAGACAGTCACCACCTTTAGGAGTGAACTGTGAATTTAAGTCCCTACATTTGTCTATACAAATTTCATTTTATGTAATAGTAGCATACTTGATTGGATTATTTAAACGCTGCTTTCTTTTCAAAGAATAAACTCTTTCCTTTTTATTGACTACCTTGGGAAGTCATAGCTAATAATGTCTTGTGCAGAGTATCAGTTGGTATATCAGTATTTAGCTGGTTTTCAGTGAAAAGAAGGGAAGATTTGTGCTTCAGTTATCTCCAGCATGACTGAGAGAGCATTTTCAGTTAAGTGTTACACAGTTGTTCTGTTTAAATCCCTTATTTGTAGTCTGCTAGTTTTGAACTCAGTTTTAAAAATTGCAGGGACCTTCTTCCTAATGGGAGGAGAGGACAGTGAATGTTTATCCCTCCCTCCCAAGGATGGGCACTGACTTTGCAGGTGCACCTGGCTGTTCCCTGGTGGCTCTTCCTTCACTGCCTCTCTCCCTGTAAGCCCATTTCAGTCCAAGGACTTTCCTGTTTGCAGCTTTTGCCTTTCGAGATGTGGATGGGAAACTTTAATCTGATGCAGGGTGCCCTCTTGTGATACAAATGAAACAAATCCAGGGACAGCGATGGGATGGGATGAGGAAATGAGTGAAAGTTCCCAAGAATGAATGTGTTCAGACCATATCCAGCAGCCAGCAACTGCTTGATCTGCATACTCAACTTCTGCTGACATGTGGTTTGAAGCCAACTAGAATTAAACATCATGATGAATTTTACTGGGGCATGTTTCCTACACAGCCTCATTTCTCTGAGCTTTTTCCTTGGAGTAGGTACCTTGTAATTGGAATGAAGCTAAAAGCAAGCAGCAGTTCAGGTAGGACACTCCATCCTGTTTTGCACTACCTAGGAGGAAAGTTGGCTTCTTTGGAGTAAAGGAAATTAGATTCAGTGCAGGACAGATGTTCTCTTGCTTAATGCCCTACTGAAAAGTGCTGAGATATTTTGAGATGGGGACAAAGTATAATGCAAAATGAAAAAACAACAACAGCATCAAGCCCATGATCAGAGTTTTCTCCCAGTAGTTTTACTGAGTCAAAATTGCACTCATTGAAATATTTCTCTTGGGATTTGCCATATGTGGTATATGATTCAACATATACTTGTATTTCTCTTGTAATTCCTTTTTTTTCCTCTAACTGCAGAATGAGAGGTGAAAATCCCAAAAAGAACGTTAAGTTTTTGTAAAGAAAAAAGCAACAAGCCTGCCATCACCCACATATTTAATTTTTGGAAACAAATACTCAGATATTTGGGGAATGAACCCAATAAGCATATAAAAATGGCTTTGGATAAATTTATTCTCCCTGACTCCCCTTTCTCCCTGCCTTGTCATTGATCAAATGCAAAAACATTAGTTCTAAGTTCTGCCTCTCACCATGTTGATTTCAATCACATTCTTACTGCTTTTGTCAGTCTGTTCATGTGTCAGTTTGGTTTCACATTGCTTCCACAACCTCCTGTAAGCAGACAAGTCATCTAATTTACAATTTGGAATTTACTTGATTGTAGAACAAATTATATAGTGTAAACAAGCTCATGGCAACAGGCTGGCTCCTGCTTTTCCAGCTACAAACATTTGAAAGCAAAATGGCATTAAAATAATTGTCTGAAGTTGAGGAAATTACTTTTCTTGGAAACACGTTAAGTTTTGAAGCAACACTGAGCAGAGACATAGACCAGAGCCAGAGGTAGGGAGTATCTGCTCATTCTTGAGATCAGTCTTTTGTGTCAAGTTATATTTGTCTTGGGCTCTTCAGGCAAAGGAACTTTGTCTACTGAGAGATTCACCTGTTGTCACACTTACAAGCCAGGGTGTTGCCCATGTAGTTTAAGACACTGGAAGGAACTTGCAATCTGTTGGGCACAGTCTGCCCTTTCTTCTAAACACCCATGAGGGTGTTGATGAGAGGAGAAAAATAGGGGCAAGGTAGAAGGGGAGCAAAACTGAAAATAAATCCCTGCTGCATAGAAGAATTTGATTCTCCTCTCACTAGGCCAAAGTGTAAGTAAAAAAGACCCTGCAGCCCTCTCTTGTTTGGCTTCCCTTGTTCAGCTGACATCACCAGCTCAACCACCAGATGTCTGCACCCAACAGAAAACTGAAATGTAGCACTGAGACGAGCAGCTGGGGAAAGAAACTAAAAGAGACCAAAGTGACAGGGAGAGAAAGTGCAAAGAGAGTTGTAAGGGTGTGTTTCCAGGCCTGGACATCCCTGAGGCAGGGATGATCCTCAGACCCTCCTGGTGAGCTTTCATTTCACAGCCCAGGACTATATTCCCACCACCAGTGATACTGGACTGAGATGGATCTCTTTAGAGAGTGGGCAGGAAAAGGGAGTGCTCAGGAGCACTGCTGTGGCTATTTAACCTGGCTGCTCAAACTTATGACTTGACAGAGAGTCCCACAGGAGAATTTTTTGATGTCAAGATGAGACCTGGGTTAAAAACCAGAGAAGGCTTGCATGCAAAATGTAGCCACAAAAGCAGCGTGCTTTGAATTGTGATAACTGAACTAGAAAAAAATGAGTGTCTTTACAAGTGTGCTAGGTCTCAATTGAATCCTAATACCAGAGTAGAAAAACTACTGTATTTCTTTCCATTTAAAGCCTTATGAGTTTGCATGATTTTTGCTCTAAGAAGTATCCACAAGTTGTATTCCTTTTTGCTTTTGAGATGTGCTTCATCTGTGGTGTGGGAGGACAGCAAGTGGGAGCTGATCTAGACTCAGTACATAGGAGGCCAGCATAAAGGGCTCTACACATCCTGTACACATTCACAGCCCAGACCTGAGCTGACTTTGGGATGATGCTCACTGTCTTGTGAAGATGGGCAAGGAGTAGTTTAGGAGTTTGGTAGTTGCTCTCAGTGCAATGAAAAAAGCAGAAGAGACAGCAAAGGTGGCAGGATTATCTGTGCCAGCTAAAGCTCTGAGGCAGTTCTCTTCCTTCCAGCATCTTGCACAGCTCCAGTGGATTCATCCTTTGTCAAACAGAGTGAGAGTGGTGGAACTGAGGGTTTGGGGCAACTGAAGTGGCAGCTGTGCTTTTATTATGCTTTCCTTTCCAGGTGTTAGAGTATTCTTGGCAGCAGGAAGTTATGGCCAAGTGGAAGGCTGGTGAGTGAACTGACACTGAATAGGCAGTGTTCAATAGCTTATTTATTATTTGGGGAGAAGATGGCAAATAAATTTCCATTATTTCCTGTAATCAAAAGACTGCTTCCTGTTTGGGGATTAAGAAGCAATGCCATTTCCCTCATACAGTCCCTTTTTTTGTGTGCCATAATCTTTGTTATCATTTCTGTATAAAGAGACTGCTCAAGACATCCTAGCAACATTCAACCTGTCAATCAGTTTTAAAGAGAAACAGTACAATGTGGTGAACTTTGCCCCGTGATCATTTTGGCTGGATAAGAAGATATTTTTCCCACAAAGCTGAGGAGGAGGATTTTTTTTTTTTTGGCAAATGGTTACAGAAAGAAAAGCAGGATATCAGTCGTCTGCTGTTTTTCTGATTGTTTGATTTTTAATTATGGTACTAAATGAGCCAAAACCACAGAAACAACCCCACACCCACAAAAGAAAACCACTTTTATTTGAGGTGGAAGGAAGAAGGGATCAATCCCAAGCAAAACACTCTTTCTGGAAGTACAGTTGGCAAGTGAGACTGTGTTGTGTTTCAGGTTGAAGTCTGTCTTCTCGATTACTCATTCAACAGGCTAGTCACAAAATTATTAGCAAAATTCTTAAAATAAAGAAATATTTCCCAAGGCATGAAAAGCTAACAAAAACCCAAACACCAACAAAGCAACACTTAACACCATCAATTTTATCTTGCTACAAAACATGAAAGCAGCATAAAGGTACAATCTAAATCCCCATCTTTTCAAGTTCCTGCTCCTCAATGTTTCACTGCAATAAATGTTTCATCTGTTTCTCACTAAGACTGCAGTACAAATGGAAAGGATTAACAACAGGCCACCCCTGTTGTGCTTCATAGGTTTACTGCTGCCTCTGCAGTTTGCAGATAGGACAGGGGGTATTATAGAATATAGGGCTTGTGTAATATGATTGCAGAGCTTTTTCTTTCACAATAACACCAAAATAAATTGCAAGTTTTCCAGATTTTCAAGATAACTTGTATCAAATAATGTTCTAATCTCGGCTGAGCAAATCATCCCTAATGTAACGCAAACATATTGCCACCCTGAAACAAGTTCTGAAGGGAAAAGAAGGCCCTGTAATATATCTAAGGAATTTTTAGAAGAGGTGTGACAGCTGGATCTGCCCACACAGGTATGAGCTGTGCCCTACAGCTGACCTCACATGATTCAGTAATCACTATAGCATTTCTGGTTTGAGGTATTGAATGGTCAGTGAAATGTATGTGACCAACATTTATTTATAGTTTTTTCCTTTGCGGGCAGGTTAGAATTTATGTGAGCTGCTTCATCCCAGACACAGACAGTGATTGTGGAAGCCATGCTGAACACTGAGATCAGCTGAAATAAAAGGAGGATTTATAAGTAGGCAGTCCCAAAAGGAGAAGGTAAGTGAAGAGGAGAAAATTTGAGAGTCAGCATCCTAAAGGCTACAGGTTGGCATTAGACCAAGTCTGCTTGGCAGCATCCATAGGAGAGGTGTACATGCAGCTCTTTGCCTGTTGTAAAAATCTTTCATCCATGGCTTGTCAGGCTGTTTGGGTCTATCAAGCCCTGAAGAGCAATGTTTTGAATTGACACAGAGGAATGTGCTAGGAGAGAACAGCCCTTGTGAAACCTGTGCTCTACCAAGAGTCAGTGTTGAACACAGGCAATGCTCCATTCTGGGACCAGCCTGAGTGCGGATACATCCTGGGACACGAGCAAGCTCCTTGCAGGACTGTGCAGTGCTGTTTGAGGGTCAGTTTGAGAGAACGAGGGCTGCAGGATCTCCGCAGCTGTGTGCTGGATAGCCACGCCAAGACCCTCCCTAGGGCAGCGGGAAGCAAACAGGACCAACACTTGTCGGCACAGCCCAAGCTGGGCCCTGCATTTACCTCTCTGCCAGGTGGGGCGCATTGAGGAGCCCCAACGGGACCGGGGACCCGCCCGGCTGCCGAGCCCAGCCCCGCACCGTGGGCTCCCCACGCCCCTCCCCGGGCTGGGGACAGCCCGGCGCCCCGCAGCCCCCGCACGGCCGAGGGAGGGACAGGGGGAGGGACGGGCGAGCACCGCCGCCCCTCTCCGCCCCGCCGCATCCCCGTGCCGGGCAGCAGCGCTTCGTGCCCAGCCCACGCCGCGGGGAGCAGCGCTCCGTCCGTCCGTCCGTCCGTCCGTCCGTCCGTGCCGCCAGCTCGCCCTGCCTCCGGGGCCAGCCGGGCACGCAGGTGAGGCAGCCCGCGGCACCGGGCAGCGGCTCCGGGCGGGGGCTGGGGCGGCCGGGGAGCCTGCAGGAGCTGCGGCCTCCCGGGGCTGCGCTGGGCTGGGCTGGGGAGCCGACACCCTGCGGGCCTGCGGCGGACCCCGTTTGGCTGGCGCTGGATCCCGCGAGCATCCCCTGAGCATCCCCTCTCTATCCCCTGAGCATCCCGCGGCCGGCGCGGACACCTTGCTCTCTCCCCGGTGGGTTTTGGGTCTGCCCGGTGGGTTTTGGGTCTGCCCGGTCGCTGGCCGCGTCTGCCCAGCGAGCTCGGACGAGCGTGTGAGGTGCCCTGTAGTAAACAACACAGTGCAGTGAATGCTGTTTTGCCTTTTGTCTCCTGAGCTGTGGGTAAAGCTGGTCAGACCTCGGAGAAGCAAGGCTTTAAGTTTTCTGCTAGAATTGACTGTTGTAATGTCGAATTACCAAAATGACCTGTCAGTGTGTTATTGATTCCTGACACATACATGAGTTTCCTACACAAGTGGCCAGTAAAGGGCACCATGTGGAAACAGGGATTGGTCAGATCCCACTGCTTGTTCCATTATCCTCTGGCAATTAATTGTGTATATACAATAGAAAGATAGAAACTCTTAACATTGTCACTCTAGTGCAGTTGACAGATTATGAATTTCAATCATCACACTGTAAACGTGCTCTGTTTCTGGATACAATCCAAACCGTAGGTTTTTCTGTGCCCTGGGGCAGTCACTCTGCCATATATAATTTTGAAGTGTGTGGGATATCCTTTATTTGAAATGCAGTGACTACCACTGCATTTAGTAGCAGAGACTGCTACAGTGTTGTGTGTGATTCTGTGTTTCCCATAACTTCCTCTCTATATTGTAACTTTTAGCTGATGCTGATTGTTGTTTGGGTTGTTTTTAAATATGGTTGTATGCTGAGTTAAGATCTTTGGTTAAGTCATATGCCGTGACACACAGGTCCCTCTTCAGAGTTACTTGGTTCAGTACCCTGATGTGTAATTTGTTTAAGTTGTTTAAATTGTTCTGTGCAGTACAGATTTGCCTTCATTTCTGATGTACTACCCTGTTAATAGGCTGAAGCATCAGCTGTCAAAATGCATCTGTGGAACAGGCATGAATGAAAAATATTATTCAAAGTTGCAATAAGCGAGACAGAGCTGAGAAGAAAGACTATTTTGAAGAAAACTAGATTTGGAATGTGAGGTATCTTGTCAGCTATTTCAAGTCTGACCCACTGAAGGCTGTAAACCAGAACAGAACTGTGCATCTGTTAAAAGTATGGTTATACTAACAAGTAAAAGCAAATTGTTGGAGCTTCCCAGTTTATTTCTTGTCATGTGATCAATGTACCTTGTTAGGACCGTGCTCTTACCCAGTTCCAATAAAACAGCAGAAGAGATTATCCTAATTCACATCACTTGGGGTTCAGCCTGAAAAAGGTGCCCTTCATCTGTGGGACAGACCAACAGCTACTTTGGGCCTGCCTGACCACAATAGCAGCATAATTCCTTGCTTCTCTAAAAATGATCCAATGAAATATGCCAAAGATAGTGCCCAAGGAAGAAGGTGGGTCACTGCAGATCTCCTGAAGGCTGCTGGTTGTCTTATAAGTGCTTGTTTGAAGCATAGGTATTCTGACAGGAGCCCAGGACCTTTTTTTCCTGGTCACTTTTGAGTAGCCAATGGAGGGGGGTAATTCCCCTTAAAAAGATAATTGCTCCTTGACAGCAGTAGCAGCTGTTACACTAACAAATATGAGCCAGTTTTAAATGAGTAAGTGAGCTGCAGAAATGATCCCAGCTGTCTGTGTGTTAACACATGTACTTATTAATCAGATGTTCTTTATGCCAGGCAGGTATGGACCCACTGATTAAATTAGTCTGTGTACACAAAAATTATTCCTCAGTGGAGAAATGGTCCAATTTTTAATTTTACTTCTAATGATTTTATTGTTTCAGCTGTCAAGTGCAAGATTTTCTCCTTCCTTGTTCTTTGTTTCATCTTTGTTAGGCTGATAGGAGCTTACACATCTCTTCTACTCACACAAATTAAGGAGTAGCCATGAGATCTTTTGCTTTGTTTCTACCACCCCTCCCTACCTCTTCTCTTTGCCCTTTACTCTGCTGACTTGCAGGACTGAAGAGGATGAAAGCAATCAGCTGTGTTTACTACAGTTGCATATGGCAAATTCAGCTGCCAGTTAATTACTATATTCACTGCTCACCATTCAGCGATTTTATTTTCTCTTCTTCTTGGGAAATGAAATAAAACTGCAAATGTATTTTCTCACGTAGGTCTCTGGACAAAATGGGGAATGGATTAGTGAAACCCAAGCATCTGAGGCAGCCAAACAGACATGTAGCAAACCTCGCTATTGGCTGTGCTGCCAGCCACAAGTTTTTGATGGACCCATGCCTAGGCATCAATGTGATCAATGGGCAAGCTGATGTGCTCTGCAGCAAGGTACTTGAACTGGAAAAAGAGCTGAAGATAAAAGACCAGCAGTTGCAAGAGAGTCAAAGCCATGTTGCTGAGCTTCAGGAACAGCTGGCTATGCAGACTAAGGTCATAGCAGAACTCACCAAGGAGCTTCAGAGCAAGTGTATACAGTTGAACAAGCTGCAGGATGTTGTTAGCACTCAAGGAGAGTACTCTCTTCAGCCTTCTCCATTTCAAGTTTCTGCTGATAGGAGGAGAGGAGCCAAGGAAGGTGTATCTGCAGAGCCAACAACACAACTGTGTGATTTGAGCAGGAAAACTATGTTTTCCCTTGAAAAAGCAACAGTCCGAAAGGATTCCAGGTGAGCTCATTTCAGAGGGCTTCTGTGTTTGTGTTACAAGATTATTGCTCTTATCACAATTAAATCCTCTCCTCATGATAAATCAGGATTCAAATATTCATCTTTTTCATTTAAGCTTTGCAACTGTGATAGATGCTGGTTGAGTTTGTGTGTAACTTTAACCAAGAATCATCTGTGTCCCACAGACTTCAGATGAAGAGTGGTGGGAAGCCTCTGTGTTTTAGAGAATACTACCATTTTAGGATTTATCTTTGCTGCCAGCTTCCTCTTGCCCTCCAGCTCCTGACTGTCATGAGTAGGAACTGAATTTTACTTGTTCCTCTTTGAATCCAGTTAGACTTTCCAGACTCTGAAAGACCCAGAAATATCTGTGGTCATGCCTGACCTTGCAGACACAAGCATCAGACTGGAATCTTTAAGCATGACTTAGACTCTCTTTTACCTTGCAGAGTAGACATAACCTAAGAGTCGTTTAACATGGTGATAGCCAGACTGTACCTGGACTTCAGCCAGTGACATAAGTGCCTCAGATTTGGGGGGAGCTTTATTATTCATGGCATATCTGAGTCTGTACCATAGTAGACCTGAGAGTTATGCGACTTGTTTTCTCATCCATCATGTCCAGCACTGCACCTTCGAGGCTGCCTCATGAATCAGAAGGGCTGACTGAGTCACCATAAAGAGCTGAGAACTTCTGCTAGCAGTGTTTTTCCAGAGAAAGGGAGCTGCATTAATATTTTATCACCGGTACCTGGGTAGCTTAAATCATTGTTTTAGGAGTGTTCTGTTTGTAACCTGTCTTCTTCTTGGCACGATCCTTGCACTGCAGTCCACCACACTGTTTTCTAGGGTGCTTCCAGAGACAGGATTGTGAAAGCAGTGAGGAGTAAAGCCAGGAGAAGAGCCAGTGGATTAGCAAAGTGCAGCAGCCGGAACCAAAAGAAGTATTGCAGCTTAAGCAATCTAAACATAATGTACGCAATTTTTTGATGTCGTAGTGGTTGTAGTATTATTTGATCTTCCAAATACTTTGGAAGTATTATATATGCCAAAAAAGCATCACAAAGCTGTACTACTGTGCTTTGCTATGTGTCTAAGTTAGATAAGCCTGTGATACACATGCACTTGTGTAAGACACCATCACCTTGCTGTTGGGACAGCCAAATGCTGGAAGGTGAAAACATTTGATTTCCTTACCTGGACTGTAAATACTGTAGTGGGTCAAATTCAGGCAGTTCAGATGTGTGAGAACAAAGTGCAACCTTCGCTGTCTACAGAATTCTGTCCACTGCAATTAGCAAATACTGATCCTTTAGCCTGACAGCGTTTATAGGAGTGTTTGGAGTTGCTGATATCAGTAACTTTATGGAGAAAGGACTTCATGCAGCCCCAGTTCTGTGTGAGGTAACTTCACAGTGTTGCTACACAGCTGTGAAAGGAGCTATCTCAGAAGGAGAGGAAACTCCATGCTATGTTCTTGTATTTGCATTCAGTCCAGACTGTCATCAGCTCCTTTTAGAAACATTTGTAAAACAAATGGCACAATTTTATGCTATTCATATAGCAGGACTTTGATTGCCATAAATTTGTTTGGAGTATCTCAGCATGAATTATTTTAATGAAATTTTAGAAGCATAGTCTCCTATTCTATAGTTCTGGAAGCTTTTGTGCTCATTTTATGTATAGAGTTACATGCAATCACTATTTTATTGCAGTATTGTATGCATGATGCAGGCCAGGGTAAATCAAATTAGCAAGGTTGGTTTTAGCTGAAAACTGAGTTAGAGCTTATATTCCAATAACCCTGTTGCTTTCAGCAGAAGCTAAGTTATGATCTCTATTTCTAAACACAGTCCTCACCATAGCTACTTGGTTTAATTTTCCTGCCTCATCTCATTGCCTTTACTTATTTTCAGTCATTACACAGCTAGTAACAATGTAAGTGTATTTACGTGCCCTAGGTTTGTTCATTCCTGGATTGTCCTCAGGAGATTTTTCCCACATAACCCAGTTTTGCTGACAGCCTTGCATTGTTTTATGAATACAAACAGGGGGAGGCCTTAACTGCCTCAGAAATCTGTCAGGGTTTTGACTTTGTCAACATTAGGACCATGGGGATTTCAAGGCAGAATTTATCTTTCACTTCAGCAGTAAAAGAAAACTAACCAGCAGGTCCATAAAAGCCCCATCAGTGCAGAAGCTCTTTAATTGCATTTATTTCTGCCATGGAGCTGAGGCACTGCTTTATAGGATGCCCTTGAGCCAGAACATTCTCAAGTCCATCAGAACCCATAGATTGCCCATAGGGGTGTATGACCTCCTTTGTCTCAGCTGGTTAGCCATTATCCATGGATTCAACCATTGTTTATTTTCCCACGTTTTCTCCTTTTTAAAATCCAACCACCGGGCTCTTCCACCAACAGCTCAAATACTGTTCTTGTCTTTACAAGTCACCCATTTATCTGCATTTACTACAACAGGAAATGGTGCAGAGACTGTCTCAGGGAGCAGTGAGAACAAGATTGTTCAACCAGATTGTTCTGCCAGGTGACTACAGCACAGACAATTCCCTCACTAACCAGGCTACCATCCCACAGGGTCTGGACAGGGCAGGCAAGGCAGAGCAGTGTGTTAGAAACAGCAGGAAGCATCTTGAGACGAATGAATGCTTGGTGAAATCCATGCTGGGGATTTTAAACCTTGTGGTTTATTTGTTTGAAACCAGTGAGAAGAAGCTGATCACAGATGCCCTGAATAAAAACCAGTTCTTGAAGAGACTGGAGCCTCACCAGACACGAGACATGGTGGAATGCATGTATGAGAGGACATTCCAGCAAGGGAGCTACGTCATCAGACAGGGAGAGCCAGGCAACCACATTTTTGTGCTCAAAGGTGAATATTGCTTACTTGTAAAGCATCCAGGTGCAAGAAACAGGAAAGGTGTTTAGAAGGTTTTGCAGGAAATGACAGTGATGATGTTTGTGCTCCTAAATAATTTGTCTCTGCGGAGGGCAATGCAAGTTTTCCCTGTGATTTTATGAAACAGAGAGTAGTAAAAACCACCTTGAAAACGTGAGTCTTGATTTAATGTTTTTTCATTATCTTTTTTTATTTCTGAAACCCCAGAGGCCAGCAATTACTTTTTGCTGTAAGTGTAGCCAACCGTTTCTTCTCCAGATAAAGAGCAGTTATCATTTAAAATACTGAGAACTTCTTAAGGATTAAGCCACTCCTGAAATAAACTTACTTTTGAACATTCATAAGACACCAGTTTTCTGTGTATGGGAAATTGAAAGATGAGGTCTGGATTTATTGTTCTCAAAGCTGAGAGGTTGTTTTTTTAAAAAAATACCTGCTTGTTTTTTTTCTGGAGAAGGAAAAAAAAAAAAAAAAAGAAAAACCTAGTAGCAAAGCAAACAAAAAGCTTTAGGATAAAATACTTGCCTAAAATAATGCCTGGTGGGATAAACCTTTGCAACAAGTCTGTAGTCATAAATTGCAGATCACCTGTAATGGATCCCAAGTTTAACACCCAGCATCTGCTCCTATCAGCAATAAGCTCTTTCATCATCTCTTCATTTAAAAAAAAAAAAAAAAAATCTGTATTTGTGAGTAATTTGCATATTTCATCAATTTTGGATCACTAAGAGGCCCAGAGACTCTCATACATTAGAGCTCATACTGTAAGGAGTATGTTCTGTTGAGGCAGGAATGTTTAAGCAGAACCAAACTGGTATATGTTGGAAAGCTTATTTTCTGGTTTCACATGGATGGATTAGTTGGGAAAAAATGATGGTAACTGTGTTAGGAAAGCATAAATGTTACAGGAAAAAAGAGGAAGCTGGATTTGTGATGGGGTAGTCATATTCTTGCAAGACAAAATGATAACACTTTGAAAACAGATGAAATATGAGAAAGGCAATGTACACCCGGAGCTTTTTCTGGTACATTAGACCTTTCTTGAGGGGATGATGTGTGCCTTGGAGAGAAGAGGGCAGAACTTTCATAACTTCTTCAAGGGAAGGTTTTAAGGGGCCATAACCTGTGAAGAAATTCAGACTTTCTTTGACTTTTGCTAGCAAGGCACAAGAACAACTTACCAAAGGAAGATTTAATGTGGTTTTGACTTTTCTGCCCTCTCCTTTGCCTTCTGCACATACATACTCATATGTGTATGAACAGACAAACCACAAGTAATTTCTCCTGTGATCATTACTCTCAGAATTTTTTTGTTTGCACCATGCTAGAGTGTCTGAACCACTAGTGAGTGGCTCATTGTAGAAACAGTTTATTCCATCAGGATTTAGAATGGCCCTCCCTTCCGGAGCAGATCTATAGATTTGCAGCACATTTTAAAAAATAAATCTTTACTGGTTTGTATGTGTGTTTCAAAGCAGTGTTTGTATCATTGTTCTCATTCCCGTGTCCCAGGGAGCAGCAAAGTCAGGGATGTATTGATTTGTTTTCCATTCACTCTGTGCAGCTGAGCACAGGTTTAATACCTGTTATCCTGATGATTTTTGACAGAGGGCAGTCTGGAAGTCTTTCAGCAGAATAAACTACTTTCCTCAATACCTGTGTGGACAGCATTTGGTGAACTGGCCATTTTATACAACTGCACACGGACAGCTTCTGTGAAAGGTACCTGAGGCTAAGTACAACTACATTGCTCAAAATGAAAACTCTGGATTTTTTGTGAGATCCCTGTTGTATCCCTGTTATCCCAGGTTTCCTTTGTATTTCTCATTTAATAGCTGTTTGCATGTCTTAGTTATCTGCAGTAAGCTCACATATTCCTTCCCTGAGTTCTTTCTGCTTGGGAACTCAAATAATACTATGCCATGAATATAATTCCATCTCTGGCATAACCCTTGATAAAGAATTAGGCACCTCCAAAGTTAGGTTAGCCTGATCTGTAGCTTTCTAACTGCTAGGGGAGGACTGTGTTTTAATTTTGGATGTTTTAGTAGAGGTGATGGTCTTTGGCTCTTTTGTTTTCGTGTCAAATGCAACCTTGAAGACAAAATTACAAACAATTTGAAAGCATATTAGAACCATAATGTTTTTAGTATAGCAGGTAAAGTCTAATTCAAGAGGAGATGAAATCTGCAGGAATTAGTTGCTTTTGTACTTTTAGTTCTGGATCATCATAACTCATGTTGCTGAGTCTTGCCTAGATCCATTTGCATCTGGCAGTTTTGGGACTGACCAGGATGGAGTTGTTAAGTGTTGCTGTGATACAAATATCCCTCTTCCTGCATAAGACTGTATTTCATCCATTAAATATCCCTGATTACCTTTCCAATATGCCACAACTGCTCTGTGACAAACAAGTGACTAAATATTATTAAGTTCATGATTTTTCTACTCTCCACCATTCCATAAATATTACTTGTGTTTGAAGAGTAATTTCTGTTCTTGTCTAAATCTGCAGGAACTTTGTGCCACCAGTAAGTATGGAGAGTTCATGTTGACTTAAAAAGGAGCAAATGGAATAAAACAAGAAGTTGTTTGCTGTAAAAGCTTTTGGTCTTTCTTCCTGCACCCAGTTTATGCACTTAATCATTGCTGGCTGTGCAGATGGAAGTTATTACATGTAATCTGTTTTTGTTGCTGCCTGATAAACAGAACAGCATCAGTAATGTGATTATTTTTCTTACTAACATGCTGTTCTAATTGAATATGTTCCCTATTTTTGTTTTTTGCCTGCTGTATAGTATTAGCATTATAAAGTAGTGTTGCTGCATAATCAGATGTCAAGCTGCTTTAGACCTTTGTTAACTTTAATTGGTTTTGAAGTAGGAAAAGAATTGTCCAATTATGGACAAGAAAAGGTATTTGAATACTTGAAATCACTGCAGAAATCCACCCCTCACCAACAGCTTTCCTGTGATCCTTGTTGTGGCAGAAGAGCAGTACAATGCCATAACAGAGCATGAGTAGTAAACACACATCCAAAAATTTTTTTAATTTATTTTGATAGATGGCAGAGCATATGTGTATATTGTGTACAAATACAAATGACTGTGCATCATTTTAAACCAGACATTTTTCTTCCCCGTAAAAATGATTCTATGATGATGATAAATGGAGGAAATCAATTGCACTAAAATTTTCTGTAAATTTTAGCTTGCAGAAAACAGTATTTTATTTCTTAGGGCAGCAGGAAAACTGCTGAATATGGTGTAGCATCTTTTAAAAGAAGATATTAACAGAATCACCTTTTGCTTAAAAAAATAAGAAATGCAATGTGTTCTGTTGTGTCAATGATTGCACATAGAGGCTGCTTAGTGGTTTGCATTTTTCATGCTGAATCTTGTGCCTGCTTACTGCATTGCTATTTTGATTATCTTTTGAAAGGGAATAATTAATGTTTTGATTACCCTTTATGGCCTTATAAAATAGACATGTCGGAGGAAAGGCCTGTGAAATACAGGATTAGATGAAATTAAATGTATTTCTTGAGCTCTGTTATTTCTATCTTAATGCATATCTCACAAACCTTTGCGTGTAATCTGAATTAGAGTTAAATCCAAGCCACAGGATTCAATATCATAGGTTTTGGAAAATCAGCCAAGTTTTCATTTCTTTCAAATCAACTCCTTTGGAGATTGCAGCTTTTGAGTACAATGACTGCCTGTGATTAGAGTAGATATTCCCAGGTGTTCAGCCCTGTCATTTTCAAGGTTGCTCAGCCTGTGGAACTGCATGGAAAGTGCTCCATGGAGGACCCATTTGGAAATATATTCCTTACTTTAGTGAGCATCGTTTAAGTGGGAGTTGAATCATTTTAGAAGTCTGATTACAATAGGTGCTGGATATTTTAAAACCTGACCTTAGCCCTTGTGAAAGAGCTAACCTGCCTTGTACCATGACCTGATGCTGTAATATCATCCATCAAATAATTTGGAAACTTTGCTGACTTTGTTCTTGTTTTTTGTTTCCTCAAAGCAACCACTAATGTTAAAACATGGGCATTGGACAGAGAAGTGTTTCAAAATATCATGAGAGTGACAGCACAAGCCAGACAAGAGCAATACAGAAACTTCCTTAGAAGGTAAATATTATTACTTTGTATTTCTAATATACTTTTGCTACTTACTAAGGTGCACAGCAGTATTGTCCCTGTCTTGTAAACAGAGAGAAAAAGGTGCTCTTCATGCAAATGTGGCCTCAAAAGCCTGAATATTTGTCTTTTTTGTT
Source organism: Lichenostomus cassidix (assembly GCF_008360975.1). Taxonomy (NCBI): domain Eukaryota; kingdom Metazoa; phylum Chordata; class Aves; order Passeriformes; family Meliphagidae; genus Lichenostomus; species Lichenostomus cassidix. Next base: position 18,997,031 of record NC_139484.1, read on the forward strand.
TGTTTGTTTTAAGATTCATAAGGGAGTTTCTCCATTTTAATTGGTTTTCTCCTGCATCACTCTAGAAAACTTCAATAAGTACTTGAATGTCTTTAAGTAATAGAATAAATGTATAGGAAAGTTACTGGTCCAGAAGTTGAAACAGTATAATGTATAATTAGAGTTCAGTAAATCCTCCAACTAATAGTTTGCTGCTGAACTAGATTAAGGAATATTCCTTATCCTTTGTAGACTTGAATACGAGACCTGCATGTCTCTCAATTTATGAACTAATTTCATTGTAAATTACTAGGAAATCTGCAGAGCAGAATAATTCTCTCCTGCAAGGAACACTGAGAGTGGTGCCATGCTTCTCCTTAGGAAGACAGTGAAGTTAGAGGTTCCAAACCATAATTAGCTGATGTTATATTTTATCTTTTTAATAAAGAATGAACATTCTTCAATGTTTTCAAATCAAGATGTCAAGCCTGGTCATGTATAGAAAATCTTGTGTATTTTCACATCCCTCTCCACCTTTGATTTCTGCACACAACTTTTTGTGGAGCCTAAATAGATAGAAAATTATATAATTTCCTGACTTTTACCAGTCCAAGTGACCAGGGTGGGAGGCTTTTTTCATTCTTATTAGGAAGTTCACGGAGTTTTTACTGCAATTGGATTCTCTTTCAATAGTTGTCCAGAGAGTACTGAAATTGTTACCTTTGTCCAATTTTGCAGTCTCTGCAGTGCACTTGAAAATATATTCTTGAATTGCTGTAATGTCTTGGGTTTGCAGTTGCTGGATTCCTTTGAAATCAATCCACATGCCTACTGAAGTCCTTCCCCTCCTGAAATACAAAGTTGATTTATAAACTGACCAATGTTTGCCATATTTCTACGTTGTACAAGTTTTACTTATCTGAAGAGCAAGATGAGAATGCTTGAACATTCCAAATTAAGATTTAGTTGTATACTGTGTTCACCACCAGTTTAATTATAATATGTGACAGTAAAAATTGTATAGATGAAAAGAGATCATAAACAAGGTGTTAATTTTAACTACTTTGGGTTGTGGGGCTTTTGTTTGTTTGTTTTGCATTTCTGTTTCCTGGAAGTGTGTCCCTGCTGAAAAACTTACCTGAAGATAAATTAACCAAGATCATAGACTGCTTGGAAGTGGTAAGACATTAAGTTTTTCTAAATAGTATTCAGTAAACTTTCACAATAACAAAGAATAAATCAGTAAAAATAAAAAACAACCAAGCTTTTTTTTAGGAGAGGGGTTTGGAGTGATCAGAGTTGAATTTGAGGTTGGCAGAAAATAACAACATTTAGTAGCATGGAAGTAAGTTATATTCTTGGCATCAAAGGAGTAAAACAGGTAGATAAGAGGATTTATAATCTATCCTTTATTAAGATTAAGTACAAAGATGCTCTCCTCAAAAGGTCTGTGACTCTTTTGGTAATCAAATTTACCTGTTTGTGATGTGGATATGTAATACTTTCATATTTCTTGGACCACATGCACTGCAAAATGTGAGGGAAGAAGGCATTAGGACCTCAGCATGTGAATCTAGCCAAATAGCTGTGTGTCTAGGGCTGCATTTGCCAGCAGCCTTTGAAGGTAAAGGCTTGATATATAATCATTGCTGGGATTTTTTTTCCAAGGGCAGTGGTACATATTTATTCTTTTTGCAAAAAAAGGAAGTTAAACATCAATGGAATATCCATGTGTGTTATGAGCTCTGCATAGTAACCTTTCAATGATTTATTGAACAATATTTCCTCTCACTTGCCCCCCAACAGGAGTACTATGACAAGGGAGATTACGTTATTCGGGAAGGAGAAGAAGGAAATACCTTCTTTATAATAGCAAAAGGAAAGGTAAGGTACAATAAACCTAACTTATAAAGTAACATGTACAAATACTCGTATCTCAAAAGCTACCTTGAGGGGGGTGGTGTTCAGTAAAAATGGTGTAGAATGTTTTTGCACATGCTATTAAGTTTACAATATTGTGATTAAAGCCTGGAGCAGCGTTTCAGAGGTTCAGGGAGCCTAATTTTCCATTCACAATGAATCCATGTTGCACTGTTCCAATTATAATGTAATTAAATTGTGTCCTGAAGCCTCTTGACACTGTAGCAGAGATGTAAAGTCGATTTTTTTGTAAATGAGATTTGACCCTCCATCTTCTCCTAGATGGTGCAATATCTGATGGGCAAAACAGAGACTTGTGAAAAGTCTAAGAAGTAATGGAGTCCCAGGCTTAATAGAGAATGGCCTTTGATGTGTCTCAGAACCCTTTCATTTGTTAGTCCCAGAGGAATAAGGCAGCAGCCTTTATCCCTCAGCTGATACCTTTGAGGCTGACATAGGACTCTAAAGAATTAAATCAGGAGGATTTTCCTCAAAAAACTTCCAGCAGGGTTTCCAAAACATCTCTGTGTCTGTAGATATTCTAGTTTGGGTTTTGCTAACATGGGCATCAGCAGAATATGCTACTGTGGAAGCAGAGTTTCATGAGGGGAAATGTTAGTTAATGCTTCTGGAGTGCTGTCTATTTAGCTGAGAAGACAAAAAAAAGTGATATCTCCCTGCTGTGGGAACTGAAGTATTTTTCAGCTTTCATTAAAATGTGACTTATTCTGCCCTGTTTCAAAACAAGAAAAATTTTGAGGGATTAGCAATAATGAATATATTCCTTCTTCTCAGCAAAAATCAGAGAGGTGTCAGGGAATGTTTGGGTTTAATTTTTGAGAGGAGGGGGTAACTACATATATTTGTAACTCTTCCTGCAGCATTACTGAGTTTAAGGCATTTCTGAAATACACAGAAAAGAAAGGAAATCATGCAATATTTCAAAACTTTACCATAGTAAATTTTTGTTCCTGTACTTTCCAGGTGATAGTTACCCAGAGTACTGCAGACCACTCGCAGCCTCAGGTGATTAAAAATCTACACAAAGGAGATTACTTTGGAGAAAAGGCTCTCATTAGGTTAGTTCACACTGTCTGATTCATGATGTGTAGCATTTCTACTGTTCCATCACTGTGTGTTGAATTCTACAACTCATGGCTGTTTTGGATAGAACCTTTCTTTTGATGGTACAATTGGTAGATTGAAGGTAGTGACCAAATTTGTGTAAATGTTTTGAGGGGTTGCAGAGAGAACTTGAAAGTATACACTGGCATCTACCTTTGGTTTCCCTTGTAGAAGTCAAATTCTGGCCCTCTGCATTGTGCCTTGTTGTTGATACATCACTAAAAACTGTGATGAGAACTTGTGCCAGATGATTTCAGAATGGATAAGCTCCATCCTGACTGGAGTGAGCTCTTGTTCCTATCGCCCATGGCAGTAAGATATAGAGAGAAGGAGTCACAGAGTACATATTTGCATGGATGATTGAGTAGGGAATCGTTTGGGTTTGGGAACCTTTTATAGCCAAGGATCATTTCAGAAATAAGTAGTAAATCCTGATTTAGTGCTAATTACATCTCACCCTAATTTCTTGGAAGGTTGCTAAAGGATGTCATGGTCCAAACCTTATTGAAACTGGAAACAATGCTGTGCTAGATCACAACAATGACTAGTAAAATTCTGTAATTTTGTATTTGGTTCAGCAGCACTAATCCAGGTGCAGGCTGCAGAGGCCTTTGAGGATTTTCACCTAGAGCAGCTGTGCCCCTCCATGAGTGCAGTGTGAGGTACTTTGAGGATTTTAATATGCTTCTGAATTCTCCTCATGCCTTTCAATTCTCAGTGACGACGTCAGATCAGCAAACGTTATTGCAGATGAGTACAACGTGGAGTGCCTCGTTATAGACAGAGAGTGAGTACACTACACTTTAATAAATGGTCTGCATCCTCCTTCAGTAGGTTGATGTCTGACTTTCAGTGGCTTAATGTGACTTCACTGCATGCAAAACCAGAATGTTTCCTTAAATGAATCCTGAGCAAGTGGTAATGCTTTAGGAATACTAATGAAGAGAGGCTGACAGCAGGTGCCGGAGCACAGAAGCTTAAGAGTAGTTTGGAGTTACTGTTTTCTTTCCCTCCTTGGAGTGATGAGGTTTATCCTGGTCTCCTGGTCAGAGATTCCTGAGTTCTGCTCTTGTCAGCCAAGACCAGTGCAAAGAGGGCATTCAGTAACTCTGCCTGCTCTGTCCTCTGTCACCTGAGTCCCCACTCCATTTAGTAATGGGCCCACATTATCCTTTGATTTCCTTTTGTTACTGATGTAAGGAAAAGGCATTTGAAAATGCCTTTCTTCTTGTCCTTGACATCCCTGGCCAGATTAATTCCAGATGGTCTTTGGCCTTCCCTGTCTCATTTATATTTACTCTGACAACCTCTCTATATTATCCCAAGTAGCCTGACCCATCTTCCATCCCCTGTGTGTTTCCTGCTTAAGCTTGGATAATTACAGGAGTTCTTTATTTCTCCACATGGGTTTCTTGCCCCCTTTGCCAGATTTCTTGTTCATTTCTTGAACCTGGAGAAAGTGATCCTTGAATATCAGCCAACTCCAACATCCCTTGGGATGGAAGGACTTGTGGCCTGGACTCAAGCTTAGCTGGTTCCTGGGGTAGGGCTGGTGGAGCCACACTTAATAACCATAGTGCATACACCCAGAAAGCTCCAAATTAATTAAAAATTAATGACCTAAGAAGGTCAGGCACTCTGTCCCCTGCCCTCCGACAAAAGTGTGACAATTCAGCCAGTTGCTGCCTCCTCAAAACTCTTAAAATACTGTCAAATCAATGGTGTAAAGCTTAATCTGGGTCATGAGTTAAATGTTCAGCAGTTTTTGATGTTACATTTGTGTTTTTAGGACTTTTAATCAGACAGTTGGAACTTATGAGGAGCTGCAAACTTACCTGGAAGGTTACGTGGCTAATCTGGCCCAGGCCGATGAAAAGCGACATGCAAAGTAAGTCAGATCATTTTTTGTTACATCTATATTTGGTAAACATAAAAAGGAGTGATAAATTTGTAAGTGAAATCATGGATGGTAGTTAAAAGAGATGGACCCCTAGGAATGACAGCAGTCACTATAATAAAACAATCTGGATATGCTTATGGAGTCCAAGAAACTTTTTCTGATACAAAAATTACATAGAAATCTCACTGTATTGACTTCCAAACAAGAATTCACTCTATTCCTGGAAAACTGAGCACAGAAAAAAGGTAATGTTGTGCTCAAATAGATTTTGTGCTTTGATGGTAAGTTCTTTGACTGGTAAAAACCCCTACAGGCCAAATTTAACTCCGATTGAGTTAAGGAAACTGTATCACTGTGCAAAACACTGTCATTTTAAAAAGAAAGAAGCAAACATAAAAGAAACAGTTTATTTTTAATGTTTCAGTGTAGCACTGACCGTACTGATGTGTGCTTTTAGCTGTGGGCACACTTTTGGTTTATGTGCCTCTGATTTCCATCAGAGCGCTACTGGAAGATTGGCAGAGTACGTTTTTCCTCTGTTTAGAAATACAGCTGCATTCTTATTTCTGATCATTCTACTGGAACTGGTACACAGTCCTTCAAGCATTGCTTCTCCAACCTGGAGTGCCCAAACTTTTGCAGCTGACCACATAAATAGAGATCTCACCAGGGATTAGCTCTTGCCAAAAATACTGTTGATTCTACTCAGTGAACTTCAGTAGCATTTTTCTTCTAATTTACTTCCATAGGATATCCAGAAAGAAAGTGCTTCTGCAGAAAATAAAATTAAGATTCTGTTAGGAAATAGGCTTTTCTTTCCTCCTTCTCCTTTCCTCCTTTTCCGTTTCCTTTCCTTTATATAAGATCATTAAAAGTAATGGGAAAGCACTAACCTATGTTAATTTTCTTAATGCAGAGGAAGATCCTTCTGTGGACAGTTGACCAAAGAGGTGTCTTTGGAGATGATAGAGCTGAAGGAGAAAGTAGACCAGTTCCCTTCTTCCCCATTCCAGAATTTAGAAGTTGTCACAACTCTGGGTGTTGGTGGGTTCGGAAGGGTTGAGCTTGTAAGAGATTGTTTTAAAATTATTCATGTAGTTCTCTGTCTTGGATGATTGATTTAGCCACTGAATAATGTGAAGAATTTTGGTATTCTATGAGCTTGTGCCCTTCAGGCAGAAATAATTCTACATAAACTATGCATAGTTAAAAAAACATTTCAGGATTTGGGTGTTTAAAAAGCAAATCCATTCTCGTGTGCCTTCATCTCCTGCTGTTATAAGTGCCTTCCTGGACACTAGACACAGTCACCAGTTTGTGCATGTGGAGTTTACAGATGTGCCTGCCTGCATTATGTTCTCTGAATTGCAGGCTTTTTTCCAGGAATCTGCCTGGACCTGGAGCAATCTGAATGGCACCACATAGTCTGTGCTGTTAGAACTGCTCCTGTATGCCCCACAGCAACTACAGCCAGCATGAGCTATCTCTGAGCTCTGCTCACTGGGAAATTTCCAGCAATTTGCAATGGCTCTTTTGAGTCATATTCAATAGTGTGAGCAGCTGTGCTTCTGGGATACCAAGAGCCTCATTAGCCCAAAGCCTTAAATTCCAATCGCCTCTGGCTGAGTCGCAAGTATCTGAGAAAAACCTGAATGCTTTTTGTGCAGGCTGCTGAAGGTAATGGTAAATTAAAGGAGAATTTTTGCTTTTAGTGAAGTCAATAATCCTTTCCAGTAGTTAGACCATCTACTGTTTCATTCTGATTCATGCTTCACAAAAAAAACCAAAAATCCACATTGGAATACTACAGTAGCACCTGAATACTAAGCTAAAAATTGAATTCTCATCCAGCTGTAGAACACAGATAACTGCTTCCTTCATTTCTGAGAGGCCATGTTTTAACTTCCATCTTTTCACAGCATAACGGATGACATTTCAGTGTAATGCGAAATCATTTGCAAACATTCTTCCTAAACTGCCTCTCCTTTTTGTTCTTTTGTATTATGTTGGTGATCAGAAATCTTAAATTGAAATTGGGACCCACTGTGATATAAACTTATTGTAATATGTTTATTACAATAAGTTTACAAAAAGCTGCTGCTATTTTGTATATGTAAAATTGACAGAGGGAACATGTCACTTTATGAGTGGGGACTGGTAAACTGAAAGATCTGATGCTTGGCTTAAAATCATACATAACAGTTCTGCAGAAAATCCTCCCTTGTTATAGCCATCAATTTCAGTCCTGTGCTGTGTTGAAAAAGATGGATATCAGTGTATCTACTGAGAGCTGAATTTGGTAAAACATCCTTTCTTTGCCTCATGGGTTTTCATCATTTTTATTCACAGGTTAAAGTGAAAAATGAGAACGTGGCTTTTGCTATGAAATGTATAAAGAAGAAACACGTAGTGGACACGAAACAACAAGAGCATATCTATTCTGAGAAGAAAATCCTCGAGCAGATATGTTCTCCATTCATTGTCAAGTAAGTTGAGCACAAGGTTTCCTTGAATGCTGGCTCCCAGTTGGGCAGCACTGTTAGGAATGAGGTTGGGCACACATGACTTCCAGAGGAAAGACACTGCAAGTCTCACTTTTTATTTTGCTTTTCCTAAATTGCTGCTGTTTGTCTCCGCAGACTGTATCGCACATTCAAGGATAACAAGTATGTGTACATGCTCCTGGAGGCTTGCCTTGGAGGGGAATTGTGGAGCTTACTGAGGGACAGGTAAGAGCAAACACAGCACAGCCTTGCCCTCCAAAGTCACCAGTCAACCCCATGTGGCTACTGAGTAGGTTCTCCATTCAAGGGCTGTTTAATGAAAAGCTTTTAGGTCAGTTTGGTTAATATCCTGGGTGTTACATATTATCTGGTTAATAACTGAGGTATTTTTAGAACTTCATTGTGATTATTTTTGTTCCAGAGGCAGCTTTGATGAATTCACCACCAAGTTTTGTGTTGGGTGTGTGACAGAGGCCTTTGACTATCTACATCAAATAGGAATTATCTACAGAGACCTGAAGCCAGAAAACTTAATTTTGGATGCTGAAGGATATATAAAATTGGTAAGATGTAATTCATTGTAATGTTTTGTATCCTGTTTCTTTGCAGGGGAGATATAAATAGATAGCATGTAATCATAGAGCCAGGATCCTGGAGTTTAATAATGCTTGTGCTTCAGCAATAAAGAGGGCAAGCTTCTTGTTGTACAATGGGTAACAAAGATATTGCAAAGGCATTGCAAGCCACAGACAAGCTGGGGAATTGCAACCTCTGAGAGCTCTTGCCACAGCATAAACAGCAAAAGAAAAATATTCTCCCAGCAGCTGGTTTTAATGGAAAGACAGAAAACACATTTCCCAGGTGCAGAATTACCTCCCTATCTAGCCTCAAGCAGTTCATTGATTCAATTTACAATCATAGGTTCCCTCTCTTTGTAGAGCGGGAACACAGTAAAGAGCTCCTGCAATGCTTGGCTGTGACTATGAGAAGTGCAACAAAAATGCCCTTCAGAGTACTGGAAATATCCATTCTGAAGATAATGAGCAACCTACTGTTTTCCAGGGACAGTAAATCTCATGTCCTCAAGGAAATCGTGGGTTGTTCTCCCCAAAAGGAAAATAATTCAGAAATTACTTGTGATGATAAAGGGATCTGGTTTATAACATTCAGTAATCCAGTGGAACTACCTCTCTCTCCTTCACAACTACACTGTAGTGGTTTTTAGATATAAACTAGCAGCTTTGACATCTTTGCAGGAGGTGAGGAAACAATTAAGACTTTAAGGCTTCCCAGTGTAAAACACCTCTGCATTATGCAGCATGTGTTGGTTTTGATCAGGTTGATTTTGGATTTGCAAAGAAGATTGGATCAGGGCAGAAAACCTGGACGTTTTGTGGAACCCCTGAGTATGTTGCCCCTGAAGTCATTCTGAGTAAAGGCCATGACTTCAGTGTGGATTTTTGGTCCCTGGGGATTCTTGTGTATGAACTCCTCACTGGCAGGTAAGTGCCTCTTACTCAAAGTTCTTACTTTGTTTTTTAGAAAGTTTTCTAAAGTTATTTTCAGACAGTCTTGCAAAATGGTACTGCTTTTTGCCTCGAACACATGTTTTACCTTCCATTGTTTCAGAAATGCCACTGACAAAGTGGGTTACATATTCTCAGTTCTGGCTTATCCGTCCAAGGAAAGGGCCAGGCTTGAGCTATAATGGGCTGGTGTAGGGCTCCTGTAACTGCTGCTTACGTTTCCTGTGAGGAACAAGTGACAACAGACTGCTCTCTTCCCCATTAGGGGGTGATGGGGTGCAGTAGGGTGGGTGAACTGTAAGTAGGACTCACGCTTTTCCTCCCTGCACACTTCCATGACAACTCTTTGGGAATGCTGAGTGGCAACACAATGTGGAAGCTTCTCTGAGTCAGGCTGGAGGCAGAGCTAGCTTAGAGGAACACATAATGTCATGCATTTTCCCTGGCACCTGCGTGAGGCTTTTCAACTTCGAGCCTTTCTAATATCTTAAACAGGCTGAAAGGGTGAAGGTTGTAAAAGTAAGAAGGTGGGCTTTTTTTTCTAGATTCTCAACTATTTGCTTTGATAAGTACTGGCCACATCTGCTCTTGCCAGGTATTCCATTTATCAGTGTTGCTTTCTTTTTCTAGCCCACCATTCTCTGGGGCTGATCAAATGATGACATATAATTTGATTCTCAAAGGCATTGAAAAGCTGGATTTTCCTAAGATAATAACAAGGCGACCTGAGGATTTGATCCGCAGACTCTGCAGGTAGGAGGGGCGGTTTGGGGAAAAGCCTGAGTGTAGATACATCGAGCTCTTTTAGGACTCAGACTCGAGCATTGAATTCCTGACAACTCCATTTGGAATTGTTATTCATGGCATAGTCCTTGCTGATATTATATTCAGTATGCATTGCATACTCCTGAATATGTATCACACCTCTGAGTCTGCAGAGCAGCAGAGGCTCTGGGCTTTCTCTGTAGCTGGGAATTTTTTCTGAAACGCATCTTTGGGAAAACTTATTAAGCGTGGGCTGAGGAACGAGCTAAGGAATTTGATTTTCATATCAAGCACATTGTTTAAAAAAAAAGAAAAATGAGCTTCCAGAACGACTTAGGCATATAGATCCTACAGAAAAAATAGAGCACTTAGAGACTGACTTAAGTCCCTTTGAAAATGTGCAGAAGGTGGCATTTCAAAAAGGCCAGCCTAACTTTGTGGCCTGTACAGCCTCTGGCTGGTGACACTGCTGGCTTTAGATTCCCATCTCCTGTGGGATCTTATCCATTGGCACCAGGAACAGTATTCAACATGCTTGTGTTCCACAACTGAAAGGATCTTTGTAGCTGTACATTTTGATCTGCCTCCTTTGGTAACTCACGAGCAGACCTGCTGGCAAGGAAAAAAAATGGATGTGCAGCTAAAATTCAGCCAGCTGATTTCCCTCTGCTGCTTCTCACAGCTGAGTGACATTGTTTTGGCTTTCTAGAAGGTTTCTCCTCAAAAGAAAGGAGCAGTGAGCAACACCTCATTATGTCTCCTCATGAGACCACAGGTTTTATGTAAGCTCCATCCCTGTGCAACAGTTAAATGCAAGCAGTTCAGACCTATAAATGCTCTTTATAAATGTTCTTTTTAAAATAGGAATATTTTATAAATTCTTATTCTTTTTCTCTTTTTTTTTTTTAAGGCAAAATCCTACAGAAAGATTAGGCAATTTGAGGAATGGAATTAACGACATCAAGAAGCACAGGTAAGCAAAAGAGACTTCCAAGAAGAAAAATTGGGGTTTAATTTGAAATATCTTAGTATGTTAGAACACAGTCTGGTAAATTCATCTCTGCTATTGAGTATATTTGCAACTATAGCAAGCAACAATATGAACATAAATCCTCAGCATGATTATCTAGAAATATCTTCTTTTTTACTGGGTTTGCTGCAGGTTGTTGATGTAGGAGTTTAATTCAGTTCTCAGAGAAATCAATGCCAGTTGAGCATCTGCCTCTCAGACCTCCTGACCCTTCAACAGTTGCTTTTTAATAATGAGCAGTTAAGAGCTCCAGAGCAACAATTTAAGGTTTTTATCCTCTTTCTTCTAACGAAGAAAGTTTTTCTTGAAATGAAGTTTTCTAATGCAAGTCTTACTTCTAATGAAGGAAGTCCTCTGTAGATTAACCATTTTCTGCTTTCTCTTTTTACCTGAGTTGTTTCTAAGCCCTACAGTTTGTGCTCAGGGAAAGAAGTTCTTTGATTTTTCTGCTTGTCTCCCTCTTCTCACGCTGTAAAAAGGGAGGAATTCCAAGGAGACACACAAATCTCTCCACAGCTGTACTTCTGCATTTATTAATCTGCCTTTCCTCTGTACAGAAGGGTCAAAGTGCCTGGTGGTCCTGAAGCTGCCTCTGCCTTGTATGGCAATGAGAGTGCTCAAGATTCTTCCTTCTATCTGTGTTGGTACAGGAGTTGGCATGAAAAAACTTCTTATAGCCCTTGTTCATGTGATTTTCCGCTCTTTGTGGTATAATGTCAGGAAACAACCTGTCTTTCTCTTTTGGTCTCCCTCTGTCTGTCTTTCATCTCTTTTTAATCAGGTGGTTGAGTGGTTTTAACTGGGATAGTCTGAAAGTGAGGAAATTAACGTCGCCTTTAAAAAGAGAGGTATTGGCTTTGGCTTTCAGTATCATAATGTTTTACTAACATAGCTTGGCTACAAAGAACTGATGGAGATAGCAAAACTTCCCAAAGATGCATTTGAATAATTACAGTTCAATATTTTTAGTGAAAATTGAATGAAAGAGAGAGACAGCAAGCAAGACATAACTTACATTCAGTTAAATAATGGAAATATTATTCTGGCTGTGCACTTTGCATTACATTTTCACCATTACTCGAACAAATGGTGTTTGGTCAGAAACTAATACTGAAAAAATATATCTCCCTTGGTAATGGGCACATTATTAAGATGCACTGCTCATATTACTGTGAAGAGTACAAATTTCGGTGTTCTCTTACTATTGAGTTACAACACATCCTTGAGTTCGCTCCCGGTTTTAAATGCCCTATTTGTCTTTGACATAAAATGAAAATAAAAAATTAAGGGTAAAGCATTTGAAACTCATCTTGATCTCAAATTGAAACAAAAAGTAATTCTGAGGTCTGCTTTGAGTAGCTACCCTATGAGTGTAGATTTGTTCTTAAATTGCATCAAAATTGTAAAGTGTGCCTCAGTTTTCTTACTGAATTTACAGGATTTTGGGTGAAATCTAGGATTTGATAGTATTTGGGAAGTGGTTTTGTATAAGAAGGCTAATGCCTTTATTCTGTTGTACAGTGTAATTACTGGAGGGTAATTTTTTAAAGAATGAGGAATTGCATCCACTGAAAGAAGTTACCTGTGTCATACTAGCCTTTCATTTCCACACTGGGAGGAACAAAAATGACGCATATTCTATAGGGAACATTTTCAGAAGTTACTTTCTGAGGCAATCTTTTGTTTGTGTTTTTAATGTCCTAGTTGTCTGGACCGACTGATTACAGCTACTTTGACAGCTATCCCCCTGAAGTGGGAAGCCCTCCAGATGAACTTTCAGGCTGGGACAAGGATTTCTGATAACTTTTCCTTCTGGCACATTTATAGACTCATGGCATCACTTCTAAGCCTGCTGTCTTGTCTCTTGCTTAAAATCAAGTTCCACAAATTACACAGCACTCCTTGAAGAACAGAAGACAGTGCAGCAACCAGAAATTGTTTGGATAATGCACCAAAATCTATGTCCATCCCTTTTACAACAAGGACATGCATTCAATCAGCAGATGTCACCTGAATTTTTTTTTTATACAGTGTCTATATCAACATTTTCAGATACTATTGATCGGATCTATGGTTTTCTCCTAAAAATATCACTAACTAAAATTTTGATATTAACAAGGTTACCATACATCTTTTTTTGGGATGGGTATCAGAAGCCAACAATTGTGACATTTGTCAATAGTTAACACTATAGCCACTTATTTTTCATCTTCTCTGCTGTGTTTCGCTTTCCCCCCAAAATATCCTGTATTGCATTGGTCCAGAAATGTGTAGAAAAGAGACTTTTACTGAAAGTCTGATTTAGCTGCAGCTAAAAGGGTATCAGTGTAGAAACTGCCTCTCTGTCACTCTAGTTTTGCACCAGGTTGGACATGTGAGACAGGTCAAATGAAAATCCTCTAGGAAACAAGGTATATCCATAATAGAAGTTGCTTAGAGAATCAGACTCTGGTGTGCATTTCCCTTGCTGCTTCAAAGAGCTATGTGCCTTTCTTAAAATGTTTTGCTTTTGTGTAGTGTGAAGATAAAATAGAGGGACAAAAAGCTTTTACCTTGCAGGGAAAAAATGTAGATGGATGTTGTGCATTCATGGCTTATACAGAATTCTGCTGCTCTGTGTTATGAACCACAACTGCTGTTGAAATAGGGATGTTCCTGTGTTTCATGCTGGGCTTATGGGATGGATGCATCTGCAACCACTGCTTGGATTTATTTTAGCTCCTGCTGAGACCACATCCAATCTAAATTTCCACACTGAAGCTGCTGCAGCATTATTGCATTTCACATCCTGGGTGGAAAACCTCTCGGGCAACTTTTACTATGTGCTCAGGGTTTAGTTACTCATGACTGCTGGATCATCTCTTTAGTTGCTGGTCATGACTTTTCCCACTGGGAAGGGGAAAATGAAGAAGGGAATGCCACAGGGGCAGTTCCATTGTTTGTTACATGGTTATAATTATTTTTCACTGCTGGGTGACTATTGCTTTGACAACAAATCAATTTAAATATTTTATATAACCTTCAGCCTGAATAAGACAATAGAATATTTTCCATTGAATTTAATGAAGGTTGGATTGAGCCCTTGAAAGAAGACACTATTTGGTTTTGTTTCTCTGCCTGTTTGCAAATTATTAAGGAAACTTGCAGCCAGCAAAGCCTGTGCAAAGTGGTGGTAACACAATCAGAGAGGGTGGAGCAGAGGCTGTAAGCTGGGAGTGTAGATGCTTGCAACTTAACTTTGTTTAGCAATACCAAAGACCAAATTTTATTTTCAGGTTTTAGATAAAGCACTAGATGTTAAGTATTTGTGTTTCTCCGTGCGTCTTTTACTCATAAATATTTTTATTACAGTCAAAATAATATTGTGCCAAGTTTTATAAAAAGCTTTTGAATGTATTTTTCCATTGTATTTATATGTAGTTTCCTTATATAGATATAATAATAAGGGGGGAGATATATATGTTTTTTAAGTGAAGAAATATCTGTATGATGTTTAGTGCAGTTAGCATTAAGTCTGAGCAGCTGTAGGATATATCTCCTTACTAAAGTTTAACTTAGCTTGTTTACTTGTGTGCAAATAAAGTAAGCTTACAATATAATGGGAAGGACAATAATTTTTTACAAGCACATTCCAGACAGCAGTCCAGATTCATAGCCCAGATTTATTCTTCTCATCTACGTGATTCAGAAGAGACTGGGGCAGAAAAGACTACCCTGGAGAGAGAGTCACAGATGTCATTTCTTGCAGCATGTCCCCCACTCAGATTTTGTTTTCCCTTGTGGATGTTGAGAAAATGAATGTATGAGAAGCTGCAATAAATGAGGTAACAGATTATTTTGTACTTACGTAGTGTTCCCATGTACATTTAATTCTTTCTAGTTCTGGCATGTGTGCAGTTGACTGAGCTGAAGTTTTCCAGAAACAAGCAGAAGCTGATACAGTAGAGATTAAATATTACTTGATATCACACACACCATCTGTCTTTGACAAACAGATGTACTTCAGACATGTACCAGTGGAGTTATGCTGATGTAAAACAAGGGGATGAGTAAGTGAGTCAGGCTCAAGTAGTGCCACAGTGTCACAAAATTTTTTTTTTTTATATTCTATTTTATACTGATAAAGAATTGCCTTTGACTGGTCTTAACAGATCATTTTGAGTTATGAACATAGAACCACTTGAATCTGCTCATGTAGAGGAAGACACAAATTGAACTGACTGCATTATTTAATACAGGGAATTCGCATGACATTTGTAAACAGTGGTGTATCCTTAACAGTATCTCCCACATCTTTTATAGCAATAGGCGGAGGTATTCTTTAACAAACAGCCCATAGTATTTGCAACTCTAAATTTCAACTCACCTTGAATAGAGAAGGAAGTAGAGCAGAAATTTCTACTTGAATAGGCACTTGAGAAACCTTGAAATAAATGCAACAGGAACAAGAGTTTCTCTAAATTCTGTAGTTCCTGGTGAGCACAGCCTGAAAGGTTTTGAAATTTATATTTGTAAAACAATAAGGTGCACAGTGATAATGACACTGCACCAACAGAAAGGTCCCAGCTCTTCTATTACGGCTGACAGCGAAGTTTCTGGACACCTGCTTTCCTGAGACCTCAAAACAGCTTCATATTTCTAATGCAAGTAGCTAATAAAACCTTTGCACATTACTTGCTCTCCTTTGCTAAGTTGCACATAGCAGTACTGAACACCCGAGCAGTAGCTGGTGTCATGTAACCTACCCTACCCAAAAAACAAGCCAAAGATAGCATTCAGGATGTTATCCAGCTGCAGCTCAAGAAGCAGAATATTACCTAGGGAAGTTCCTCCAAGAAGTCTAAGCAGCAGAGCAGAGTTGTTCTTCTTTCAGTAAGAAGTTTATGCACAGCTCAGCGTGTTCAGCAAGTTACCAAGAACAGTTCAAGAGTGAAGAAAAAGAGGCTAGGGACAAAAACTGTATTCCTGTAGCCAAGTGCATTTGAGAACTAATCAAAGACTGAAAAAGAAAAATGCTTAATACATTTATTGGTAACTGCTGGCATGTACTGTAGAATAGGCCACAATTCATGGTAAGTACTGGCCAAGCATTGCAAAAAGCACAGGTTAAACAGAAAGCTGAAGCAGCATGCACAACCTCCCTGTGCTTATTAAAACTATTCCGAACGTGTAAACCCATCTCCCACTTGTCCGATCAATTTGTTTTCAGTTCTCTTTAAATGCTACAAGGACCAAAATTAAGGATTTAGAAAAGGACTGGAGACAGCAGCTATTTGCAAGTGGTAGCTAGGAGGCAACTCCAGGTGACAGGTCCCTCCCTGCTCAGGGGTTAATTCCATTCAACTATGAGCAAAGTTGACAAGCAGAGAACTCAGTTTTCATCTATTACTGCAAAGGAAGCAGCAAATGCACATAAAACAGGTCATACTTCAGACTCACCTTTTTTTTCTGAAGGGGCCATAAAAGCAAATGAGTTACCTGATGTGACCCAGGTGGTGACAGCACTCCCCATGTCTTCACTTGTTCACAGAACAAGCTAGTAACAAGTTATTATATATAGCTCTATACTTGCTAATAGCAAAACACCAGTTAATCACAAAGGCTGGCCAGTAACCTTCCCTTGCAACTTGAGGTTTAATTACCTCTCTCAATATTTTCCCATTTTGGACCTTACCCTTCACAGCACCAGCAAACACTACCACAACAGGGTGCTGCTCAGCCCAAGAGGTACAACCAGGCCCTCAGACCATATGCTGACATTACCTAGGTCTTTGGCTGCTTAGCATTTTTTCTTGGTTGGACACCTTTCAAATCAGGCTCTAACTCAGAAGGGCAATCCAGAAATTATTTACTTTAGTCAACCTGACTAGAAGCAAAGCTCAAACCTTTAGCAGGGTAAAACCCCTTCTTAATCTGTGCCTGAGATGAGGCAGATTGTGCTCAGATCTGCATCTTTCAGGTAACACACAAGTACTGTCACTTCTACAGCTCTACTCTGGACTGACCAGGAACCAGTGCTGTGATGAGCAAACCTTTGACATGCACACAGATTATGTGCAGCTTTCATTCAGATATACGGGATTTTAAATGTTACCCTGCTGTCAACCAGCCTGTAAAACTGGCTTTTAGCACTTTTGCTGCAGAGAAAGAACTGCAGTTTAAACACAGGCCTGCCCTCTAGAAAAACAAAAAGTTACAGATGAGTTCACT